>NW_015164191.1:194840-313409 GCF_001447785.1 Gekko japonicus
GAGGATGGCCAACATGGCAAATGGGGTTCAGTGTGGTCAAGTGCAAAGTGATGCACATTAGAGCCAAAAATCCTAACTATAAATACACATTGATGGGGTCCAAACTGGCAGAGACTGACCAAGAGAGAGATCTTGGAGTTGTAGTAGATAACTCACTGAAAATGTCGAGACAGTGTGCGACTGTAATAAAAAAAGGCCAGTGCTATGCTGGGGATTATTAGGAAGGGAATTGATAACATATCGGCCAGTATCATAATGTCCCTGTATAAATCGATGGTGCAACCTCATTTGGAGTACTGTGTACAGTTGTGGTCACCACACATCAAAAAGGATATTATAGCATTAGAAAAAGTGCAGAAAAGGGCAACTAGAATGATAAAAGGGTTGAAACACTTTCCCTATGAAGACAGGTTAAAGCGCTTGGGGCTCTTTACCTTGGAGAAATGACGGCTGAGGGGTGAGGGGTGACATGATCGAGGTTTATAAGATTATGCATGGGATAGAGCAGGTAGAGAAAGGAGTAGTTTTCTCCCTTTCTCACAATACAAGAACTCGTGGGCACTCAATGAAATTGCTAAGCAGTCGGGTTAGAACAGATAAAAGGAAGAACTTTTTCACCCAAAGGGTAATTAACACATGGAATTCATTGCCACAGGAGGTGGTGGCAGCTACAAGCATGGACAGCTTCAAGAGAAAATAGATAAACATATGGAGCAGAAGTCCATCCATGGCTATTAGCCACAAGGTATAGATAGGATGATGGCACTTGGTATTTTTTGCCACTGTGTGACACAGAGTGTTGGACTGGATGGGCCATGGGCCTGATCCAACATTGGCTTCTCTGATGTTCTTATGTTATGTTCAGAGAGAGAGAGGTGAGAGAAATACAGCTTTTGTGAGTCAGAGCCTCACATAAGGATGCCAGCCTCCAGGTGGGGCCTGGGGATCCTCCTGAATTACAGCTCCTCTCCAGACTACAGAGATCAGTTCCCCCGGAGGAAATGGATGCTTTGGAGGGTGGACTCTGTGGCACTGGACCCCACTGAAGTCCATCTCCTCCCCAGGCTCCACTCTCAAATCTCCAGGAGTTTCACAAGCTGGATCTGGCAGCAGCCCCATGTCTCTCGCCCCTGCTGGTAGCTGGGGGAGGGTCTGGCAACCATATGACTCTTCATCAGATTCACTGACATGCCAGGTCCAACGCATATGGCAAAGGGAGTTGATATTGCTATCACAGAGATGGTCAGGTGTGGCGCGTGGGAACGGAGAAGTGAAGCCTTCTCTCCCATGCTGTTTCCCCCAGATGAAATGGCTGCTGATCTACTATTTGTCCCTGCCACTGAAGTCTTTGTACTACAATCAATACACTTGTAGCCCCATAGTGGGCAAACTGCCTCCCTCCCAGCCCTTTCTCACAAAGGCTTCTGATGGAATCAATTTTGTTAGTCTCCAAGGTGCCTTCGACTCGTCTTATTTTGCTTATTCAGACAAGGAAGGCTTCCAATACAGAATTATCATTAGAAATACCCTCTGGTATCTTAAATATCATGAAGTATGTGTGTGAGTGTGTGTGCGCGTGTGTGTGCATGTGCGTGCGTGTGTGTGTGTGAGAGAGAGAGCTCTTATAAAATTGGATCGATCCAGGCTACTGGGACATTTATGAGAGATTTTCTACCCCTCAAACTAAGCTGTTGATTTTTCAAGGGAATTGCCATAAAAATGTGCATTCCTAACTAAATAAAAGTCTGTACTATGCAAATAATAATGATTCTGCCTTGAAAGTAATTCTTGCCTTCATTCGGCTATCACCCAGGGAATAAAATTTGAAAAAGAGAAACAGTGTTAAATGAGAAGAGAAGAAACTCTCCTTTTGTTAGAAGACAATGGAATGGCAAAAGTTTCTCCATTCTTCTACAATCTGAGAAAAAAAGATAATGTGTTGGGTGTGTGTGTGTTCTGTTTTATGCTTAGCCCTTTGAACACTGAGGCACACACCAAGAGGGGAGCTAAAAGGCCTTGTGTCTGCACCACATGCCCCTCTTTCATCTTAACTGTCAGGGGGCTGGTAGTGAAATGCCCATGAAGAGGCAGAGTTGGGTCTGGGTATGAAGACAGAAGCCCTGACTTGGATGGCCCAAGCAAGCCTGAACTCATTAGACGATGGAAGCGAAGCAAAGTTGGTCTTAGCCAGTATTTGGACTGGGAGACCACCAAAGAAGTCCAGGGTTGCTACACAGAGGCAGGCAATGGCAAACCACCTCCACTCCTCTCTTCCCTTGAAAACCCTGCAGGAGGTCCTGTACCTGAGCCGTGGGGGTCTGGGATCAGGAATCCATCTTCCAACGAATGTTCCCTCTAAGCTGTGGGGTCTTGTGAGCAAAAATTCTGCTTTGTGAGCTACCGGCATTGAAGTTGTGAGCCAGCGATTTGGCTACAGCATAAATTAGTCTGGCGCCATCCTTCCTGAGCTAAGACAAAAATGTGTGAGCCGAAGGCTAAAAAACTGTGAGCTAGCTCACACTAACTCAGCTTAGAGGGAACACTCCAGTCCCAACCCTTGGTGGGGCACTCTTAACACTGGTACTGAGGGTTAACACCATTAACACTGGTACACTGCTCCCTCTAAGCTGTGGAGTCTTGTGAGCAAAAATTCTACTTTGGCCCCGGTCACACGGGCCAGATAATGCGGGGAGGAGGTGTGACTATTAGCGCCATCGCAATTTGAGCCGCTACAACATGACCAGACACCACAGTGGCAAACCGCGTTGTTTTCGTCAGCGCGTGGTTCTTGCAGCACTTCAATGGGGCAAAAGTAGCGCACTGGGGCGATCAGACGGAGACAGTCTGTCTGCGGTCTGTGGCAAACCGTTTGCTAGTAGCATGTGGACAGTTACATCAGTGTCTGTGGATAAAGGAACATGTCTCAGCGACACTGAATGTATGAAGTTGCCAAACTGAGCTGGACATAGGGTTGCCAGCTCTGGGTTGGAAAATTCCTGGAGACTTTGGGGGTGGATCCGGGAGAGGGTGGGGTTTGGGGAGGGGAGGGGCCTCAGCAAGGGACAATACCACAGAGTCCACCCTTCAAAGCAGCCATTTTCTCCAGGGGCGCTGATCTCTGTCAGCTGGGGAGCAGCTGTAAACGCGGGAGATCCCCAGGCCCCGCCTGGAGGCTCAACAACAAGCACACAGGGAACACGGCTAAGTTAGATAAACACAGAAAACACCGTGTTGAAATAATAAACACAATATGCACATGTACTTATAGCTAAATATATTTGCTTTTCATACACAACATCAACTCTAGTGTATTGTAAACACTTTCAAACGACAACATCACATTTCAAACACTGTCAAACTAAGTCATACAACATGAAGAGTCCAACTGTCTTCTTCCTGATGGAGGATAAATACCAATGTACAGTTATTTGCACCGAACAATGCAGCAACCTATTGTACATTTCCCAAGTGATGATCTATCAGGTAAAGCTAGCAGGCAGCTTGTATGTCTCACTGTGATGATTCAGCTTAGCCAGCAAGCCTAGTAGATGTATTTTCCCATGAGGTGATTCAGCTAGCAAGCAGGCCTAGCAACACGCCTCCTGGGCATAACCTGCGTGTTTCGAAACAAATCTTCTTCAGGCATAAATTTTTCTGGAACTGAACAACAATACATATCATAATATAATATAAATTCAATATCCTTACATAGTACCAGGAAAAACGGGGGGGGGGGGGGGAGGGCTAAATACCCTCCCTCCAACTAAAAAAGAACAGAAAAAAAGGGGGGGGGGGGGGGAGAAGGCTAAATTCCCTGCACTCACCCACAGCTCTTGAATTTACCCATGCCCAAGTCAAACAATGTAACCATGGCTGTTCTGGTTCTCCATGGGAACATCCCAGAAAGACCTCTCTAATAAAGCACAGCTGCACCAATGTTCCCTAAGGACTTAAAGATACAGTACTTGCACCATCTTACAAAGTAACCAATGTCAAGCAGTTGCTTGGATTCTGAACACAATTTAAAACATACAGCATAGCAAATCATACAATTCAAGGCGTATTTTCAAAATAACATACATGTTCGCAAGTCCAACTGTGTTTACCTGCCTGGAGGCTAGCAGCCCTAGCTGGACCCTTGATCCACCAAGGTCACTATGATCTGCTCAGACTGACAGCCGCTCTTCAGAGTCTCAGGCAGAGATCTTTCCCATCACCTACCGCCTGATCCTTTCGACTGAAGATGCCGGGGATTGAACCTGGGACTTTCTGCATACCAAGCAGAGGCTCTTCCTCTGATCCATGGCCTTTCCCCTGTGTTATAGCAGGGGTGTCAAACATGCGGCCCGTGGGCTGGATCACTCCCCGCCCCCAGAGGGCTTCTGTCAGGCCCGCAGTGGAACTGGCTGTCTTCTGCTTCTTCTTCCAGTTCTGCTGCTGCTACGTCATTGTAGGTTTGCAGCTTACAGATACACACCTGAACAGCAAACTCAAGATTGCAACAGCACAGACATTTTGAGGCAATAATTCAGAGCAAGAGGTGTAAGTTATCAGACACTGTTAAATAAACAAAATATTGGAAGAGTGCTAATGTTTTCAGCATGTTTTTATTTTAAGGGAAAAAAACCTTTGTGTTTGTGTCCTTTATAAAGTTTATATCTCCGCTACCTGGCATTACATTTTATGACACACATGGCCCAGCCCAACAAGGTCTCATTTATGTCAGATCTGGCCCTCCTAACAAATGAGTTCGACACCCCTGTGTTATAGTAACAACACCGGAGCAAGAATAGGCTTCAGCACTGACACTATATCTTAAAAGAATCTCCAAGCCTGAAACATCAATAAATACACATTAAATTGCAGAGGCAGGGAAATGAAAGGAATGTCCAGTTGGAGTTATGGGGAAGAATTCAGTGGAGAAATTAATTGATAAAAACACACAATCACCCTTAGATCCGATTGGTGCAATGGTGGCTTCATACAATATATTTATAGATACAGTCGGGGGTTCTTTTGTAGTAAAAGCCCAGCAGGAACTCCTTAGCATAATAGGCCACACCCAACAGCAGAAACTCATTAGCATATTAGGCCACACCCCCTGAGAGTGGCTGCAGGGAGCCCAAGCAAGCCCCTCCTTGAAGGGAAGGCAGCTTGGCTTGCCTGGGCACCTCTTCCCTCTGCATCCACGCACACAGAGGTTCTGGCTGTAGTGGGCGTGGTCAACTCTGAAGCAAGCCGGAACTCCATTCCTGTGTGTTCCTGCCCAAAAATAGCCCTAGATACAGTGGTGGTGGGAAATGGTGTGAAGTTGCAGCCAACTTACAATAACCCCGTAGGGATTTCGAGGCAAGAGATGTTCAGTGGTGGCTTGCTTTTGCCTGCCTCTGCATATCAGCCCAGGACTTTCTGGGCAGTCTCCCATCCAAATAGTGACCAGGGCTGACCCTGCTCTGCTTCTGAGATCTGATAACATTCGGCCAGCCTGAACCACCCAGTAAAGGTCAAGGTCAAGGTTCCCTTGCTCGAAAGCCAGTCGAATCCGACTCTAGGGTTGCGGTGCTCATCTCCGTGTCAAAGCCGAAGAGCCAGCGCTGTCCGAAGACGTTTCCGTGGTCATGTGGCCAGCATGACTAAACACCAAGGCGCACAGAACGCTGTTACCCTCCCACTGAAGTGGTACCTATTTATCTACTTGCAATTTCTTGCTTTCGAACTGCTAGGTTGGCAGGAGCAGGAACTAGAGATGGGAGCTCACTCCGTCATACGGCACACTCGGGTCTCGAACTGCTGAACTACTGACCTTCCACAGCCTGCAGTTCAGCGTCTTAACCACTTGAGCCACCCAGTACATTACCCCAAAACTATTGGTTCTCAAATGCTTTATAAATTCAAGATAAACTATGTGCATATTATCGCTTTCTTAATTTGACTGTGGCTGAGGCAGAGGAAACACTCACTTTAATGGTACCCGCTCCTCTACTTCTGCATAAAGAACTGTGCAAGCGGCCTTGAAGCTCGGTTGGATGCTATAAATATTTTTAAAGATGTGATTGCGGCTGATTATCCATTGCTGGATCTCAGACTTCCACATAAGCATTTTTGGTAGCATATCAGAATTAAGCTGGTAGCTGTTTTCTGTCTTGTAACTCGGGGGTGTTTCTTGCCTTATTCTCTCCCTGTTTCTGTTCAAAGAGACTAAGCTCAGATGTTTCATCATCAGAAAGGGGGGATTCCTAGGGTTGGGAAATACCTGGAGATTTGGGGGATGGAGCCTGGGGAGGGTGGGATTTGAGGAGGGGAGGTTCCTCAGCAGGGTATAATGCCATAGTGTCTACACTCCAAAGCAGCTATTTTCACCAGGGGAACTAGTCTTAAGAACACAGAACATAAGAGAAGCCATGTTGGATCAGACCAATGGCCCATCCAGTCCAACACTCTGTGTCACACAGTGGCCAAAACCCAGGTGCCATCAGGAGGTCCATCAGCAAGGTCAGACCTCTAGAAGCCCTCCCACTGTTGCCCCCCAAGCACCAAGAACAAGCAGAAGTGAAAAAGAGAAGACGTTGGATTTATATGCCTCACTTCACTACCTGAAGGAGTCTCACAGTGGCTTACAATCTCCTTTCCCTTCCCCTCCCCATGTACTTATAGTGGGGCTGAACTGCTGAACTGCTGAAAGAACTGCTTTTGAGAGAACAGCTCTGAAAGGACTTGTGACTGACCCAAGGTCACACCAGCAGCTGCATGTGGAGGAGTCGGGAATCAAACCCGGTTCTCCCAAATTAAAGTCTGCGCTCCTAACTACTACACCAACTGGCTCTACAATTCAAATAATAATACAGAGCATCACTGTCCCAGACAAAGTGTTCCATCTACACCTCGTGGCTAATAGTTCCAGGAGGTCAGCTGCATTGGTCTGAAGCGGCAGAACAAATTTAGAGTCCTGTGGCACATTTAAGACCAACAAATGCTTATTCAAGGTATGAGCTTTCATGTGCAAGGCACACTTTTTCAAATACATTGGAACGGAAGGCAGAGTTCAAATTTATAGACAGAGGATGAACATGTTAATTAGCTGTTCAGTCTCTGGCTATCAGTTTAGAACAGGGGTGTCAAACATGTGGTCTGGGGGCTGGATAAGGCCCCCAGAGGGTTTCTATCAGGCCCGCAATGGAACTGGCTGTCTCCTGCTTCTTCTTCCAGTTCTGCTGCTGCATCATCCTAGCTTGCTTTGCCAGACTCTCTCAATCACTCAGGAGAGATAGATAGGCAAGCTTCTATTCCCTTCAAGGGCTGAGGCTCCTCCCCCTTCCGGGGAAGGGAGGGAACGAGCCAGAGCTTGCTTCCTGGCCAGGCTGCCGCAATCGTACAGGAGAGAAAGGCAAGCCTTTCTTCCTCTCCGTTGGCTGAGGGTCCTCCCCGAAGGGAGGGAGGGAGGGAGGGAAGGAGGGATAGCTTGCGTTGCTTGGCTGTCTCAATCACAGAGGAGAAATACAAAGCACCTTTAAGACCAAGAAAGTTTTATCCAAGGTATGATCTTTTGTGTGCCTTGCTACAGTGTGAGTGTTTTGTTGGGCTAGTTATGCTATGGCTCTCCTGGTTGCAGCTGGGTGCAACTGAGGGTATTAACCTGTTCAGAGGGATTTGATGTCGTATCTTGTTCCCTTAGGTGGGGAAAATATTGAACATTGCTAAATATTTAGCATTTGCTGAGAAAAGTCATCTTATCTTACTGCCCAGTTGAAGTTCAAGGATGGAGTGCTTCTAGGGTTGCCAATCTCTAGGTGACACCTGAAGATGAGATCCTGATGATGACGCACTTTTCTCCAAGGCTATTTTTGGTCAGGAATGCACAGAAACAGAGTTCCAGCTGGCTCCCAAGTTGGCCACGCCCAGCAGGAACTCATTAGCATAATAGGCCACACCCAACAGCAGAAACTCATTAGGCTACATTAAGAGTGTGTGGCCTAACATGCAAGGGGTTCCTGCTATCGAAAAAGCCCAGGGGTGTGGCCTAATATGTTAATGTGTTGTGCTATCAGGGGTGTGGCTAATATGCTAATGAGTTTCTGCTGTTGGGTGTGGCCTATTATGCTAATGAGTTCCTGCTGGGCTTCTCCTACAAAAAAAGCCCTGCTTTTCTCCCTTTCTCACGATACAAGAACTTGTGGGAACTCAATGAAATTAATGAGCAGTAGGCTTAAAACAGATCAAAGGAAATACTGCTTCACCAAAAGAGTCATTAACATGTGGATTGGAATTCACTCCCACAGGAAGTGGTGGTGGCTACAAGCTTAGACAGTTTCCAGAGGAGATTGGATAAACATCAGTAACTATTAGCCACAAGAACAAATCCGGAGTCCAGTGACATCTTTAAGAGGCCGCATGTTTGACACCCTGGGGCAAGGGATGCTCTGTCTTCTTGGTGCTTGGGGGGGGGGCAACAGTGGGAGGGCTTCTAATGTCCTGGCCCCACTGGTGGACCTCCTGATGGCACTGGTATTTTTGGCCACTGTGTGACACAGAGTGTTGGACTGGATGGGCCTTTGGCCTGATCCAACATTGGCATCTCATGTTCTTATGTTCTTATTTTCATTTGAACACAGAACTCCCGCTGGCCAAAGTCATACGACAAAATATTTATGCATTTTTTTCTTTTTTGAAAAATCCGCATCCAAGAAACACAGAGAGCTCTTATCGAGCAGGTGCTGCCGGAGTTTCGTTGCCCTTTGTTTCCCAACAAAGCAACATCCAGAGTGGAATTATATGATTGAAGTTCAGGGGGTTGCAATTAGAATCTAGTATCATTTCGTATTGGGGGGGGGGACAGCCGTTTCGTGCCAGCAGAACGTACGGCTTTGATACAATTAAAATGAAATGTGGAAAGAGCAATCAAAAGGATAAAAAAGATCCATGTTTTGAGTGGGCTGGAATGAGTTTGTAAATTCCTCTGGATGGCAAGGGCAGGCTACAAGCTTTAGAAAAGCATTTGTATGCCACGCACAAAGGCAGTTCTGTCTCTTTTCTATGCCGGCACAATCTGAATTCCATGGCAAGTGAGCCCAAGCTCTTTCCTGTGGGAGAGAAAGAAAAAAACCCCACTAAGTTGTGCTCAGACATAAATGATGCAAGTGTGCTTATTTTGCAGATACTTGTGTGTTTCTGTGCTTCCTTTTGCTCAGTATTCTTGTCCTCTCTCTCTCTCTTTCTCTCTCTCTCTCTCTCTGCTGTGTTGCCAGATTACTTATAGGAAACACAGGCACCCAGTAGCTCTTCAACAGACCTTTGGTATATATTTAGACATGGCAGTTCCCAGCATTCTGTCAACCTCGAAGCGATGCTGAGAAAGTGAAAAACATGGAACTCTTTGAAAAGCTCACATCAGATCTTGGCAGGATGGAAATGGTTCCTGGGAGGCCCCGTTCCCTTCAAGCCACACAGACCTCTTTCTGGAGGAGAAAAGAAGAGGCCACAGGCATTAGGTCCTGATGAGGCCCATCTTGCCAAGTTCATCAAGGACCCTTTCAAAACAATCAAACCGGTTCGGGGGAAATGGGAGGGTGTTCGCCCATCACTATGCCACTGTGGCCAAAACGAGAACCCAAGACAGAGTTTTGCAGATACAAGTTTCTGGGCCATGCAAATAAAATCAAGTTTGAATCGAAATCAATGGGGTCACCAGGGGCATGTTCCAACAGAGTCCTCAAGAGCCACTCTTTGACCTGATTTAAACATGACAGAGTGACTTTCCTGGCACATGTCCAGCGTCTCATTTAAGGTCGGCCACTAAATGTGCAACCCCCCCCCCCACGGACCATTAGTACACCAGCTCAATGACCACCCTGGCTACATATCTCTGCCATTCTAACCCTGCACACATGGGGGCTGCATGCACCATTTCCCAAGGAAGTTCTTCTGCCCCATCCAACTGATTTCTTTTGTACAGTAGAGTAACATGCCCCGTCTCTTGTTTTTGGCAATCTGAAACTCATTTATCCATTCTTTTCTTCTCATTATCTGTTAAATCTCTGATTGACCTTTACTCTTCTTTTGTCCACCACCTTTATCCCTTGAAGTTTTTGCCAACTATTCCCTTGTTTGTTTGTCTGTTTACTTGATTTATACCCTGCCTTCACCCCAGTGGGGACCCCAAGCGACTTACATTGCTCTCCTCTTTTCCATTTTATCCTCACAACAACCCCGTGTGGTAGGTTAGGCCTAGGTTGACCCCTTCCCTCAGATCCAATCTCCCACCCTCGAGAAACTGAGTAGCAGGAGCAAAAATGGCCAGAAAATGGCCTCCACAGTGATGCTCCAGGAATATGCCCACCTTTGTCATCTTTACCACAGAGATTAGGGGACATTCTGAGAGTGCTACCTACCAATTATGCCTCTTCCTTTCCAAGCTCTACCCTTCCAAGGCACATTCAGTGCTGGCGACCCTAGCTGAGCATGTGTGATTGGCCCAAGGACACCCAACGAGTGTCCATTTCAGAGACTGGGACTTCCAAAGCCCAGTCTGGCAATTCAGCCATCATACCAGGCTTGCTTGATAAACCATCCCTACTTTGTTCATTTCTTTCTGTTCAGTCTTCCCCTTTCTTTCCCAATGTCTTCCACTGTGTCGGTCTCCTCTATTTTCATCTCGTTCTTCAGCTTCTCTTCTTAAAAATCAAAATGCATATGAATTTAGTATGCCATTAATAATGCATTCATTTTCTTTTTAATATTTTTAATTGATGATGTACAGAAATTACAATCAACAAGTAGTGATTTATGTATTTACATGTCAAAGTCCAAAGATAAATCAAGACAAACTTCATGGCAGAGCAAAACGTGCTTCCCTCTAGGACGAGCTACCACACATGGCTCCACTTCTGATTTTCCTCTGACCTCCACCATACCGCCAAGACTCCTCTTGTGTTTCAGAACAACAGACTCCCGAAAATATGGTATTTTAGACTTGACTGAATTCATTGGAATTTATGGTTCAAACAGCACTGTGGGATAAGAGAACGGAATTGATACCTTATTAAAAAGGTAAAGGTTCCCTTGCTCGAAAGCCAGTCGAATCCGACTCTAGGGTTGTGGTGCTCATCTCCGTTTCAAAGCCGAAGAGCCAGCACTGTCGGAAGACAGTGCACCTGGTTTCTGTGGTCATGTGGCCGGCATGACTAAACACCAAGGCGCACGGAACGCTGTTACCTTCCCACCGAAGTGGTACCTATTTATCTACTTGCAATTTCTTGCTTTCGAACTGCTAGGTTGGCAGGAGCTGGAACTAGAGATGGGAGCTCACTCCGTCATGCGGCACACTCGGGTCTCGAACTGCTGAACTACTGACCTCTAATTGCTGAACTACTGACAGCCAGCAGTTCAGTGTCTTAACCACTTGAGCCACCGCAGCTCCTCTTACCATCTTGTTATGTTATGTTATGATGTAGGTTAATGATTTGTTGGTGACTAACTGACTGGTTTATAATTTCAGATTCTCAAGACCTCTGCAGAATGTTTTGCAGGTATTGTATGTTTTGAAATGTTATACTTGTTCTTAATAAACATTTTAAAATTGGGAAAAACAGTTAGCATTAAATTTAGTGCACCTGGTAAAACTAGTAAATTAGCCTATAACTGTAGATACACATTGGTGATCTCAATAGTTGACAATATGATCTAGAAAAATAAGACATGAAGTGCCAGCACAGTGTGATAAGGTAGCTGTGTATCTGCTGAGGTGGAGTGGAGTAGTGCACTTGAGTGGAAATGTGGAAATTAGAAAAGGAGGAAAGAATAAAATAATGAATAGATGAATTAAGAAATAAAGAAGAAGGATGAAAAGAATTAAAGATGGCAAAGAGAACCAGATTAAAACAAAAGCATTTGTCAGTATATTGGATTAGGAGGCAGTAAGTCTTGAACAAGTATGTATTCAAAAAAGGGGAACATTCATTTTCTGTTACACATGTTGTGTATGTGTGTGTAAATAACTTAAACAATCTCTCCTTATATATAATTGAGTAAGACGCAAACTCACGCAGGGGAGAGAAAATGCGCCCCCACAGTGTTTGGCCGGCTGAACTGTCCGTCAAAGGCTTACACAGGCTCCATTGGCCATGTCGTGTGAGTCCCACCTCCGACGCAGCTTCACGCAGCGGAGAGCACATGTTCTGCTCCCCCTCCCCCCTCCCCCCGATCGCCCTGGAGCTCCAGGCTTCCTGGCCACGGAGGACGAGCCACCGGCCAGGAGACGTCGGCAGCCGCGGGGGTGGAGGCAGCGTCTTAGGCAGCAGGAGGATTCCCGAGGCGCCAACGTGCGCCGTTCGCCCTGGCCTTTTCTTTGCTACTCGAAGGGGGCGGTAAGCAGGCGAGGGCTCTCCTCCAGCACAGGCACACCGATGCCTTCCGTCCCTTCGCCCGCCGATGCGCCTGCCAGCCTCTCATGTCTCCCCAGGCTCTGGACGTTGGCTCGGAGAGCCGTGCAGGAACTGGCGGAAAATGCCCGCGGCGCTCGCAGGCCTCCAGCCGGCCAGCGCCACAATGGGAGGCGGCAGCGGGGAGGGACGAGGGGCGGCAGGCGACTTTCCCCGTAACGGGGGTCGCCGCCCGGGTCGAGGCACTGCTCGCCTATCTGGCGGGCGCCCCGCCGAACAGATGGGGCCAGCGTTCTCCCTCCCCCCTTCCTTCCTTCACCCAGCCACCCAACCTGTCTAGCCGGCCCGTTGTCTACCTCCTCAACGGGCTTTGCTCCCTAGTAAAGACATAACCACGGAAAAAAGCTCACTGACTCTAATGTATGCATGTCAGTCCGCGTGCGCGGCCATTTCGCCACGAGGTCAGGCGAAGCGACCGAGCTTCGCTCTCAGTAACAATGGGACAAGCGGATCCTAGCCGGCACCTATCGGCAGGCTAGGCTCCTGGCTGAGAGCCTATGGAACTCTCGGCCACTGTAAATAGCCAATCACTTGTCTGTGGGTGTGTTTGGGGAGCGGGGTTTGTGCACATATAAACCAGCCTGCGAGCTGGGTACTCTCGTCTTGTTCTGAGCTGAAATAAGGTATGAGAGCTGAATTCACTAGTAAGTCTCAGTACTTTTCACTAACAAATAAGTACAATTAGGGAAATACTGTTTAAAAAGAAATTAAAAGAGGAAGAGATTAAAAAATACAGTAACACCCAATGTTCCCTCTAAGCTGTGGAGCCTTGTGAGCAAAACTTATACTTTGTGAGCTACGGGCATCAAAGTTGTGAGCGAGCCATTTGGCTGCTGCATAAATTTGTTTGCAATGGAGCCCTCCTTCCTGAGCGAAGACAAAAATGTGTGAGCTGGAGGCTAAAAAACTGTGAGCTAGCTCACACTAACTCAGCTTAGAGGGAACACTGGTAACACCTCATGGAAACTCCCCCCTCCCCAGTAGAATACAGTCTTTTCCCTCACTCTGACCTTCCTACCCCCTCCGTTCCGACTAACCCAGCCACCGGTCTCCTTGCCTCTCTGCCTGCCCACCCCCTTTCATCGCCATTCTGCTCACTGCTCTCCTCGAGGAAGGTGCTGTTGGGGCCACCACTTCTGGCGCTTCAGCCTGACCCTTGGGTTGATCACCCACCAGTTGTTCAGATGCGAGCTGGTGGTGCATCTGTTTTAAGTGATTTCACACACACCCTCCATTTTTCCTTGGGTTTCTGGTTTTTCTAGAAACCAGGAGGTGGTGGGTTCCCCCAAGTGTGTAGGAAAATCCCGGTCTGTACATGGCCCCAATCTGAAGACTTAGGTATCCATAGATGGGACTATATTGACTCTTAGATATACTGATAAGTAATGGTTTACATCTTCCAAAATAGAAAACGCTAAGAGACTTCAAATTTAAATTGCTATGGCACTGGATATATAAAATGGTCTCCAAAACAAGGAATGACAATGAAATGGGGGGGAAATCATGAAAAATTTTAGAAGCTGCCAAAGCAAATCAAGATACTTTCTGGATGACACACTTTTCAAATCACACCAACACGATACAGTCCAAGAATGTATTGTTAATAACCCAGCTAATACTTCCAGTATCCCTCATACTGTATTCTCTGCATTGAAATTTGTATGCTCATTGATCTCCTTTCCTAATCCATCCTGTACCTTGTTAAAATAGATTCTCTCCTTCAGGCCTTCAGATGCAATTTCCATCTGTGGAAGGGGTCGAGCAGGATCATGTCCTCACCTCCAAGCATTGATTTGAGGGTCAGAACTAGCGGTGTGCATTTGGGTCTACGCGAACAAAAATATACACACAAAAACACCTTATTGGTATTTTTGAGGTATATTTCAGCATCCCAAATCTATCCTAGATTTTTTTTGGAGAACCAGACTTCCACCCCACATCAGATATATTTCGGAAATACCGGCAAACCCGAAAAGCAGCTGAGGAGCTGGAGCAGATTGCTCCTGCCATTCAGGAGTTTTAGGGCTTTCTTATGTAGGCCCTTTGAACAGGTTTTGTTTAAAGGGACTGCACAAGAAAGCCCACAAACCATCCGAGGAGGGCACTCTCCTTGCTGGCTCAGCCGGGGCTCTTTTGGGCTGTACGATTGCAGGATAAGTTGATTTGCAGGTTCTGTTGGGCAGTCCAGTTTAAACTGGGCTGCCCAGCAGAGCCCCAGCCCAGCCCGCAAGAAGAGGATTGGCTCCTTTGCAAGTCTTTTGGGCAGTCCAGTTTAAAGGGACTGCCAAAAAGAGCCCCAACTAAGCCATCTCTCAGCTGTTTGTGTGTGTGTGTGTGTGTGTGTGTGTGGTTTTCCCACTGCTTTTTTTCTCACACTGTTTTTCAGTTCGGGTCTGTTAGATCTGAAAACATTCTGGATTTCCAAAAAAATCCCAGATGTTAATACTTTACCAGTATTGTGATCCATTTTTTTTCAGGAATCCTGAAATTTGGGGGGGGTCTAATAGAACTGAAACAAAAAATACTGAGGAAAAAGAAATTGCACACCCCTAGTCAGAACTGCCTTGCTATATGCTGACGACATTGTCATGTTCACCAGAACTCAGACTGGTCTAAAGCATGCTATAAAAGCATTCATTGCCTATTGCAATAGTGAACTTTTGAAGGTAAATAAAGACAAATCTAAGATCATGGTGTTTACAAGGTCAACAAAATGATTAAACAAACAATGAAAAATTGCTGCGTATGTATGACAATAAATCGAGGGATTTAGATACCTAGGAATTGTGTTCCAGTCAAATTTATCTTGGTCCACGTATGTTCAATATCTCAAGCAGACAATTGGCTTAGCTCTGCTGACTTTAAGGAAATTTCTCTTTATCCAAGGAGCTCAATATGTGATTCTGTGTATGCTGTATTGTTCCCAGGTCTGGTTCCTGGGCCCAATAGAACAACTCAATAAATTTCAGCTAACCTTCTTTTGCAAAATACTTGCTTTACCACAAGGTATAGCTTCCTCAGTCGTACAACTCGATGTGGGCATTCCAAATATTTCAACATTGATCTGGAAAACTATAGACAATTTTAAGTACAGACTGTTAAATTCCGAAGATCACCCAGCTTTCACCATATCCATGAGTCCTGTTGGTCAAAATGGAATAAAAATGTGGATATGGAAATAAACCAATTAGGTTTATGGAAATCGAGGAATCTAACTGAAAGAAGATGAGCACTACTTATAGAGAAGCTGCTTAAACAGGACTGGGACTCTCTCCAAAAAGACGCTACATGGAAATGATCCCCGCTCCATTTGGGAACTAAGTACTCTACCCAATTTGATCCACCTCCCTACCTCTATATGCTGGCAGTTCCGAAATTGAGACAGTCTTATACGATCACACGTTGTAATGCGCTGCCGACAGCCCAGTTGAAGGGATGTTTCCTTAAGACACCTTCAGACCAACACTTTTGTGACTGTTCTTTGGCAGTAGTTGATTCACTGTCCCATACCTTTTTCTACTGTCAAAAGTATGCAACAGCCAGAGAGAGGTTTCTTAGAAAATGGCTACTGAAGTACTCAGCCATTCCTGATACTTTAAGATTAAAATTACTTCTGAGTAAATTTATGTGCACATAAATTTAAAACTTTGTCCAGAGACGTACCTATTAAATATAATCCCAAATGAATATAAAGGGAAAAATGTTTATATGTTAACATATATGCTCACAGCTGCCAGAATTCTGATTGCTAAGAATTGGAAACAAGAAAAGATTCCTAAAAGAAAGGAATTAGTAGAAAAACTTATGAAGGTCGCAGAAATGGACAAATTAACAATAATTTTGCAAAGGAAAGATGATAAGGTGTTTAAAGAAAGATGGGCAGATTTCTATAAATGGGTAAAGAACCAAACTCTGTAATAGACTCGCCAGGATGTTAAAACTACAAGTGTAAAAGTTGTATACTTTATTTTTTGTTGGAAAACTTAAATAAAACTTAAAAAAAAAGATTACTTCTGAGTAGCCTCTGCAAAAGCTGCATTGTGGACTTGGCAAACATTTTTTTATTGTGATGTTTAATTCTTAAATTTGTTTTGTAATGCATGGCCTATGGGCTGTTAAACTCTCAAATAAATGAAACTTGACTGGCTGCTATGTGCACATAATGCGCTCCCCATGTTACTGAGACCCACACAGCCCTACTTGTGTAGGCGCTCTGCCAGCCTTCATTTCAAAGAGTGGAGGTCAAGGAAGGGGATCAGCACACACATTGCATTCCCCTTCAATGCTCAGTCTGAATGTCTGAAAGTCTGAATAATGTCTGAAAGTCAAAAATGTTCCTCTAATATTGGGATATTTCCTACTGATTCCTGCTATGGATCTTATGCAGTAAACCACCCCCTCTTTGGATTCTTTCTTTTAAATAAGTTCTCATCCAATTTCTCTTTTGTTTCCAAGCTCTTAAAATGTATTATATTATTTTCAATGTCTTAATTATCTATTAGCTGCCTTTTCGAGCCTTTTCATGTTGGTTTTTTTCCCCCTCCCATTCAGCTAAAATGGCTTTTCCTTCTTTTACTTTCTAAAATGATTTTTTTTCCTGTTCTTTTTCTTGACCTCCCTCCTCTGCATTTGACACCATTGCTCATTCTCTTCTTCTTTTCTCTCAGTCGGCTTTCTTTTCCTCTGGTTTTCTTTAGAGTCTTCCAACTTTCCCTTTTGGTATCAGAAATGGTGGTCTTGGGCCCCTGCCACACGGCAGGGAAAACACTGTGAAAAGTGTGGCTTTTAAAAGCCGCACCAAAGTTGCGACGCTGCGGTGGGATCCCATGGATCCCCAAAGCTGCAGCGCATCGCTCCCTGGTGTTAGATCCCAAATCAGGAGAATAGATCCACGTTCAAAAAGAAGCAAGATTTATTTCCAAAGCATGGTTGATCATGAACATACAGAGATTGTTAGGAATAACTACAATAACCAGGGAAGGTGTATTAAAGGAACTTCAAACAAGGTTTAGACCAATGAGCTCATTTCCCTCGTTAGGTTACAGATTAGAAAAGGCGCGAAGCGGCCTGAGAACAGCAACGGCCAGTTCCATAAACACAAGTTGAGTTCACACGGGAAACCTAAACAAGCCAGAGCGTAAAGACACAATACCCCATCACACCAGCTGGAGAACCTTGGCAGTTACAGATGCCTAACATGAAAAGAATAATAACTACAGGAGTGAGGGAAAGGCAGGGATGGGAAAGGGACGAGACATGTCCCAAGAACATGGCAGCTCGCTGACACCCGGCACGATCAGATGCCGGGGAGGAAGAGTCGGAGGGAAGGGGGAGGCTGCTGAACTGCGCATGCTCAAGCATGCGCAGTTCGGCCGGGGGCCGGGATGTGCCGGCGCAAGGGCGTGCCGGCTGATCCCACGGCCGGTTTGAGGCGCCCTACTTCAGAAGAACCACCCAGGTAGGTGGTTCTTTTTAGTGCGGGTTTTCGGGCGGGAGGTACGGATCGGGGACGGGCAGGCAACAATTCCCAGATGTTGCCGTGGGATCACGCCCATTTGCTCCACCCCCGTTCTGTCTTGCTCCCAGACCAAAACCCCTCGTATGAACAGGGCCTTGGTTTCTTTTTCATCCTCAGTGTTTGGGCATCCCTCAGGGTTTGGTTCTTGGTGGACCAGGGAGCCACACTTGTTAGGTCTAAAGCTGGTGTCCCCAACATGGTACCCCTGGGCACCAAGGTGCCCGCGGATGCCTTTCTTGGTGCCCACCTAGTGTTTTTTTTAAAAGTGGGTGGGGCAACACAATTGGCCACATATTGAATATGCAGACTAATATAACATTGTGTCAGCGGCATCTGCCATCAAGATGTTTGTTTGATTCTCTCACCCCACCCACTTACCCCTCTTCTCCCCTGCACTTGGGCCTACTCTGTGTGTTTGGCTTATGCCGATGACATTGCGATTGTAGTAAGGCACAAATTAATTGGAAGGACTGAGGAAATCCTGACTAGGGACCTTGAAATGTGGCTGACTGCTACCCCAAATGGTGGCTTACCAGGAAAAACAGAATGCTCCTGTGTCCATCTCAATAACAATTTTGCCAACCGTGAGCTGTGTGTCTACCTTAATGGCACTCGACTTATACACAACCATACACCTAAGTACCTTGGCATTACCCTGGACAGGACCTTGAGCTATAAACACCATCTTACCAATATAGCAGCAAAAATACGCACACAAAACAAAATTCTCCAAAAAGTATGTGGTACAACTTGGGGCGTGTCAGCTACAACACTTAGATGTTCAGCTTTGGGGGTGGTGTATTGTACTGCAGAATGTGGCTCAGCAGCCCCCATGTCCACAAACATGATGTCCAACTCAAACAACAATGAGAACCATCAGTGGATGTATTTTACCCACTCTGACCTATTGGCTGTCCATGTTGTGCCACACTGCTCTCCCATATTTCCGAAGACAATCTGCTCTTATTTGTGAATATAGAAAGTTAATTGAAAACAGAGAGCTGCCTATCCACAAAGACATGGCTGATGCAGGCATATCCAGACTAAGATCCTGACACTCAGCAGTAAGATCTGTACAGATAGGGAATGAATGGATGTGAACATGGATGCAATCAGTTCTACCCGATATCCATAACCTGATAAACACCAATGAGAGGCCCTCAGGATTTTCCTTGCCATGTACATAAGGACATGAGAACATGAGAGAAGCCAATGTTGGATCAGGCCAATGGCCCATCCAGTCCAACACTCTGTGTCACACAGTGGCCAAAAATACCAGGTGCCCTCAGGAGGTCGACCAGTGGGGCCAGGACACTAGAACCCCTCCCACTATTGCCCCCCCCAGTACCAAGTAAAGTATGGAAGATGGCTAATAGAATATGAACATGCTTTGGCAGCTGTGCAAACCTTTTGTTTAAATGAGGCAAAATACCAGGACTGGATGCAATTATGGTGCACCCTGCCAAAATATTTTCCATCTGTCACAGGAATGTGGGTGATGTGCTTTCCAGGGAGATGTGACAGAGCTCTTTGAACTCTCCCCAGCTGCGATTGAGTGGATTGAAAATTTAGATATTAGTAGTAGGGGGATTGCCCAATTGCTGCATTACTCATTGTATCAACTTGGTAACCTCCTGACTGGATTACTGTCGCTTGCTTTATGCTGGCCTGCCCTTGAGACTGATCTGGAAGGTCCAGCTGATCCAGAATGCAGTGGTGCAAGTCCTGACGGGAACATCACGGACAACACATATCCAACCTGTGCTGTGTCAGCTGCACTGGCTTCTAGTGGAGTACTGGGTCAGGTTCAAGGTTTTGGTGATGACCTGTAAGGCCTTAAGCAGTCTGCCAGCGTACCTGTTGTACCACCTCCTCTGGTATGTCCCCCGAAGAGTGTTACACTCTGCAGGGAACAACTTACTGGAGATCCCCGGCCCAAAAGACATCCAGCTGTCCTCAACCAAGGCCAGGGCTTTTTCCGCCCTGGCCCAGGCCTGGTGGAACTCTCCGTCAAATGACATTTGCACCCTGCAGGTCCTTATGCAAGGCAGAGATGTTCCGCCGGACCTTTAGTTGAGGACAGCAGTGGTTCCCATCATGGCTGGCACTCCCTCCTTCCTACTCCCTTGGCTCCCACTCATCCCCCTACGAGACAGGGACACAGTCATAACTGGAGGTACCAATGCCATCTGACTACTGTAAAGCGTGAATTGTTTTAACTAGCTTTTCAACTGTTGGTATTGTTTGGTTAAATGTTTTTATTATATGTTTTTCTTATCATTGCTCATCGCTCAGAGTATTTAGGCACTGAGTGATTTATAAATCAAAATTATAAATAAATAAATAAATCACATATCACATATTTCATATTATTGTATGCTTCCTGTTTGTAACTCTGGAAGAAGAAGAAGAAGAAGAAGAAGAAGAAGAAGAAGAAGAAGAAGAAGAAGAAGAAGAAGAAGAAGAAGAAGAAGAAGAAGAAGAAGATTTGTTGTTGTTGGTAGTGGTGGTGGTGGTTGGCTCTACCTCCTACAGCAGCCATTTTGTGTTTGTGCTCACCAACACTGTGTCAGAATCCCAAAGGTGCCCACGGATTCAGAAAGGTTGGGGACCCTACATTCTCTAGAATGTAGGCCGTGACAGGACAGATGAGCCTTTCAGGCGGCACAGGAGGATTCTACCAGTTCTGTTTTCTACAGTCAGTGGAATTAGTGGCCATGCCAACTTAACACTAAAATCCAAGAACTGGGCAGGTGGGTCTAAATCTCTCATATTAGGTCTGCACTTGGAGATAGTCTAGAAAATTGAGGTGGTCCAAAATGCAACTGCAAAGGTCCTTTCTGGGACACGTCACAATGACCATATAAAGTCAGTGTCAGCAGGGTCAGCACTCATTAGTATTTGGATGGCAGACCACGGAATTCCAGGGTTGCTATGCAGAGGCAGGCAATGGCAAACTACCTCTGTTTGTCTCTTGCCTTGAAATCCCTTTGGGGGTCGCCGTAAGTGCCAGCCCTAGCTGAATTCCGTGTATTCGTGGTCTTCAGAACTGGGGTTTAGGTTTGACAGATAAGTCAGCTGCAACCTGACAGCACGTTCCACCACCACCATGATGCCTCGAGCATCCTTAAAAGGCAAAAGGGTGCCTTAGAAATACGCAGAAAATAAATAAATGCCTTCTCAATTTGAATGAGCCGGCTGATCCTTTGTTTACTGTAGATTTTCCACCATGAACCACAAATGATAACCCTCAAGCTGCGCTGCCAAGAAAGTAGCAGGAAACGAACACTGAATTCTGTAAAGGTAATTTGTGGTGTCCTTGTAATGAGGGCGATGATAAGAGAGCTGGCGAGTAACATGTTAATGAATCGCACCCTCCCATGTATTTACATTACTACAGCCAATAGTACCTTTATCGCAATGCAATGGGCCTTTCCTGGGAGCACCTGGACAATCAGTTTGATTAAAAACACACAGACACCATTTCATTTAAATAAAAAACTGCAGGCCCAGGTCACTGTTGGTTCCTGTGGGGGATAATTTAAATAGCTGACTTTGTATCTGAGGCTTAATTGCCTGTATGCTGGCTATTACCCTTTTTAGAAGAACTGTCAGTGTCACACTCATTGATGGCTATTGTGTCTTCCTTGATATTACAGTGATAAATGAGACCTGTTTACATAGCATTTTCAATGGCATTCATTTACATATTTGCAGAACTCTGTTGGGATTGGCGTTTATAGCTTCTGTAATTTGTTGGCTTTTGACATCCTTTTGGGATAACTTGTCTAATTGGCTTTGGCTTCCGATCAGAGAAGAACACTGACGTCGCCGTGGTCATTAAGCTCCATGCTAGTGAGACAGGACTCCTTCGTTTTGTTCTTGCCGTTGAGGCATTTCTCAGTGCTATTAACGTATCACATATTTAAAAAAGAAAGGAGTTGGGGAGAGAGAAGGAGAGACAGGGAGAGACAGCACCTGAAAATGCCTCCAAGCAAGTTTCTAAAATGTCGGAGATGATGGAGGCTGGCTTACAAACCATTCTAAAAATACTAAAGGTCCATGTAAGCATTTGGCTGATTCAAATTAGTATGTAACATTCACTCACACTTTGTGTCTCCCTCACCATGTTCACTACATATAGCACACTGTGTTCTGTGTGGCTTCTTCAGGTCTCTCTTATCTCTTTTCTTTCTTTCCTTCCTTTCTTTCTAGCCAATAAAAGTTCTATGATACATCGATCTTGAGCAGTGAATAGTTGTTGTTAATCACTTATTACCCAGTAGACAAGAAGAAGAAGAAGAAGAAGAAGAAGAAGAAGAAGAAGAAGAAGAAGAAGAAGAAGAAGAAGAAGAAGAAGAAGAAGAAGAAGAAGAAGAAGAAGAAGAAGAGTTTGGATTTATACCCCGCCCTTCACTTGGGAGTCTCAGAGCCGCTTACAAACTCCTTTCCCTTCTCCTCCCCACAACAGACACCCTGTGAGGTGGGTGGGGCTGAGAGAGCTCTTGACAGAAACTGCTCTTTTTCAAGGACAGCTGTGCCAGAGCTTGTGACTGACCCAAGGTCACATCAGCAGGTGCAAGTGGAGGAGTGGGGAATCAAACCCGGTTCTCCCAGATTAGTAGCTAAGCAGGGTTGGCCCTGGCTAGTATTGGGATGGGAGATTTCTAAGGAAGACCAGGGTCATGATGCAGAGGCAGGCAATGGCAAACCACCTCTGAGTGTCTCCTGCCTTGAAAACACTACAAGGTCACAGTAAGTCAGCTGTGACTCGATGGCACTTTCCACCACCAGTGACTAGATACGTTACTGGGCCATAAGAATTTATATCAGACTGAACTGGAAAACACAGCGAAATGAAACGCCTCCTGAGATTAGCATACAAAGGGCACTCCAAAAGAATATGTGCAATCGGGTTGTTCTTACCTATGGGAAATGGGCAGATTTGTTCTGAATAAGGTACACCTATTAACTTTCCCCTCATAACTGCCAAGGAGCGGGCATTTAGCTTGGTCAGGATTGTCAGAACCCACAGCCATCAACCGAGTACACACTTCATAGAAACGTTATACTTTTATTGAAGAGCCATAGATTTATTTATTATTTATTTATTTGATTTTTATCCCGCCCTCCCGCCGAAGCGGCTCAGGGCGGCGTACAACAACATACAGTAAAACAACTCATCTAAAACAATCAATACAAACATTAAAAACATACTTTACATTCAATAAAACTTATTCAGAATGGCGACTATAAAGTGCTGCATGCTCAGTCCAAGTTGTCAAATGCTTGGCGGAATAATTCTGTCTTAACAGCTCTCCGGAACTGATAGAGATCCCGGAGGGTGCGGATCTCGTGGGGGAGCTGGTTCCACAGTACAGGCGCTACCACGGAGAACGCCCTGGTTCTGGTGGATGTTAATTTGGCATCCCTGGGGCCGGGGAGAACTAAGCGATCTTGTGACTCGGATCTCAGTGCTCTCGGGGGAACATACGGAGAAAGGCGGTTCCGCAGGTAGGCAGGCCCCAGACCATAAAGGGCTTTAAAGGTCATAACCAGCACCTTGAAGCGTATCACTGTTAAGAATAACCGTTGCCTATTGAACCCAATGAGATATAGGGCAATTAGGCACCCTCCTGCGCGCGGGCTAGAGCTGGTAAGCGTATGCGAAGCTGGGAATTGCTCTGCTCCCACGGTTGGGAGACAACACGCCTCGCCTCCTGTTCTTCTGTAGAGATAAGCATTACTGCACCAAGCAAGAGACAGGAATGCGAAAGCAATGTACACAGACACTGAAAGAACATCCCCACCCCCATGGCAGCATAGCTGACAAGGATAAACACTCTTAAAAGGCTTTGGTTAGCCAAAAGATAGATATAGGGGGAAGAGATTTTGGAGGGGGATACCAAAAAAATTGGGATGAACAGATGAGGTATGCTCTAAACTGAGAGCTTTGATGATCGATTAATCTTACACGATTTCTCACCAAAGCAAATGCTGCAGGAAGGCCCAGTATCCTGGATAGTGTTCAGGTTAATACTGAGAGCCAGAAGTCTCTCAAAGACAGTCTTAAACTACATTGACCTATAAAGGTCCTCTTTCAAGAGTGTCAGATAACCCTTACTGCTCAAATATGACTAGATGAACAATCTAAATGCTTGTAAGTAGAGATGGTCATGAACCAGATCACAAACCGAAATTCAGCCCAAACTTGGGCCAGTTTGGAGTTTGCTAACTGATGTTTGGGGAAAACACCTTCCCCAAACATTTCCCAGACTTGTGGCCAGTTTGGACCCCCTCTGTAAGGCTGATAATCCTACCAGAATGCTGTTCCCCACTCTGACTGAGCAGCCTCTTAGTAGCATATTTGAATGATAGAATGATAACTTTCTCTGAATCCTACCCTGTGATAGAGAAGATATTTGTTTTTTGCCCAGGCCAGAGACTTATTGTAACTGAGCAGGAGCCCTCTTATAAAACCCTTTGGAAATGTTACTTGACACAAAGTAAAGTTCAAACAGTTAGGTTGATTTTATTGAACAGGCACAGTTGGGTTAGGAATAGGGCAGAGGATGAGAAATTGAAGTAACTGTTATTGTTTAAACAAATTAGAATATTTTGAACAGGCAGCAGAGTATAGTTGAAGCTTACATTCTTATAGACTTTGTTCTTAACTGTGAGGGGTTTGTTTGTCTTGGAGATTTCATTCAGCAACAATGTGTCTTAATAAAGTTTCATATCTTAGTTTCCTGGAAAGTTACTACTTTCTTGTTGTATTTAAATAGTTTCCTTTAATACCCTTGAGGAGTCTAAGACCATTTCCCTTTTCACACAAACCAGGGGACCCTCTGAATAACTGGAGAAGAAATCTCCTCCTCCTTCTAGGAGCAATAATCCATTTCTGTTTATCTGGATTGGCAGTTTTCAACCTTCTGTCTAATCTGTCAAACCTAAACCCCAGTTCTAGAGTATCTGGACTGGCAGTTTTCAACCTTCTGTCTAATCTAGAGACTGTGCATAAATGGAATTCAGCTAGGGATGACACTTAGACTATTAAATTCTGATTTCTGAACTTTTCCTCAAATGTGTTGGCACACAGTAAGGGCAAGGAGTTGTGTCCCTTCACTTCTCAAGTGACTTGTCTGTTTCCCTCAGACCAACACACACTCTTCTCCTGTCTGGCAACTGCCAAGCCAAAGTCCAAATGACGGCTGACTCCCTCTGACAAGACTGACACAACTTTTTAAAACTCTCCTCAGCTGGTGCTGACTAGAGAGGGGGGGTGCATGCAGGCAGCAGCCCATCAATCAAATTGCGCTTTACAGTGAGGCATTAACCCATACTCTCCCAGCTCTCTGAATTTGATGCACGAAGCATCCTGGGTTTGGAGGTCAGTTCATCACAGTTTGGGGCCAGCCATTTAAACCTGACCATTGAGGGGTGTGGACCCACTCAGCTTTTAGGTTTAAATAGCTGTAAGCCATTAAGCCCTTGGTTTCGCTCCCCTCCCTTCTAAATGGGGAAAGTGAAACAGAAGGGTTAGATGGCTGGCAGCCATTTAACCCTTCCTGGGCATCCCCCCCCTTCTCCTGGCCCCAGTGACCCATAGCTGGGAGAAAAGTGGAAGGGAAGTCCCTTCCAGGGCAGTCTCCCAGAGAAAGGGGCAACCAAACTCACCAGTCTGGTGCAGTTTGGGTGTGGCCCTTTTGGGTTGGTTCATTTTGTGTTTCAGTTCAGGGGCTGCCCCAAGCCATGAACCAAACTGCTTTTTCTTGGGTTTGTGCCCATCTCTACTTGTAACCAAGCCCTTGCCTCAAGGGAAGGTTGGCCCAGTTCTGTAGCCTCATGCTGTCTCTCCTTGGGCCATCTCCATCTTACCTCAGCCAACTGCCTGCTGTGATCTCTACCTTCCCCAAGCCCCATCCTCTCCAACGTCCTCCCCCAAATCTCCAGGAATTTCCCAACCTGGAGCAGGCAGCCCTAACAGAGATAGAAACACAAGTGTATAACAGGTTTTCCTGGTTTGCAGTTTGACTGGGGAAATCCATCCATCTCTGCTTGATCTATCTCCTCAGCAGGGCCAGCTCTGATCCTAGCACGCATCTGCACCCCCAAATGCAGCACAATATGCTGTGTGAGGCCTGTCACATGACAGTGCACACTGTAAATCTGGCAGTGCCAAGAGTACTGCAGCTTATGTATTGTTTAAGCATGAGTATCATTAAACGCTGCAATAATTTACCAGTGGACAGGGTTGATGGTCCAGTTACTGAATTCAGACCAAGGAGGAGGAGAAGCTTACATAAAGGTGTTCTTTATTTCACCTGTGACTTTTAGTGTCAATGGAAGAAAGTAGACCACTGAGCATGGAGATCCCCTTATGGGCTTATAAACATCGTTTTTTTATTTCCATGTATATTTTCACCTTTCTAAACATGATTGTGTATTCGGACTCTTAACTGCTAAGGATTTCACAAGGCAGATCCTAAGAAGAATAGCCCTGTTGGATTAGACCATTGGTCCATTTAGTCCAGCATCTTGTTTCTCACAATGGCCGGAGGGCCAAATAATGACTGGAGGGCCAAACCAAAAGGGCATAGAGGCTAAGGCCTTCCCCTGGTGTTGCCTCCTGGCACTGGGATTCAGAGGTTGACTGCCTCTGAAATTGGAGGTTCCCTTTAGTCACCATGGCTAGTATCCATCACATTCATGAGTTATATCTCACGCTTCCCATTCTGAAACACAGATGCTCTCCAAGCACTGTAACACCCATTGGAATGACTACAGTAAATCTCATGCGCAAAACCACTTCATTGTTCAGTGGCTTGTGCATCATTTTCTTTTCCCCCTGCCATGAACCTAATGATAATATTCTCACCCTCACTCCCTTTCGGGACCCTTGTCCACAGCCGCATGAATAGATGGACAATTCGGGAAGGCCGTCCAAAAAATTCATGCAAGGGGGAACAATTTTCCCTCTGCTGTGCTCCTGCCAAGGGTGAGTCCTTGCAACTCAGCCCGAACTGAGCATCAGCATTGTTCAAAGTCTCCAAAACTCTCTGGTATTAAGGGCGGCTCTTTCCGACTCAGGAGTCTCGAGGACGGAAAGGGGATGCCAGGAGCATCTCTCACAATCCTCCCTGAGACTGGTGAAGATGTTCCTTCTTGCTGGTGCCACTGATATCACTGTTTGCCAGGCGGGCAGTATGGCCCGCTGCCACCCTTTGAGGTATTAATTCCCTTTCTCTCCTGTGTGCAAACACAGGAATGCCATCTGTTCCCACAGCAACTCACCTGTACAGGAGTCAGAATACAGGAAAAACAAATTTCATTCCGGCCCAGCAAAGCTGAAATAACCTCTCGCTGATTAACTATAATTTTAGGATAAAGATGCGAACCCAATTTCAGGAGAGTCGGGATGTGCCTGATTGAATGATAAAGGGCACAGACAAATGGAACCATAATCCCTACTTCACAAATCACACTTCAGCACTCTTATTCATTGTAACCGATCATTTTTTATATCTCTGTTGCAGTCTATTTACTTGCATTATCAATAATCTGGCTTAGCTTCTTATCACTCGGTTGCATTCCCTTTAAAGTCTATTGCTTTAAATTACTGGTCTCGTCTGGCAATTTGGTTTAACTCAGTGTCTTATATTGCACTCCCATGCTTATCAGCACAACGAGAATGCAGTGCCGTTTCCAAGAGCTTTCTCCCCACTCCAAGATCTCAAGCAATAATAGGGTGATACGGCCAGCTGGCCAGGCAATTTCTTCAGGTCTTCCAGTGGTTCTTGACTTAAGGAGGGGCCGTGGCTCCATGACAGAGCATCTGATTGGCCTGCAGAAGGTCCTGGGTTCAGTCTCCAGCATCTGCAAATACAGAGAACCAGGTTGTCGGTGATGCAAAAGACCCTCTGCCTGAGACCGTGGAGAGCCACTGCCAGTCTGAGAAGACAATATTGACCTTCATGGACCAAGGGTCTGATACAGTATAAGGCAGCTTCACATGTAACTAACGTTTTGCTTCATATTTAGAGGATATTAGAGTCCCCCCCCCCATTAATTATCATGGAACTTCATGTGCTTTGAACATCCCTATCTAATCTAATCTAATCTAATCCCTTTGGCTACATGGGCCATAACAGGTGAGACAGACTTTCCTTGAAAAGTGCAATCAATTCTTGGTGGTAGAAAGTGCCACCAAGTACTTCTTCACCCAAAGAGTGATTAACACATGGAATTCACTGCCACAGGAAGTGGTGGCGGCTACAAGCATGGACAGCTTCAAGAGGGAATTAGATAAGCATATGGAGCAGAAGTCCATCAGTGGCTATTAGCCAGATGGTAAAGATAGGAACTCTCAGTCTGGAGCAAGGGATGCTCTGTATTCTTGGTGCCTGGGGGGGGGGCAACAGTGGGAGGTCTTCTAGTGTCCTGGCCCCACTGCTGGACCTCCTGATGGCACCTGGTATTTTTGGCCACTGTGGGACAGAGTGTTGGACTAGATGGGTCATTGGCCTGGTCCAACATTGGCTTCTCTTATGTTCTCTCTCTCTCTTATGTTCTTATGTTCATTACTGAGTTATGGTGACCCCTCATGGAGTCTTCAAGGCAAAAGATGAACAGAGCTGGTTTACTATTGCCCGCTCCTGCTTATAAAGTTTGGTCTTCCTTGGTGGTCTCTTGTCTAAATATTGACCAGGGCTGACCCTGCTTAGCTTCCAAGATCTGATGAGATCAGGCTAGCCTGGACTATCCAGGTCAGGACTAATCCATCCTTAAGGATGTACAAGTTCTTAAAAACTTCGGAACTTATGTCATCATTTGCAGAATTACTAGATACAACGAGGACCTGAAGGAACTGGGGTGGATCCAGCATAAAAGTTCAATTTGTGCTTCAAGCAAGAGCACACACACAAAAGACCACAGTAGCCACCTGTGCTAAGTCAGACCCATTGTATCTCCACTTGTGTTCCCGCTTGTGCAAGATCTTGTGCAACTAATTTCTGGGGATCGTAATATACAGGGAGGAAAGTGATAAAGGTTGCACAGAACTGTGCACAAGCACCAAGTTTGTTTATGCTTCCACTTGTGCTTTGCTGGATCTAAGCAATCTGGGAGTCTGTAAGAAGAGGCAGAAACTGACAAAAAGTGCTTCTCTTCTGCCAGTGGAAAAGCCATTCCATTGAAGGAGTTGCAGCTATGCCACTGGAACAGCCCTCGATCTGAGCCAAGGCCTTCAGTGAAGGCAGGTCAGCTGTCTATCCAGGTCCTTGCTATTGATTTTCTCACTGCATATAATGAGCCATCTTTTTCAATACCTCAGTTGCTTTAGAGAGTCAAGTAACACTACCAATCTCATTATCGAATCCCACCACACCTCCAAAAAAGATATTATAGCATTAGGAAAGGTGCAGGAAAGGGCAACTAAAATGATTAAGGGGAATGAACAACTTCCCTATGAAGAAAGGAAAAAGAGGTTAGGGCTCTTTAGCTTGGAAAAATGATGACTGAGGGGTGACATGATAGAAGTTTACAAAATTATGCATGGGATAGAGAAAGTAGAGAAAGAAGTACTTTTCTCCCCTTCTAACAATACAAGAATTCATAGGCACTCAATGAAATGAATGAACATTAGGCTTAGAACAGATAAAAGGAAGTACTTCTTCACCCAAAAGAGTAATTAACATGTGGAATTCACTGCCACAGAAAAAGGTGGTGGGCACAACCATAGACAGCTTCAAGAGGGGACTGGATAAACATCTGGAGCAGAGGTCCATCAGTATCTATTAGCCACAAGGTATAGATGGAATGCTATGTCTGGGGCAGTGATGCTCTGTATTCTTGGTGCTTGGGGGGGGGCAAGAGTGGGAGGACTTTTAGATTTCTGGCCCCGCTGGTGGACTTCCTGATGGCACCTGGGTTTTGGCCACTGTGAGACACAATGTTGGACTGGATAGGCCATAGGTCTGATGCAACATGGCTTCTCTTATGTTCTCATCTTCTTATTATCTAGAATGAGTTTTCTAAATTGCCTAGTCAAAGGACAGTTGAACAAGATGCATAAGATACTAAATCACTACATAAGAACATAAGAACATAAGAGATGCCAATGTTGGATCAGGCCAAAGGCCCATCCAGTCCAACACTCTGTATCCCACAGTGGCCAGAAATACCAGTGCCATCAGGAGGTCCACCAGTGGGGCCAGGACATTAGAAGCCCTCCCACTGTTGACCCCCCCCAAGCACCAAGATGACAGAGCATCACTTGCCCCAGAGTCCCTATCTATACCTTGTGGCTAATAGCCACTGATGGACCTCTGCTCCATATGCTTATCTAATTCCCTTTTGAAGCCGTCCATGCTTGTAGCTGCCACCACTTCCTGTGGCAGTGAATTCCAAGTGTTAATCACTCTTTGGGTGAAGAAGTACTTCCTTTTATCCGTTCTAACCCGACCGCTCAGCAATTTCATGGAGTGCCCACGGGTTCTTGTATTGTGAGAAAGGGAGAAAAGTACCTCTTTCTCTACCTGCTCTTTCCCATGCATAATCTTATAAACCTCAATCATGTCACCCCTCAGTCGTCGTTTCTCCAAGCTAAAGAGCCCTAAGCGCCTTTGCTCTTTCTGAGGGACCACAGATACCCCAGGATAATATTTCAGGAGGCTACAGAAGGAGTGGTAAATAGGAAAGTCCCACTCCATGAAGTCTACAAATGGTTCCATATATGCCCTTGTGTTTCTGTGTACACACAAATAGCTGCATAGTTAGAGCATCATAGAGAAATTTTCATCAAGAGAACTACAAATGGTTGTACTGGGTATATTACCCCAAATCAGTTTACATTTGTCATCCAAAGTGTTCATAGTTGATTCTTTCTCCCACTTAGAAATGAGTTGATATTCACATGTGAATTCATAAGTAACTGAAAAGGGGACTTCTGGGGAAGTAGTAAAACTTTCCGTCACACAAAAAGTGTACTTTACTAATCCTGTGTGGGGGTAGGATAGACCCCAAAGGAAGTCTTAGAATTTTTTTTTTTTTAAAAAAAACCTTTGGGGTTTCACTGAGTGTGACATCCTCTGGGGGGAAAAACAACCTACACTTCATTAAGTATTTCCCTTTGGCAATACAGGAATAGAACATCAGCACAGGCACCAGAAAGAATGATAGAAAACCATGAAAAAAAATATAATTTTGTCTGTGGCCACCTTGTTTCATGCTCATTTCATTTTCCTATTCCAATTGGGTTTTTAAATTTCCATGTTTGCAAAACATTGCAGGGGGTGGGGAATTAATTTGCACAGGGCAATTGACCTCATGAAAGTTGAAGAATATTTGGAGCAGGGGTCCCCAACCATGGTCCCCAATACCTTTCCAGCACTCACCGATTTTTAAGTGGGTGGGGCTTTTGCCCCACAGGCTTCTGATTGGCCATTGGAGTTCTCATTGGCTGTGCAGATTAAAGATATATATATTGCTTTTGGCTGCAGTGGCCACCATAGCACAAGGATCTTCATGGTATAACTTAAGGTGTATGCAAAAAAAAATTTTTTTTAAGCATCCTGCTTAACAGAACTCCTGCCTGAAATGCTGGAGTTTTAATTAGCGCTATGCATGACTTCACTCTCTGACATTTTGTGGTAGGCTCTGCATTTTGAGGCAGCCATTTTGTGGTTGGCTCCACATCCTACAGCAGCCATTTTGTAGCTGGGCCAACAACCTTCTGCCAGAATTCCAAAGTTGTCTGGTGACTCAAAAAGTCTGGGGAAATCTGAGTGGCATATGGAGTTACAAAAGAGCAAAACCAAAGTTTTATCAGTTTTTGCCCCCACTTCTCAATTTGGCCTAAACCACTCCCTTTTTTTGTGGCAGTCACCTTTTCAGAATATTTTCTTTCATCAGACAACTATATTTCTTTAAGAATGCAATCAAACTGCCTCAGACTGAATCGCTAGTGAAGTAAGCCTGTGGTTGACCTCGCAACTTGAGCCTTCATGGCCTCCCACAGCCTGAGACCAACCTGTCTGAGTGCCCTGAAGAGCCCTGCACTCACAGGACCAACACTTACTGGTTACCCCTGGCCCAATGTCTGCTGAGCCTCAACCAGGCACAGGGATTTTTCTGCTGTGGCTCCGGCCTGGTGGACTCAGCTCCCACTGGAGATCAGGGCCCTGGGGGACCTTCCATCATTCTGCAGGGCCTGCAAAACAGAGCTGTTCCACCAGATCCTTGGGTGAGGAGGAAGGTGTCCATCTCCATTGGCCTCCCTGCTCTAGTTGATAACCTACTGAATGGGCCCATTTGATTCCACCGTGTGACCCTAACAGATTTATATGAAACTGTTGCTACCTATGCGATTTTATTGTTTATTGTTTTAATGATTTTGAAGTGATTTTATCGTAGTGAGTCTTGAACTCAGTTTCTTGTGATCCACCCTGAGCCTGCTTTAAGGAGAGTGGAATAAAAGTCTCAAAAATAGATAAATAAATGTAAACCAAGATTTCACAGTTTTAACCAAAACAAATTTTTAGGACTTTGGAATTAGTCCAGGGTCATATGGATAGCTGCAGATGCATGAAATTCATAATTGTGATTCCAATAGCGGCTGGTGGATGTATGAGTCTGGAAGCCCACAGGCAGGGACCGAAGGAGACAGTCTGCTTCTGCAGTTTGTTTCCAGCATTTCGTATTCTGACAGGGCTTTTTGGAAAGAAATTTCTGATCCTGATATGTGAATTTAATCTGTATAACCTGAGCCACCACAACAGATTTAGAAGCCAACAGAAGTGGGAATGTGAGAGCACTCACACGGAGGAGTTTTATGAACAAGCTCCGCAAGTGAACCATCATGAACTCCCAACAACATTTTCTTTCTGTGCACAATCACAGTGCAGCAGACTCATGCCTAAGGCTGCCAGCTCTTGGTTGGTAGTACTGGATTTATGTATAGGCTAAGTAGGCTTCTAAAACTAGGGGCCCTCCACAGCCCTGCCCCCCCAGCGGGCAGTCTCCTCTCTCCCAAAATGGCAAGGGCAGGGCAATTCAGGCCCAGCAACTATTAGACTCAGGGCCAGCCAGTGGAGCCCAATTTGAAACCCTGGGGCTCAACTGGAAAATTTTTTTGTGGGGCCCCAGTTCTTTAAAGAAAATGTTACTTTTTCCCCACCATAGAGAACAATGGAATGGAGGGGGTAGGGGCAACCTGTTTTGGGGCCCATAGAATTGGACTCCCTGGCCCAATGTTCTTCAAACATGGTTGGTATCTGGGGAAGAGGCTCCAGCAGCTACCCTGCGAGTTTGGAGCCTCTCCCTCAAACCCCCTCCCCTCCAGCCCCAGAATATACCCTATGTTTTCACCATTGACTTCAATGGCCCATAAAATATAATGGGGCCGAATTGCCGCCAAAATTCGGCAGCAATTCGGTGGCAAGCCAATTCAGATCAGAGAATCTGAATCGGCCTGCAGCAGCCTGAAAGGGGTCCGAATGGGCCATTTTCGGGGGTGCATTTGGTTTGTCCGAACCGAATGCACATCCCTAGTTAAGACTAATCACTGCTTTCATGCATCAACCACTCATTAAAGTGACAAGAGCCAGCAGTGAAGCTATCCACCCTGAGTCAACTACTAGCATGCTGTCATGCTCCCCCTTTATCCATGGAGTAGCACCTCTGGTGGCCGTATTACCGAAGTAAAACATCAAGCACCGGCTAGATGGGTGGTCCAGGAGGCAGGAGAGTTAGAAAAAGGGGGGAGAGAAGGGCCCCAGACTGGCAGGAAATGGGGTTTAAGAGCACCCCGGGTGTCCCTCTGCCCGCACGCCGTGACGGCTTTCCCACTCTTTCTCTCTGTCTCCTTCACTTCTCCACTCTCTCTCTCTCTTTCCTAGTCCCAGCGTACTCCTCCTCCCCGGCCCTCTCTTCGTCCCACCTTTTATTACCCTTTCCCCGCTCCCGGGACCACCCCTCCACCCCTTTGGCCTGGGCCCCGCCCCTCCTTATAAGCAGAGATGTCAGTGGGCTGGGAGCGAGCAGAGATACCTGGCTGGATGGCCTTGGGCAAGCCGTAGTTCTGATAAGAACTGTTCTTGAAAAAGAGCAGTTTTTGTCAAGAGCTCTCTCAGCCCCACCTACCTCACAAGGGTGCCTGTTGTGGGGAGGGGAAGGGAAAGGGGTTTGTAAGTCACTCTGAGACACCTTTGGGTAGTGAAGGGCAGGGTATAAATCCAATCTCCTCTTCTTCTTCTTCTTCTTCTTCTTCTTCTGCTTCTTCTTCTTCTTCTTCTTCTTCTTCTTCTTCTTAAGCAGCCATATTCTCCAAGTGAACTGTAATAGCAGGAGCTCCCTGGTCACCACCTGGAGGTTGGCAACCCTCTCCTACATGCCACAATAAACAGTACAGCACATAGTAGGAAACAGTAAAGAAAACCAGAAAACGACTGTGAGCTGAATATCCCGCAAAAATATACATATGAAAGGAGACTTCGATAAAGAGAAATGCAGATGTAGTCATATAATTCCTCATAGGAAAACACAGAAGCCAACAAGATCCATCGTAGGAAAATACAGAGTCCAAAGTAAATATCCAAACATGTTTTGGTCCTGTTACATAGAAGCAGCCTTTACAGGTGCTGACTAGAGCTTAGGAGACCTTGCCCAATGCTGAAGAAACTGAATAGTATTGTCCTATAAGGAAATGGAATGAGACTCCCAATGTTCTTTGTTCCTGAGGAAGGACCAGAAGTCTGAAACACTGAAAATTGTTGGATATTTACTTTGGACTCTGTATTTTCCTATGAGAGATTATATGACTATATCTGCATTTCACTTTATTGAAGTCTCCGTTTGTATATATATTTTTGCGGGATATTCAACCCTCTCCTACTGCCAGCTCTCTCATTGGCTGTGCTGTGGAGCTGGCTGGGAGCCCTCTGAGCCTGCCCCTGCTTTCTCCAGGCTTCACTGCCAGGGCTGCCCTGCCCTGGATAGCCCAGGCTAGGCTGATCCTGTCAGATCTTAGAAGCTAAGCAGGGTTGGCCCTGGCTAGTATTTTGGAAGGGGGGCCTCCAAGGAATACCAGAGTCATGACAAAGAGGCAGGCAATGGCAAACCACCTCTGAAACCCCTCTTGCCTTATAAAAACAAGTCTAGTGTTATGCACCACCTAGTGGTGCATAACTCTAACAAGCTAGAACTTAAGAACATAAGAACATAAGAGAAGCCAATGTTGGATCAGGCCAATGGCCCATCCAGTCCAACACTCTGTCACACAATGGCCAAAAATACCAGGTACCATCAGGAGGTCCAGCAGTGGGGCCAGAACACTAGGAGTCATCCCACTGTCCCCCCCCCCAGCACCAAGAATACAGAGCATCACCTGCCCCAGCCTGAGAGTTCCTATCTATACCTTGCTCCATATGTTTATCCAGTTCCCTCTTGAAGCTTTCCATGCCTGTAGCCACCACCACCTCCTGTGGCAGTCAATTCCATGTGTTAATCACTCTTTGGGCCTTTTATCCGTTCTAACCCAACTGCTCAGCAATCTCATGGAGTGCCCACAAGTTCTGGTATTGTGAGAAAGGGAGAAAAGTACCTCTTTCTCGACCTGCTCTATCCTATGCATGATCTTATAAATCATCAGCCACGTGCTTATTCGACTGGCTTTCAAGCAAGGGAAACCTTTACCTTTACTAAATTTATTCAGGAGAAAAAAATGAAAGAACACAAGGCCTACCAGAGTCCTTTGAGGCAATTCCCCTTGCTAGCTTACCCAGAGACAGGAGTAAAACCTGGACTGGGTCTCCTCCAGATTCTAGTATCCTAGAGCTAATATGAAACATGAAATGGATTATTGAATATGTGATACTTATAAAATGTGCCCCAGTTCTCAGCAATGTGTCTTTGGTGGAGGCAGGCACAGAGCACTGCATTTAATAGTGGTGAAATGCATGCATGAGACAGGAGGCATTTTTGACAGACAGCCTCCAGTTTTTCAAAGTGGGCTCTTGGTAGAGCTAGCTTTCTTTTTCTCCCTTTACTTTAGTGCTGAATAAAATATGCATATCCCATCCCTTGCATTACAACTGTTGCTTCCTTTTGCATCTGGTTTGCGGCCCCGTTTTCTTCCAAGAGAGTTTAACGTTTCTCCTGGTACTGTGAAAATGTGTGCTATAAAACATCCATGCGGAAATGTTGAGCACTGAATGTGGCACGGTAACTGCAGGGAACATACCCCAGCTTTCCTTTTCTAGGCTGTTTTTATACGGGCATTGCTGCTTTCCCTTTCATGAGCATAGCTTCTCCATTTTAATATTATTGTGGGGGAGGCTAAAGGGGGGGAATTAAACATGCCAGGATCAAAAATTAGCATTTAAACGATCCCCAAAGGCTTTGAAACCCACACCCCGTTGAAGTTGCTTGTGGTGATGAAAGTGATAAGTTTCACAAACCACAGCAGAAAAACAGCAAGAACTGATTTCTTCCAGCCTGAGCTTGCCCTTCCTATATAGAGGCCAATGAGGCATCAGAGAAAGAGGCAGGGATGCAAAATTCATTCCAAAGGGCACTCGAGAGACTGCATTTGCATCTCAGGATCCACTTTACGGTGCCTCCCATCATCTGCTCCTTCAAAATGGCCCAGATGTCCATTCCTTTTGGGACAGTGAGAACTTCCACTGTTCAAGAATATGTATATCTGTGATATATTAGTCTCCTTCCACACCAAATAGAACATAAGAAGAGTCAGAGCCCTAAGAAGGGCAAGGCAAGCCCTCAGGGCATGAACCTGAGGGGTGCAGGGGGAAAAATATATAATATGCATTTATTATCCTAAGCTATCATGCCATCAGGAAAAAGGTGTATTTCTATACATTAAAATTTATAGAAGGAGGCCCATTAGGGGAAAGGGGTCAGTGCCTCACTATTAGGGTCACTAACTTCCAGGTCATGGCCGGAAATCCACTGGCATTTCAACTGACCTCCAGGCAACGGAGATCAGTTCCCCTGGAGAAAATGGCTGCTTTGGAAAGTAGACGCTAAGGCATTACACTATGCCGAAGTGCCACCCCTCCCTCCCCAGACTCTACCACGAAATCTCCAGAAATTCCCCAACCCAGATTTCATGGACCAGCTAGGGCTCAGTGACAGTGAGGACTCCTCAGAGGTGGAAGGACCCTGTGTAGACAGCTCAGAGTTGACAGAAGCCACCCAGCAGGGGAATGAGGTCCAGGCATGCCCTGACTTACAGCCGAGAGATGGTTCAGAATCACCTCCACCCTCCAGCTCTAATTCAGCAGGTGAAGATCAACTGCCTGCTCCCAATTCTCCGAGATTGCCTGCACCCTTGGAATGCTGCAGAAGAAGGCTGAGAAGGGCTTTACAGCCTATGTGCTACAGTGCATGCCTCTCTTGCTCAATGCCAGCTGCCTCCTGAGAGTGGAGATGAATCTTTGCAGGATTGTTCCTGAAAAGCTGGCTGTACACATGATGTCTTGGCGAGCAGCTATAAAGTCTCCCGACAGACAAGTTTGGGTGTGGATGCAATGTGTACATCAGACACTGAACTGCCACTGCCTTGATTGATTCCTGGAAACCTGACCTCTGGCCAACCGACAGAAGCTGGCAAGCCAGCCAGTATACTGGAGCTGGCAACCCTGTCCACCAAGCTTGCCTCCTTTACAGTAAAAGTAAAGAAAACCAAATGTTTTACCAAATTTAGTCCAGGCTGTTGGCTCCCTCCTTATCAATCTTGGTCTTCTTGCTTGCTTGTATTTCTAAGCCTCAACCAGTTCCCCCCCCACTCAAACAAGAGGGCTTTCCCCTCTAATCTTTTTAAAGGCACAGGCTTTTTTCTGGGCCAAAGCCAGGGGCTACCCTATCCAAAATTATAGAAAGAGTGAGGCATGAGAAATGAGGCATGAAAATTATAGAAAGAGAGTGAGAGTAAGGAGAGATTGACTGTCTTGTTCAATGGATTCTTATGGGATTTGTTGACTAATTAGAGACTTCCCATGGCAGCAGAACCCACTGCCCAGTTTCCAGTTGCTGTCATACCAGTCCCTAATGCAAAAGAAAAAGCAAGCTGTATGCAAGCGCTATACAAAATGAATGCTAAAAAAACATGGGGAAAAAACTTTATAGTGCTGATATTAAACCATGTATAAATGACAATGATACAAAGAAGAAGGGAGGGAGGTCCAAAAAAGTGCAGGTTGATGAAGTTTTCCGGAATACAAGTTCATTTCGACTGGCTTCATCTGAACCGTGTCCACTTTGCCTGCTTTTATAATGTTTCAAGAAGCCTGCTATCGAGGGCCGCCAGCTCGGGGTGGGGACAGACCTGGAGATCTTGGGGGTGGAGCCTGAAGAGGGTGGGGTTTGGGGAGGGGAGGGACTTCCATGGGGTATAATACCATAGAGGCCAGCCTCCAAAGCGTCCATTTTCTCCAGTGTTATGTATTGGGGGCTAGAATATCCCAGGACTATCTACCAAAGACTGGCTGAGCTTGGCGCTCTAGAACAATAGCCCACCAGGACTCTGGAGGTGACCAATGAGGAATTCCTGTTATGTAAATAGTCTGTCCTTGGGAGCTGGGTGTGGTTGGGTGTGGTGTTTGCATGCTATTTAAACAGGGCTGTTGCCCTGGAGTTTAGTCTTGTATCTGCTGAATCACTAATAAAGCTGAGCTGATCACTAGACTTGGGGTCTGCTCATCCATGGGACCCAGTATTTAACATCCGGGATAACTGATCTCTGTAGCCTGGAATTGAGCTGTAATGCAGAGGGATCCCCAGGTCCCACCTGGACCAGGTAAGAGAGTCTTCTTAAGTTCATTTACACACTATCTGTTAAGGAACTGAGTACTGTGCTTGAGTTTATTTAGTGTGCAAGGGGCAAGGATGGGTTCAAAATTAGACTTAATTTGTTCTGGCTTTGCCCACCATTTGCTGCCTTGCCTCTGTCTCTCTCTCCTTATGGTTGCCAACTCTGGGTTGGGAAGTACATAGAGATTTTGGGGGTGGAGTCTGGGGAGGGAGGGCTTTGGGGAGAGGAGGGGCCTCTGTGGGGTCCAAGGCCATAGACTCCACCCTCCAAAACAGCCATTTTCTCCAGGGGAACTGATCTCTCTCTCCTGGAGTTCTGATTCAGGGAGATCTGATTCAGGGAGATCTCCAGTCCCCACCTGGAGGCTGGCAACCCTTGGACACCAGCCACCCCTGCAACCAAGTGTTGCAAATTTCAGACTCCACGTGGTATCAACATATCGTGTGTGTTCATGGTTCCACGCTGCCTGTTCCCCCACTCTCTCCACTCTTTTCAGGAATTGTGCTTGATTGCTTTGTGGTATCCGAGAAAGTCTGAAATAGCAACAGTTAAGACATTTAAGAGAGTTCCAATCATCAGTGCTAGGCAGCTCGTGTTAATGTTCCCGGTTGCCTTACAGGAAATCGACATTAAAAATAAAAACATATTAATTTTGTTCGGTGTTCATGCCACTGAAAGCATGAAAAGTGCAACTGTAAAAAAAAATGGTCATACTTGATGTCATTTAATTTTGTGTCTTTTAGAGAATCCTAAATGCTCACTTATGCATTAATTGATTGAGTATGCAGATTGCATGGCTAAAATAAATATTATTATTCCTGTTACTTGTTGTTTAGTTGTTTATCTTCTTTACCGACGTAACTACTATGAAAGTATTAAGAGGGCACAATTTAATATTCTTGCCACGGGTGCAAAATTAGCTTGTTAGGGTTTTGAGAAGAGCCCTGTTGGATCAGACCAGTGGTCCATCTAGTCCAGCATACTGTCTCACACCGTGGCCAACCAGTCGATCTGGAGGGCCAACCACATGGCGTAGAGGCCAAAGCCCTCCCTGGATGTTGCTTCCTGGCTGTGGGATTCAGGGGCTGACTGCTTCTAAATTTGGAGGTTCCCTTTAGTCACCATGGCGAGTAGCCACTGACAGACCTGTCCTTCATGAATCTGCTTAACCCCCCTTTAAAAGCTGTTTATGCTATTTGGCCATCACTAGATCCTCTGTCAGCAAATTCCACATTGTGATCATTTGGTGTATAGAGAAATATTTCCTTTTGACTGTCCTGAACCTACTGCCCATGGGCTTCATTGAATGCATTAAAGTTCTACTATGTTGGGGCTGGGAGAACCAGAGCCCATCCCTGCTCACTTGAACCCTTCATGTGGTCCAGCACCTCAGAGTAAGTGTTCTCTTTCAGAGAGGAGTGGGGTTTTTTGGGGTGCCAGCCTCCGTGGACATAGCAAACAGACCAGACAACGTTATTTCTAAGACTAAACTGTATATATGTATGTGCTGTCAAGTGGCAATTGCCCTATCTGTCAGAGCCAGTTTGGTGTAGTGGTTAAGTGTGCGGACTCTAATCTGGGAGACCCGGGTTTGATTCCCCACTCCTCCACTTGCACCTGCTGATGTGACCTTGGGTCAGTCACGAGCTCTGGCACAGCTGTCCTTGAAAAAGAGCAGTTTGTGTCAGAGCTCTCTCAGCCCCACCCACCTCACAGGGTGTCTGTTGTGGGGAGGGGAAGGGAAAGGAGTTTGTAAGCCACGCTGAGACTCCAAGTGAAGGGCGGGGTATAAATCCAATCTCTTCTTCTTCTATGGCCACCCTAGCAAGGGGCTTTCAAGTCAAGTGAGAAGCAGAGGTGGTTTGCCATGGCCTTCCCCTGCAGTGTCTTCCTTGGTGATCTCCCATCCAAACCTGCTTAGTTTCTGAGATCTGATGAGATCAGGCTATACGATACCATTCCACATCCCCAAAACTAACGTGCCTCATCTATACATGTCAGGCCCGTAGCTACAGTAGGGCATTTTGGGGCTTCCCCCCCCCCAACTTCCTGTCAAGGCCCCCCAACTTCCATCTAGCCCCCAGGTCCCTCAGCTCTGTGGGCTGCCTGGAGGACTCCCAACCCTTTGGGCTGGCTGGAGGACTCCCCACCCCCATTCCCCAGGTGTGGCTTGCTTCCCTGCGAACGCCACAAAAGTGAGTTTTTATTTTTTTTAAATTTTAACTTTATTTTTTTTTGTGTGGTGTCAGTGCCCCCCGACTTATTTAAAGGGCCCCCAAATGACAAAATCCTGGCTACGGGCCTGATCCATGCCCATGACATTCATCATCCAACTTCTAAAGAAAATAGCGTGAGGCAGTCAGCCTTTGTTTAGCCAAGAGAGCAAGTACACAGTAGATTGAGGATATTTTTTCAAATCTGTACCAGAGGGGAGAGAGCAGTAGCTCTAGGAAAATGAGATCTGACATCCTTTTGACAGATGTCCTGTAGCCCTAGGAATGATATTGACCAGCTGAGAATACCTGCTGAGACCATCTGCTTAGGGATGGTGCCTGTTCCTTGAAGACATGCATGCCTCCATCATGTGTGCGTGTTGAGTGCTGTCAAGTCACTTCCGACTTAGGGCAATCCTATGACTCAATGACCTTCAAAACATCTTACGCTTAACAGCCTTGCTCAGGTCTTGCAAACTGAGGGCCCCCGTGGCTTCCTTGACTGAGTCCATCCATCTCATGTTGGGTCCTGCTGCCCTCAACTTTTCCTAGTATTATTGTCTTCTCCGGTGAGTTCCATCTTCTCATGGTCTGACCAAAGTAGGACAGCCAGAGCCAAACACTCGGCGAGCTGAGGCCTCGTGCAGGTGGCAAGGCAGCCCGCTTGAGCCTCTTTCCGAGTCAATCGTGTGGTCCTGATGGCACAAGCACAACTTTTGTGAATAGCAGAAGCACACTGGCCTTGCTCCTACTGGTGAGTGGAGAGCAAGTCCTGCCTCTTCCAACATACTTTCAGCCAACGTAGGCCTGGTACCCACATGTGGACAATCAATATGCACATAGACCCCATCCCTTGGACTGGTGCACTCACGCCCACTCTCATTTGGGGTGCATTGCCTCCTGTACTGATACATCATGGTAGTACATAAGATGTCAATGATGTAAAAGGTTCTTTCTCCCATCCACGCTGAAGTGGTCCTGCCTGCCACAAAGGTGAACTGCTGTTAATACTCCTTCTGTCAGTCCCCCCGAAAACCCTGAGAAATGCAGGGGTGGGGTGGGGGTGGGGCTAAGGGATGGATCCCAAGTAGTACTGAGCACCCGCAGGGTACAATTCCAAGGATTCCTGGGTGTGGGACCACACCTAGGGATGCCAGCTTCTGGGTGACACCGGGGGATCCCCCGGAATTACACCTCATCTTCAGACTACAGAGAAAATGGATGCTTTGGAGGGTGGACTCTATGGCACTGTACCCCACCTGCTCAAGTGCAGATAAACCTGCTCTCTCTCAGCCTACTCTGTCTGACACAGTCATTACTGAGGCTACAGTGAGCTAAACCCCAATGGAGACTGCCAAGAGCACCTTCCGTAGGATGGGAACACAAAAGGCAGCCATTGTAATGCAGAGAGTATAGTAGTACCTGGCCCTGGATGAGAGAACACCAAAGTTCCCGGAGCAGACGACGCTGAGTTGGCGGGGCAGTTGCAATATGCCATCTTATTGAAGATCAGAGCACCTTTGTTAATAATAATGTTATTGTATTGTAGAGTTTTTTAATGGTTTTTAAATGTTTTATATTTGATACTAGCCTATGCCTGATTGTAAGACGCCCTGAGCCCACGTAGCGAGGAGGGCGGGGTATAAATCAAATCTATAAATATAAATAAATATAAATAAATTTGTGGGTAGACACAAAGGGGGCGATAGAGCTCTCTTTCTCCCTGTAAAGGTCCTGTTCAAAATGGCTGAATAAAGAAGTGGCTGTTGCGTTACTGAGTCAGGAATGACAGCTCATCTCCAGACGACAGAGATCAGTTCCCCTGGAGAAAACGGATGCTCTGGAGGGTAGATTCTATGGCATTGTCCCACCACTGAAGTCCCTGTCCCCCCCCCAGGCTCCTTCCCCAAAACTCTAGGAGTTTCCCAACCTGGATCAGGAAACCTTACCCCCCCCCATCCCCTGCTGGTGATGAGGGGGGAGCGGCTACTGTACTCCCTATGGGATATGTGCTGCATTTTTGGGTTGCCAGAGCTCAGCTAGAGGGAAATGAAAGGATCCCTGGGGATCCTTATGGTTCCTTATGTTTAGAGGGGCTACGGCGCAGTGCTGGCTCCAGGTTTTGGGGGCCCTGGGCAGACAGTTCCCAGGGGACCCTTCTACCCCCCCCCCGGCATTTCCTCATGTCTCTTTTCCCACCCAATCACCTGTTAGGATTGCCAGGTCCGACCTGGCCATTGGCGGAGGATGGGGATGTAGGGTCGCCAGATCTAGGTTGGGAAACTCTTGGCGATTTGAGGGTGGAACCTGGGGAGGAAAGGGACCTCAGTGGCATACAAATACCATAGAGTCTACCTTCCAAAGCCTCCATTCCCTTCAGGGGAACTGGTCCCCTGACCCTCCAAATAGATCTGTACAAAAGTTGCAGAACACACTCCAAGATGAAGTTGCAGAGAAAGCAGCATCCCAGGAGAAAAATTAAAAAGGAAAATAAGGCTTTATTTACTTACAGGAAGTTCGGAGCATAGAGTTCCTGGTGATTTGTAGAGCTATCTGGAAGTGACAAGGGTAGCTCTCGCAATCACCAGAAACTCTATGGTAAGATTACCTTAGAGCAGGGGTGTCAAACATGCGGCCTGGGGGCCGGATCAGGCCCCAGAGGCCTTCTATCAGGCCCACAGTGGAACTGGCTGTCTTCTGCTTCTTCTTCCAGTTCTGCTGCTGCTGCTGTGTCGTAGGTTTGTAACTTACAGGTACACACCTGAACAGCATACTCAAGATTGCAACAGCACAGACATTTTGATGCAATAATTCGGAGCAAGAGGTGCCAGTTATCACACACTGTTAAAAATACAAAATATTGCAAGAGTGCTAATGTTTTAAGCATGTTTTTATTTTAAGTTAAAAAAAAACCCTTTGTGTTTGTGTCCTTTATAAAGTTTATATCTCTGCTACCTGGCATTACATTTTACAACACACGTGGCCCGGCCCAACAAGATCTCATTCATGTCAGATCCGGCCCTCATAACAAATGAGTTTGACACCCCTGCCTTAGAATTTCTGGCAGTAGCTAGAGCTTCTGTTGTCACTTTCCAATAGCTGTAAGAATTGTCAGGAACTTGGTGGTCAGAACTTCCTGTAAGTAGACAAGGCTTTATTTCTCTTTTAAAAAAATTTCTCCCCAGGACGATCATGTCCCCAATTGTTTAGCCCCAGTTTCCGCCTGTCAATCAATATGGCCTCAGCAGGCAAGAGCAGCAGTTGGGTGAAGGTCTCTCACCATCAGTGGGCAAATGTCCCTGTCCATCAATCAATGTCTCACTCAGATAGGTAGAGAACTGAATATTATTCAGAGGAAACTTGGAGGGTTCACAAGCTTGCCTGAATAAGTAGAGAAGCAGTTGATACTCCTGGAACTATTAGCTGCAGCAATTTCCCCTATTTATTGAAAACTGATATTTTCATCACAGCTTCCCGGATAAAGAGCCATTTGTGGCCCCAAACCTATGGGCTTATTCCCCTCACTTGCCTACTTTAAATAAACTTTTTTTCCACACCCACACACAGACTTTTCGTGTGCCATGCTGGAGCAATTCCAGTTCCGTGCTTCTAGTCAGCAGAAGTCCTTGTTTTAATGGCATCCCAAATGAAACATCTCCCAATTAATCAGATTTGGCAAAATTTGTCTTGTCGTCTCTTCCTAGCTTGGCTGTGAATAAACAGCTTGTGAATCTCTCAATGTATTAATTATCAAAAATAATTAGAAATTTTCTCCAGTGACTAATTTTTGTCGACAGACTGTTTACAAACATAGCATTTTGAACAGTCAAAATTTTTGCTACGCACATAAATGCAAGAAATTGTATGCCCCCCCCCACACTTCTCTTTATGGAAAACAGAAGTAACACCTACCATGCATATTCTAAATATTATGATAAGAATATAGAATTTTAATTTCATGTTCATCAGAGTTTTTTTAAAGGGTTTAACATCCATTTTCATTAGCATTCATGACAAGCAAGCCTTCTCTCATACATATGGAAAAACAGCTATGAGGAAAGCAAAATATGCTTAGAATTCTATCTGATTCCCCCAGAAGCCAAATACAGAAAAGACAAGAGCCATTTCACACTTCTTTTTTCCCAGTCGAGTCACAACTGACCGATTTCACACAAGAGCTGTGCCAGGGCCGTGCCTCCCTTTGCCCCACTTCTATTGGTCAATTTCTCACTCGCAGCTGCATGGCCGCATTTTGACCCGCAGATTCGCCCAATATTCCCCGTGGTTTCGTGATCCTCAAAAACCAGGATCACTAAAATGCGGGCGGAAGTCGGGCAAAGGCGCGGATCAAAATGCGGCCATGCAGCTGCGAGTGAGAAATTGACCAATAGAAGTGGGGCAAAGGGAGGCACGGCCCTGGCACAGCTCTTGTGTGAAATCAGTCACAACTGAGTTTTCGTGACCCTGTAGGGCAGGGGTGTCAAACATATGGCCCGGGGCCCAAAACTGGCCCATCCAGGGCTCTTATCTACCCACAATCGACTGGTAGGAGGGAGGGAAGGCAGGAGGCTGGGGGGGTGGGGCGAGAGTGGGTATACCTGGTGAGGTATGTTTGATGAAAGCAGTCAAGAAATAGAAAGGAAATTGCTAGGGGGCAGGGCCAGGGGTCATTTCCTGCAGGAGCGCACAGGAGCGGAGCTCCAGCAGTAAAGAGACCAGGGGGCGGGCAAATGCAACAAGCCCCGCCCCCTGCTCCTTCTCTCTCTCTTTTTTCCCTTTCCCTCCTCCTTTCCTTCTCTTCTCTTCCTTTCCTTTCCTTTCTTTTTTCCTCCTTTTTTCCTTCTTTCATTCCCTCCTTCTTTCCTTCTCTCCTTTCCCTCTTTATTTCTGTCTCTCCCTCCCTCTTTCCCCCCAGCTAGCAATCCAAAACAGTCCAGTGGCACCTTTAGGGCCAAGTTTTATTCAGGTACAAGCTCTCCCTCCTCTGCAAGGACAGATCTACATCCCCCCCATAGCTACCAATCCAAAACAGTCCAGTGGAGCCTGAGTGGTGGGTGTTGCCTTCTGACACACTTCCAGTGATGTCAGGGGGTGTGGCATATGCAAATAAGTTATGTTAATGAGTTATGCTAATGAGCTCCTGCACCTCTTTTTCTATGAAATGACCCCTGGGCAGGACAATGGGAATGAGGTAAAATAGTGTAAGCAGGATGGCAGTGAAGGCGGGAAAAGGGACGAAGGAATGGAGTTGGCAGGACAGAAAGAGGGCTGGTGTGTGGGATGGGCGGCAACTGTCTTGTCCATGCTGCTCTGAGCATCCCTTGGAGGTTTTGGAAATGGCCTCTCTGTCCGCTCTTCTTCTCAGCCCCACTGCTTCTGTGGGAGATGCAGATCTGGGAGAGGTTTAGACCCCCCCCCCCGAGCAAGGACCCTGTTTTCTGGGTCACCCAGGGATGGTCGCTCAGCCTGGACCACCTCAGAGGGTTGTTGTTGTTGTTGTTAGTGGTGGGGAATGGGGTGGTCCAGTGGGGAGTCCCGTGTGCCTCCTTGAGCTCCTCAGAGGGAGGACGGGGGAAGAGAGGAAACAAAGAGCGAGAGATGGATCATAGCATTGCTCGGCTGCGGAGGATGAGCGTATGGGTTTTTGGGGTTTTTTTCTGAAAAACTGCTTTATTTACTTGCAAGGAAGATGACTTGTCTCCTAAAAGTGCTATATACACAAACAGTAACACATTTGTATGGAAGTGTAAGATCCCCCCCCCCCTCTACGGTATCCCTTGAGGGGGGAACCGGGACTGGGAGAGGTTTAGACCCCCCCCCCCGAGCAAGGACCCTGTTTTCTGGGTCACCCAGGGATGGTCGCTCAGCCTGGACCACCTCAGAGGGTTGTTGTTGTTGTTGGTAGTGGTGGGGAATGGGGTGGTCCAGTGGGGAGTCCCATGTGCCTCCTTGAGCTCCTCAGAGGGAGGACGGGGGAAGAGAGGAAACAAAGAGCGAGAGATGGATCATAGCATTGCTCGGCTGCGGAGGATGAGCGTATGGGTTTTGGGTTTTTTTTTTCTGAAAAACTGCTTTATTTACTTGCAAGGAAGATGACTTGTCTCCTAAAAGTGCTATATACACAAACAGTAACACATTTGTATGGAAGTGTAAGATACCCCCCCCTCTATGGTATCCCTTGGGGGGGAAACGTGTCTTGCATATGATCAAATACATTTATTGTGGCTTTTGTGGATTCCCCAGTAAATCAGTTGCTTTCACTGCTAGGAATCAATTGCTTTTGTTTGTATTTTGAGTAAAAAAATAACACTGTTAATTGAAGAAGAAGAAGAAGAGATTGGATTTATACCCCGCCCTTCACTATCCAAGGGAGTCCCAGAGCACCTTACAAACTCCTTTCTCTTCCCCTCCCCACAACAGACACCCTGTGAGGGAGGTGGGGCTAAGAGAGCTCTGACAGAAATGGTTCTTTTTTCAAGAACACCTCTTATCAGAACTACGGCTTGCCCAAGATCATCCAACCTCCAAGGAATATCAGGGCCATGACATAGAGTCAGGTAATGGCAAACCACCTCTGAAATGTCTCTTGCCTTAAAAACAAGTCTACTTCACTACCTAGTATTGCATAGCACTAAAAGAGCGAGAAATTCTGGCTGCCAGACAATCTTAGGATCTCCTGGCTATTCTACACACAATGCCATATGACAACGACAATGATAACAATAATAATAATAAATAAATTTTTAAATAACATCAAATTATCATGTAATCATTAATTAAATTATTGTTAGTTCATTAGATTATTACGATTAGTAGCCGGGACTGGCCCTGCTTAGCTTCTGAGACAAGATCAGCTTAGTATTACAGCAGCCTATCAAGGTTTTATATCAAACGGTGCAGTGGTTACAGTATCAGACGGAGGGCCAGATCAACATGGGCTTGTTTGGTAAGGTTGCCATTCCCAGTTGGGAGCAGGGGATCCCCCAGTCTGAGCCCCCCCCCCACTTCAGGGCTATCAGAAAGCAGGGGGGCTCTGCTGGGCACTCCATTGTACCCTATGTAGGCCAGTCCCCATAGGGTATAATAGAGAATCAATCCATAGGTATCTAAGGCTCGGGGGGCTATTTTTGAGTTAGAGGCACCAGATTTTCAGCATAGCTGCAGGTGCTTGCGGGGTAGGGCAGGGTAGAAATACCTAAATAAATAAATAAATAAATAAATAAACCTCCCCCCCATTTCAAAAAGATTGGGGTCCAATTCTACGAGCCCCCAAAGAAGTTGCCCCCATCCTCCATTATTTCCAAAGGAGGGAAAGCATTTAAAAGGAATGCAGTCCCTTTAAATGTGACGGAGACTCACTCAGAACTCGCTTTAGAGTTCCCTCTCCCGGAGCCTCCTGGTAAGTCCCCCGGTCGCTTGTCGGCCTCACCTGGCAACCCTATTGTTCGGGCTCCCACCCATAAGCCCTCACCACTGCCCTTTCCCTGACCCATATATGGGTATGCCAGCTTCAGGTTGGGAGAGTCCTGGAAATCTGGGGGGGGAGCCTTGAAAGGCTGGCGCCTGAGGAGGGGGGGGGCTTAGCAAGGGTTCGATACCACAGACTCCACCTTCCGAAGCGGCCATTTTCTCCAGGGGAGCTGGTCTCTGTGGCTCCGTGAATTCTGGCCTCTTCCAAATGGCTCTTCCTTTTCCATCTCCTGCACTGGAATGAATCCAACCTTTTTATGTTATGCTCAATATCAGCTAAGGATGCATGTATGTTCCCCGGTTTTCGTATTTGGTATAAAGGGTGGTGCTTTCCAGAAATCTTCCTTCCTTCCTTCCTTCCTTCCTTCCTTCCTTCCTTCCTTCCTTCCTTCCTTCCTTCCTTCCTTCCTTCCTTCCTTCTTCTGCCTGCCTGCCTGCCTCACTGCCTGATCAGGAGCCACTGCAGTGCCGTAATTTCTAAAACCAGATCACCTTCTTCCAGGGAAAGGAGACTGTAAGTCACTCTGAGATTCCTTTAGGTAGTGAATGGTAGGGTATGAATCCAGTCTCCTCCTCCTTCTCCTCCTCTTCTTCTTCTTGCCACCATATTTCTCAAAATGCTTGTCTTCCAAAGCCATTTAAACTCTGCCCCTTCCAATTTCCCCGGGCCCTCCTCTTTGTGTGCCTTCTGAAATAACAGTTGATCTTTTCCAGGGACCCACAAGTGAAAGGTTAACTCCGAGGAGTCTCGTTTATTGGCTGTTGTATGTAGATGGGAGCTTCTGGCTTTCACCTTTAAGGTTGCCTTTGTAATATATCTCCCATTGCTCTTAGGCACTTGTGATCTTCAGATTTATATGAACTCAGTTATTGTCCTGCTCAAGGAAATTACAAATGTTTTAGTAAAACCCAAGACCTCAATCGCTTTCCTGTCTGTATTTAATTAGGTCTTCATAGACAGGAGAAATGTACTTTCCCTTTGCGTTTTTAAGATGGAGATCTTGCCAGAGTTCAGCGCTGTAAAGCCCCATTCATTTCAGCTGGGTAAAGTTAAACATCTTCTTAAATTTCATCTGCTGAAATTGGTTGGAATTAAAAAGAGGCTTTTCCCTTCCAAGAATTTCTTCCACTTTTCAAGCAGTGGAGCAGGGACATGTTGCCAGGCAAATCAGAATGATTCTTAAAGATGTGGGAATTGTTATCAATAGTCAAACTAACAGCAGCTCTCAAAAATTCTTTAAAAAAATATTTTAGATGACAAAAAATGGCAATTTGGATTTTCCCCACCCACACTGCAGCCATTTCCTCTGAGGTTGTTCCCAGAGCCACCATTTCTTCCTCCTGCCACAGGGGGCACTAGACTATCATTAAAATTCTCACCTGGACCTGGCTAGCCTGGTCTCATCACTTCTCAGAAGCTAAGCAGGGTCAGCCCTGCTTAGTACTTGGATGGGAGTTCACCAGGGTTGCTATTGCAGAGGCAGGCCATGGCAGACCACCTCTCCAATCTCTTTCCTTAAGCACCCTATGGGGTCACCATAAGTTGTCTGTGACTTGACTGCACTTTCAACCACCACCATTGCAGACATATAAGGTTATAATAAATACATGTACCAGGTTCTGTGAATTCCTAGCTTTCATTTAAAAATTAAGTCTCCAACCTCTTTCACTGAGGAGATATAAGGGGAAAGGAATGGAAAATGAAATGGCTAAAAGATGATAGATAGATAGATAGATAGATAGATAGATAGATAGATAGATAGATAGATAGATAGATAGATGGACGGACGGACGGACGGACGGACGGACGATAGATAGATAGATAGATAGATAGATAGATAGATAGATAGATAGATAGATAGATAGATAGATACAGGGGTCATTTTGCTAGTTCTTCCAGGGGAACTGGTCCCTGTAGTCTGCAGACTAGTTATAATTCTGGAAGAACTCCAGGCTATCCCTGGAGTTTGGCAACCCTAGAGCCAGTCCTGGCCTGTGTCTAAGGATGAGTCCAATGAACAGTGTCCTCTGCCCTGAGGATCTTGGGACTGTTTAACATGGCTGGGCCTCGGTGGCATGGAGGTATGGTTTGGTGAGCCAGTTTGGTGTAGTGGTTAAGTGCGCGGACTCTAATCTGGGGGAACCGGGTTTGATTCCCCACTCCTCCACTTGCACCTGGCTGGATGACCTTGGGCAAGCCGTAGTTCTGGCACAGCTGTTCTTGAAAAAGAGCAGTTTCTGTCAGAGCTCTCTCGGTCCCACCTACCTCACAGGGTGTCTGTTGTGGGGAGGGGAAGGGAAAGGAGTTTGTAAGCCGCGCTGAGACACCTTTGGGTAGTGAAGGGCGGGGTATAAATCCAATATCTTCTTCTTCTTCTTCTTTGTATGAATCATCGTCTTTTTGGGGGGATTATTTACTCAACAGCTATTACATTAGCACTTGGGGGGGGCAGTTTGCAAGGTATGGAGTGGCCCCATATCTTAATACTTGCTCTAGCCTAATTTTCACTAAAATTGATAATCTGTATCTGCTGTCTGCTACTTCAAGAATGCAAGAGGAATACAGTAGCCGGCCTTAGGCTGCCATCCAGCAGGAGAAGAGAAGGACTGGGGTGAGTGACACCATGCTGACGGCACAAAGTCCCTTCCACTGAATACCCAAAAGTTGCATCAGCATGCCAACATGTCCACTCCAGAGTTCGTCAAACCATAACGTTTCGGCTGATTCCTAGGGCAGACACCTTGGCATGGTGATGTTACTTCCGGGTATTTGCAGGAGGTGATGTTGCACCCTTGGTGTGATGTCACTTTTTGACTATTTTCTCTCCTGTCACTTTACTGAACAGTGGGAGGCAGAGACGAGGGAGGCTGGGGGGCAGGGGGCTCACATGACAAGCCTCCTCAATGCAATTATTTCCCTACATATAAGCTGTGGTCAGATGTGCCATTTGGTGCAGTCGGGAAGTTCTCCTATTTCATCCATTGGTGTTTGGAATGGAGTCGATCGATCAGATATTCCGGTATAATCCGTTTCATTACGGGCTCAGCCCGTCACTGGGCAGGTGAGGGTTTTATTTTATTTTTTTGCCTGCTTTTTTATTATTTTATTAATAGTTTTAAATCGTTACACCAGTATGCTTACATCGAAGCATAATCATGAGAGTCTGATTTTTCAATATTTTTTTGTATCCAGTTATATACTTTTGACCAACGTTTTACATAAGTTTCTTCATCTTTCCCTTGAAGTAATGAGCTTAGTCTGTCCATTTCAGCCATATCCAATAATTTCTGAACTAGTTCTTCCTTTGATGGTATCTTATCCATTTTCCAATACCTTGCAAACAAAATTCTGGCCGATGTTAAAATGTATATTAACATACATAAATCAAATTTATTATAACCATCCGATATAATATTCAATTAAAAAAAATCTCTGGTTCAAAAGGCAAGTTGCTAGCTATTATTTCTTGAATTATCTTTTGGATTCCTAACCAATATTTATGGTTTTTCCTGCACATCAACCACATGTGGAAATATGTCCCCACATTTTTCTTACATTTCCAACAATTGTTCATTACATTTGGGTAGCATTTAGCTATTCTATCCGGGGACAAATGCCATATGTGAAACATTTTATATATGTTTTCTTTATATGTGGTAGCCCTAGTAAACTTTGTTGTTTTCCAAATTTTTGCCCAATTATCTAGAGCTATATTGTGGCCGGCTTATATGTTTTTGCCTGCTTTTGTGTATGCGCATAAATGAGGGTGCGGTTGTTTTGCACATACACTTTCCAGCTTCCGGGAGTCAAGTCTCTGCTTTGACCACTTGCTAATCCTTCCACAGAGCCTTTGGTTCATAGTGAGCTATGGTCACCCTTTCCTGCTCATTTTCAAAGCTGGCCTAGAGATGGGGAGGGTTATGCACAGATGTTTCACAGATGTTGCTGTCTGATCCTGCACTTTGGATGCACAGACATTAGCTTCGAAGTCAGATCTAAAGGCACATCTGACCACAGCCATAGACAAGTTGGTCTAAAGATCTAATCTCAAAATACTGACAACTAATTTTCTGTTTGAAGGTATATTTTTGTATGACAAATCATTTAATTTTGTGATTCCTGTACCTTTACTCTGGAGGAAGGCAATGGCAAACCACCTCTGCTTCTCACTTGCCTTGAAAGCCTTTGCTGGGTTCACTGTAAGTAGGGTGTGACTGAAGGCCAGTTTGGTGTAGTGGTTAAATCTGCGGACTCTAATCTGGGAGAACTGGGTTTGATTCCCCACTCCTCCACATGCAGCTGCTGGATAACCTTGGGCAAGCCATAGTTCTGTCAGAGCTGTTCTCTCAAGGACAGTTCTCTCAGAGCTCTCTCAGCCCCACCTACCTCACAGGGTGTCTGTTGTGGGGAGGGGAAGGGAAAGGAGTATGTAAGCCTCTCTGAGACTCCGAGTGAAGGGAGTGAATCTCTTCTTCTTTACAGACACACAATCCAATCCACACAATTGGCTGCTTCTGCTCTCAAAACACTATGGCATAGATTTTTCATGGATACCACATAGTGGGTGTATAATTGGGAGGGGGGGTTGCTTCTACATTCATTTCAGGCCACATATGACTAGTAATTAAAAGCCCATATAATTGAGGGCAGAACAGTGGTTCTTGGTGGCTGTGGCATGGTTTTGTACAGTTGTTCAGATCTGCTAATGACAATCCTCTTTCAAAATTTTTATAGTGAGTTATGTGTATCAAAAGCATTGATATAGTTGTTGTTGTTCTTCAGTCGCACAGTCGAGTCTGACTCTTCGCGACCCCATGGACCAGATCCCGCCAGGCCCTCCTGTCTTCTGCCGTCCTCTGAAGTTGGCTCAGTTTCATGTTCGTTGCATCGATAACACTGTCTAACCATCTCATCCTTTGCCGTCCCCGTCTTCTTTGACCTTCAATCTTTCCCAGCATCAGGGTCTTCTCCAGTGAGACCTCCCTTCTCATTTGGTGGCCAAAGTATTTGAGCTTCAGTTTCATTATCTGGCCTTCCAGGGAACAGTCAGTGTTGATTTCTTTTAAGGTTAAGTCTCCAACTTAATTGATTGATATAGTTACTACAACAATAAAAAAACAGTTTAAGCTTCAGATAGTAATATTGTTGGATTATTGGCTTTTGCCAAACTATTAATTGCTTAAAAATTGCCTTCAAAAGCTGCTCTTGCAGCTGAGGCATGGCTATCTAGAACATGGAAAGTAATGGAAGTCATTAAGTGAATATATTCTTCGTGTGTGTCTTATGTGTGTATGTGTGTGTTTGTCAGAATATAGATAATTTCTGGATTACTGGAGGGAAATACACCAGCTGTGTGGCATTCTACAACTATTGTTGGAAACTTCATAGATTTTCCAATATGAGAACCATAGACCCTTGCATTAGAGATCTCCAACATGGTTCCCATGGGCACCACGGTTCCCAGCCCACAGGTGTTTTTGTAAAAAGTGGGTGGGACCAGGTGAGGCTTTTGCCCAGCAGGGCTTCTGATTGGTCATTGGAGATCTGATTGTACAGATTTTTTTTATAAAGTTGCTTTGGTAGCTGCTGCCACCACAGCACAAGGATCGTTACTGTACGATGGAAACTAATCTGTGTATATAAGAGAAAATATTTTTAAAACAATATGTTCATTTTAAAGGGCATTCAGTTGAACAGAGCTTCTGACTGAAATGTTGAAAAGTTATCCTTTGAGTTGATTAGATCAGTGGAAGAGTTACATTTGGCAAATGGCCCCGCCTCTTGGAGCAGCCATTTTGGGGTTGCACCCATCATCCAGTGTCAGAATTCCAGTGGGGCCCACGGGCTCAAAGCAGTTGTGGACCCGTGTGTTACATCAACACACCGTATTTGCAGTGCCATTTTAACCCTTGTGGAGACATTGCATCCTACCCCAGCCCCTCTGCTCATCCCCCCCCCAACTATATCCTCTCTGGCCATAGACCCTCAGCTAAGGAGGAGGGATTCTTATTTATTTATTTATTTATTGGACTTTTACCCCACCCTCTCGCCGAGGTGGCTCAGGGCGGCATACAGTAGGTTAAACGCCTGTTAACAGTAACAACTAGAACTGTCACTATGGCTGTTCGAGAATCCACCGTGGCCAGGGTGAGTGCCTGATCCCGAGTCCCAGCTCCTGCCCACCCAGCGGCCCAAAAGCAATTAAAAATCAAATGCGAGTAGGCAAATGGGTACCCACCCTTAGTAGGGTGGGGGGCACCTGCCTCCGTAACGAGGTGTGCGGTGGTCGCAGTAGCGTGCGGTGAAAAAACATCAATGGCTGCGGTGGCGGCGGCAGAGCCTGGGATGGCGTGGTGCGGAGGTGCGGAGAAACATCGGAAGAGCGATCCCTGGCGGCGGAAGACTGCGGTGGAGCCCGGCAACGGCGCACGATGACGGGTACTGCGAGGAAAGCTTATTAGAATTAAAATTACAATTAAGACGTGGCGGCCATCTGTTATAAAGTGCTAGGACGGTCAGTGTGGTCTGGGCTATTAAAACGCTTGCCGGAACAGCTCGGTCTTTACCGCTCTACGAAATTGGTGAAGATCCCGCAGACCTCGAATTTCATTTGGGAGCTGATTCCACAATACTGGTGCAGCTAGGGAAAACGCCCTAGTTCTTGTCGATGCTAACTTAGCGTCCCTAGGGCCAGGGGGGACCAAGCAATTCTGCGACTCAGATCTCAGTGCTCTTGGGGGAATGTACAGGGAAAGGCGGTCCCTCAGGTAGACAGGCCCCAGACCATTTAGGGCTTTAAAGGTCATAACCAGCACCTTGAAGTGTATCCGGAATGCTATTGGCAGCCAGTGCAGCGACCTCAGCACAGGTTGGATGTGCTCCCTCGCAGGGAGACCCATCAGCAACCTGGCCGCGGCATTCTGCACCAGCTGCAGCTTCCGGAGTTGCCCCAAGGGCAGCCCCATGTAGAGAGCATTGCAGCAATCCAGCCTCGAGGTGACCATAGCATGGATCACTGATGCCAGATCATTGCGTTCGAGGAAGGGGACCAACTGCCTAATCTTCTTCTGAAGAAGAAACGTGCTTGCTGAAAGATCAAGGGGGCAATCGGCCATGATTTTTTGCCTTGTCCATTGAGACAACAATACAAACATATTTGTATGAACACATGCAGCTGTCTTATACTGCATCAGAGCCCTGGTCCATCAAGGTCAGTATGCAGCAGCTCCCCAGGGTCTCAAGCAGAGGCCTTGCACATCGCTAGGACCTCGTCCTTTGAATTGGTGTTACCGGGGATTGAACCTGGGATCTTCTGCATGACAAAGAGATGCTCTACCGCTGATCCACAGCCCTTCCTTAAAAACACACAAAGCTGTCTTATTCTGACTCAGATCCTTGGTCCATCCAGACCAGTATTCTCTACTCAGACTGGCAGTGGCTTTCCAGGATCTTTAACATCATCTACCAACTCATTCTTTTAGCTGGAGATGCCGGGGATTGAACCTGGGACCTCCTGCATACCAAGCAGATGGTCTACCTCTGAGCCACACCCCCTCACCAAAATATGCATGAGACCTTTTCCCAATTTTTTTAAAAAAACCCAAAAACAAATCTATTTACCGCAACTTAGTTAACATTTAGGAGAATCACCAGGGACCTTGTAGAGTTGTTTTGCTGGCTAGACATTCAACAATGAGCCGCCCATTGACCAACCCTGTTAGGTGATATTCTTGCAGTCCGAAATAACTACTTGGATTCTGCACAGGATCAAAGCTAACAAGCCTTTGAAGATCTCACCCCGCAAGCTGCATTATTCATTTTGTGCTACCCTCCCATTTTTTTTGCTTTAATGAAAGTTGGCAGGCTAGATAGAACTCTAGTCATATGCCTTGTTACTGAAACGATGTGGGTAAAGCTCAGAGTTTATGGGAGTCAAAACCAGAAGAAAGATGGGGAAATGTTTTATTCAGCTGGGATGTGTTGGTAAATATTAACAGTTTAACAGTATTGCATACTCCCTACACTTCCAAAAACGTTTTAATTTTGCTTGTGCTCTTTTCCCCAGAGTGATGAAGTAATATAATTCATGACAGCAATTAAGATTGTCATAGCAACCCAGTTGTTTAAGTTTCTACAAGGCCTTCAGAAGTTAAGCGATCCCCCCCCCCATACTATGGCTTTGCAATTCTACACCATGGGCTAAAACAACTATGTCACTAAAGTCCCTTTTTAATTACTGAGTTAATTAGATTCCTTTAAAAGATGAGAATAATAGCCGGAGGCCAACTTGGTGTTCTCTTGATAGTCTTCACACTGACATGCAGAAGACAGTTTTAATTCTCAGACAACCATCTCTCCTCCCCACCCAAAACAGAACCCCACAGAGATGCCCTCAGTATTCCTCACATTTTGTTCCTTTTGTGCCAACTGTCAAGCTTGCTGTGCGTTCTTGCTCTGCGTTCTTAAAAACGATGAGAAATTATAGCGTTTAGGAGTCAGAAAGAACAGAGTAGTGACGAAGGCTTCTGAAGGAAGGGAAGGCCTAAGAACATAAAAGAAGCCAGTGTTGGATCAGACCAATGGCCCATCTAGTCCAACACTCTGTCGCACAGTGGCCAAAAATAAACGGGACAGGTTTTGATGATTTTGTTGTATGGCTTAACAAACTCCATGATAGTATTAAATTTACAGCCAATAGGGATTCAAATAAGATCCAATTTTTAAATACAGAAGTCTATATTACACCCTCCCAAGGATTAGCAGTTAGACCTTATTGTGAACCTACTGACAAGAATTCTTATTTACATTACAGATCATACCATGTAAGACATTTAAAACAAAATTTACCTATGGGTCAGTTTTTGCGTATAAAAAGGAATTGTACTAAATTAATGATATACACTTTAATAAGGAGAAAAAGAAAATGTATACACAGTTTAAGAATCAGGGATATCCAGAGCAAGTGATTAGGAGGGCAATATCTAAAACAGCTGCAAGATCAAGGTAGTGCCTCTTAAAGGAGACTGCAAGGAATTCAAACAGGGAGCAAATTACATGTGCTTTAAAATATACTCCGTTTGCGGGAAAAGAAAACACTGGCATATAGTAAATGATATACCAGGCTGTATAAATCCTCCACAAATAGGTTTCAGGAGAACTAAAAGTATCCAAGATATGTTAATAAGAGCAGATTATAGCCCTAGAGTAGAGACAACTTTGACATCTAGAGGCCATAGACGTTGCGGCAGGTGTTCTGTATGTCCGCAAGCCTTGGAAACAGACTGCTTGGATTTCCCAGATTTAAAGATACATATAAAATTTAAAAGTCTGACAAACTGTGTGACGAAAACAATAATGTATTTAATAAAATGTCCTTGTTTAAAATTATATATTGGTTGCTCTATAAGGGCTGTTAGAATTCGCATTACTGAACATAAGTCTAGAATATGCTTAGCATGTGAGGATTCTCCATTAGTATCCCATTTTCTCAGTGAGGGACATGACTGTGAAAGTTTTACTTTTGTAGTACTGGAGGTCCTAGATACAAATCCTTACAATATAATTGATACTAAAAGGACTCTGCTTAAGAGAGAAGCCTATTGGATTCACAGACTGCAAACCTTAAGTCCCCGAGGTCTCAATATTGACATGGATCTTTCATGCTTCTTAGAATAGATATTTAGTGTTTTTATAGTAGTAGTCATAGTCAGTGTTCCCTCTAAGCTGAGTTAGTGTGAGCCAGCTTACCGTTTTTTAGCCTCCAGCTCAGAGTTTTTTTGTCTTAGCTCAGGAAGGGATGGCTCCAGAGTAGACTAATTTATGCAGGAGCCCAATCGCTTGCTCACAGCTTTAATTCCAGTTGCTCACAAAGTAGAATTTCTGCTCACAAGATTCCACAGCTTAGAGGGAACATTGGTCATAGTAGTAGTTATAATAGTGATTTATATAGTAGTAACATAGGAATTATATGATGTGGCATAACAGGATGGTGTTCCCTTTAAGTAAAACACACTGGAAATATATTTAGGCCAACAATACACCAGAATGTTAAGGCATTCCAACTCTGAATAGCAGAAGCAGATTAGATTGGAGCCAGGTATGAAGGTTATTGTTACCTAGTGGGTGTCTGCCTCTCTATAAGCAAATTACAAATATCTATTAAATAAATAATATAGTAATGTATTTTTATATTGCTTTAAATGTTAGGAATATAAACTTTGAAAAGTATAGAGAGTGTATGAGGAAGAAACAACACACAATAAATAGGTACAATAGATGTTTATTATAATTGTTTTCCAATTTGTATTTTTGGTAATTTCTTTTGAGATGTGCTGAATTGTGGTGTTTGCTTTGTGATACTTGTTGTACGAGAGAGTATACTTCTGAGGAAGCCTGGAAACAAAATGAAGAGAAAAAAGTTGACCGCTTCGTTAAATACAATACAAATACAACTAATGATTCTCTTATCTGTTAAAATACAGTACTAATACAACTAGTGATTCCCTTATCTGTTATAATATTTTTTGTAACTTTATGTATAAAAACACTTTAAATATTCATTCACTTTATAAAATCATATTTGCATACTACGGTTCCCCGGTTGATTTTGTAATTCTATATATTTGGCAACTGGGAGGTCTCTTTGTATTTATCTGTTCTCAAAAATACCAGGTGCCATCAGGAGGTCCAACAGTGGTGGTTGGGTGAATGGTGATTCCGAGCAGGGCCTTTTCTGCCATAGCATCAGGTGTTGAATTCACTCCTGAGGGAATCCTGGACCAGTTCCTTCCTTGAGAACTTAAGGACTGCCTTTGCCCAGGAGAATCTATAGAGTTGCCAGGTCCCTCCTGGCAACTGGTGGGGGGTGGGAGGGTCTTACCGGGAGCAGCAAGGAGGCCCATCTGACATACAGTGATGTGTCCATGCCACTGCCCAGGTGACCCGGAAGTGACATCATCATGTCCAGGATATCGGGGCAATGCTCTGGTATTTGGGCAAAACCTCTATTGTAAATTTGGCTTCTACCATCGAGTTTTTGCCCAAATACCAGAGTGTCATCCTGATGTCCCGGATGTGATGGCATTACTTCCGGGTCCCATGGGCAGTGACGTAGACACATTGGTGAATGTCAGATGGATCTCCCTCTTTTTCAAGGTAAGTCCCGCCTCCCGCACCAGTTGACCAGCAGTGGGGAAGCGGGGCATGGCCGCAGGGGACTGCTGCCGGGGCTGGGGAGTCTGGCAACCTTAAGAATTTACCTGTCCACTCTGGTCATCTTTGGAGGCCCTGCGGCTTGCGGAGCTTATTTGGATGGGAAGGCTGCATAGAATTTTTAAAAAATAAATAAATAAAGCGGAATATGTTTCAGTGCTGGGAGTAAATTTACACGCCCAGCTTGGATTACTGTACCCCTCACCCAAGGACTCCTCCCTCCCAAATTTCAGGCGATGGGAAGAAGCACCCAAGTTCTATAAACAATTCAAATTCTGTCTTGCACAGTGGGGCATGAAGGAAGGTTGCCAATCTCTAGGTGGTGGCAGGACCCAGCTGAGCGCTGAGCAGGAGCAGGAGACAGAGGGGTGAGTGGTTTTTTACTTGCTTTCAGCTGAGAGGATTCAGCTGAGGATATTGGTGGGAGAACTGGTCTGGGAGTGTGGGGAAGTGCTTAGAGTTGTTGCAGATTCCTGGTTGCTTGAGGCGGGAGCCTCTGGCATGAGCTGAAGGGCTCTTAGCCCAGGGACTCTTGGACTAGGGGCTCTGTGAGACGCCCAAGAAGATGCAGAAAGTGGAAACCCTAGGCTCTTTGTTTTCCCCATAAAGTAATTTGACTTTGACAAGAAAAAACACATAAATACAAAGGGATTTAAAAAGGGGGCTTACATTTACTTATTTTAAAAGAATTATGAAGCCAGAATGCCAGCAGGGGGTTGGGGCCGCCCAGTCAGGGGGGTCTGGCACGAGCCGAAGGGCGAGCTAAAGGGCTCTTTGCCCGTGGCTCTTAGCCCAGGGACTCTTGGACTAGGGGCTCTGTGAGACGCCCAAGAAGAGGCAGAAAGTGAAAACCCTAGGCTCCTTGTTTTCCCCATAAAGTAATTTGACTTTGACAAGAAAAAAACACATAAATACAAAGGGATTTAAAAGGGGGATTACATTTACTTATTTTAAAAGAATTATGAAGCCAGAATGCCAGCAGGGGGTTGGGGGCTATCCAGTGTTTTGCACGGAGTGTCACATGTATGACTATCTGCCCACTGGGCAGAAGTCTTGGGTGTGTGCTCGGTGCAAGGAGCTCCTGGTTCTCAGGGAACGTGTGTGCTCCCTTGAGGCCAAGGTGGCTGACCTGGAGAAGCAGAGACAGTCAGCTAGGCGCACAGAAAAGACTCTCGGGGACTTGTTAGCTACGTCCCACTCTGGATCTGGCAGCCCCGCTGCTGTCAGGGAGCATGAGGGTCTAGGGGAAACAGGGCACCGTGCTGAGGATAAGGGGAATGTGCCCTCAGAAGGGACCTCTTCCCCAGCTGGTGAGCGGTTATCCTTTTGCACCAAGGAACCATCCCTGGGCAGGGTGGGAGGGGGGCTCTTGGTAGTGGGTGATTCGATCCTTAGGCAGGTAGACAGCTGGGTGGCGAACCCGCGTACTGACCGTATGGTGACTTGCCTGCCTGGTGCAAAGGTAGCGGACATTACGCGTGTTTTAGATAGGCTGGTAGATAGTGCTGGGGAGGAGCCAGTGGTCGTGGTGCATGTCGGCACCAACGATGTGGGGAAATGCAGTCGTGAGGTCCTGGAGGAGAAATTTAGGCTGCTGGGCAGGAAACTCAAGGCCAGGACCTCCAAGGTAGCCTTCTCAGAAGTGCTACCTGTTCCACGCGCAGGGCCGGAGAGACAGGCACAGATCAGGAGTCTCAATGCGTGGATGAGACGATGGTGTAGAGGGGAAGGGTTCAGGTTTGTTAGGCACTGGGATTCTTTTTGGAACAAGAGGGAGCTGTACAGGCGAGACGGTCTCCACTTGTCCCGAGAAGGAACCAGGCTGCTGGCGCTTAAAATCAAAAAGGTGGCAGAGCAGTTTTTAAACTGAATATTGGGGGAAAGCCGACAGGAGATGAAAAGTCTCTGGTTCGGGTTGGCTCATCTCAGAGAGATGAGGGGGTACCTGTTGCTTTTCTACAGGGAGGTGGATTGAAATTGTCCACTGAGACCATGGCTAGTGACATGGACTGCCTGACAAGGTCTCGAGATTGCAAGAGGAAGGTGGCAGGCTTAACCAGTATGGGAAATTACAGCTGTTTCTATACAAATGCTAGAAGTGTCCGAGGTAAAATGGGGGAGTTGGAGTGCTTGGTGTTGGAGGGAAAAATAGACATTGTGGGTATTTCAGAAACTTGGTGGGATGAGGAAAATCAGTGGGATACGGTGATTCCCGGTTATATATTATATCAGAAGGATAGGGGGGGAAGGGTTGGAGGTGGGGTGGCTCTGTATGTCAGAGAGGGTATAAAGTCCAGAAAGATTGAGAGGCTAAGAGAATTGGATTCGCTTCTTGAAGTTCTGTGGGTTGAAATAGGGGGGCCAAAAGGAAACTTAACACTGGGAGTTTGTTATCGCCCACCGGATCAAAAGATAGAGGAGGATTATAAAATGATGAATGAATTAAAGATAGCAGCTAGACAAAAACACTGTGTCGTAATAGGTGATTTTAACTACCCACACATTGATTGGGTCAATATGTGTTCTAGTCGAGAGAAAGAGATTGAGTTTCTAGACACTCTAAATGACTGTGCTATGGAGCAGATGGTCATGGAACCTACCAGGGGAGAGGCGATCCTTGATTTGGTCCTAAGTAACACTCAAGACCTGGTGAGAGATGTAAAAGTGATTGCACCGCTTGGGAACAGTGATCATAATGTTGTTGAGTTCAACATTTGTACAAATAGGGAATTGGACAAAAAGACTCAGACTGGACATCATTTCTCCAGGACAGTGTTTTGTTTGGGGGGGCTCACCCTTGATGCAGCCCTGATGCTCTTGTGGTCCTCACAGTTTAGAGCAGAAGTCCCCCAATTTTTTGATTCCGTGGGCACATTTGGAATTTTACACAGCATGGATGAGCACAGCCACAAAATGTCTGCCACAAAAGCGGCTGCTCTAGGAGGCACAGCCAGGCACAGAATGGCTACTGCAGTTTGCTGTCAGTCACACAGTAAGTATCCTGCCCCTGGAGTGGCAGCTGTTGCCAAAGTAACATTAAAAAAAAATTAACAGCCAGTCAAATGCCCACTAGCCTGTCTGAAGACTTCCTGGATGAATTTTGAGGATTGTGAGGATTGTGAGGCACTCCAAAGGGATCTGTCAAAGATGGGCGAGTGGGCGTCAACATGGCAAATGGGGTTCAATGTGGCCAAGTGCAAGGTGATGCACATTGGAGCCAAAAATCCTAAATATAAATACACGTTGATGGGGTCTGAACTGGCAGAGACTGATCAAGAGAGAGATCTTGGAGTTGTAGTAGATAACTCACTGAAAATGTCAAGACAGTGTGTGACTGCAATAAAGAAGGCAAATGCTATGCTGGGGATTATTAGGAAGGGTATTGAAAACAGATCAGCCAATATAATAATGCCCCTATATAAATCAATGGTGAGACCTCATTTGGAATACTGTGTGCAGTTCTGGGCACCACACCTTAAAAAGGATATTATAGCTTTGGAAAAAGTGCAGAAAAGGGCAACTCGAATGATAAAAGGGTTGGAACACTTTCCCTATGAGGAAAGGTTAAGGCGCTTAGGGCTCTTTAGCTTGGAGAAACGACAACTGAGGGGTGACATGATCGAGGTTTACAAGATTATGCATAGGAAAGAGCAGGTAGAGAAAGAGGTGCTTTTCTCCCTTTCTCACAATACAAGAACTCGTGGGCACTCCGTGAAATTGCTGAGCGGTCGGGGGGCGACACCAGGGGGCGACTTCAGTATTAGATATATAGATATGGAGCAGAAGTCCATCAGTGGCTATTAGCCACAAGGTATAGATAGGGACTCTGGGGCAAGTGATGCTCTGCACTCTTGGTGCTTGGTGCTTGGGGGGGGGAACAGTGGGAGGGCTTCTAATGTCCTGGCCCCACTGGTGGACCTCCTGATGGCACTGGTATTTCTGGCCGCTGTGTGACACAGAGTGTTGGACTGGATGGGCCTTTGGCCTGATACAACATTGGCGTCTCTTATGTTCTTATGAAAGCTACACCTGACCTTGGCCATGTCTAAAAACACTTGGAGGGTGCCAGGAAAGGTGCCCGCGAGCACTGCGTTGGGGACCCTGGTTTAAAGCAAGTTGAATTCCTCAGGGGGACTTGCCCTTGCCTTATTTCCAATATAATTCAGTGATAGCTATGAAACTGAAGGGCCAAATTTGAAAACAACACTCATCCCCAAATCATTTGTCGCTTCATTTCAGATGTGGAATTGTCTTTGTTGAGGGATTCTTCAGGTATAAAGCATTTCGCTCCCTCGACTTTGCTTAGGATGATGGCCACAGTTTTAATCTGGCAGGCTGTCTTTCTGTGTGCAGCAAGAAAAAAAAACTTTTTGTTTCCAGTTCGTGCATTGTTTAAAGCATTTTTTAAAAAAAATAAAAGAACAGTACAGTTTTCAAATTTGGATACTGACAATTTAGCCCCCCTCTTTTAAAAAATAGACTCCTTTAATGTGTTTCTGCTAAAGGAAGAAAGACTGGATGCTAATAATATTGGAGATTATGGTGGCGACGGCTTTCAATTTCGCTGAACAAATAAAAGTTTTGTCAATCAAATTAAAACCTGTATTTTTAAATTGTATTGTGACAAAATCAATTGTTTTTGCAGTATGCTAATGTACTGTAGCAGCATGGAAGGAACAAAGGCCCAAACAGAGGGATTATTTTTTTCCCCTCTGTAGCAAAGAACCAATTCACACCTGTTAGCAGCTGTGAAATAGGTTTAGACACAATGCCGGGCATGGAATTTAAATACAATACCGCCTTATTTCAGGCAGTGTCATTTATGTATCATTCCTTTTAAAGTGATTTACTTAATTTAAATAAAATATGGCACCAGCGTTTGAAGATTTACTTGATGGAGTGGGGAGCAGGTGTACAATGCCAAAAAGCCAGCCTCGTCAGGGTAGTGAGTAACAGATGCAGCATTGCGGGAACCAAAATCTGAGTCCCTGTGTGACTTCAGAAGTCCATTATGCAGGTGTCTGTGTCCACCCTTAAAACACCCCGTAGTACATTTCAAGCTGGTAGCAGAGAGCTGATGCTATGTTGGACTGTTACGCATGAGTAGTAGGAGCACTTGAAGACTGGATTAGAGATGTGCAGTCTACTAATCACAATCTGATCTGAACCATTCTAATTTTTTAATATTGTACATATACCAAATCTGAACACAGTTGTTTTCAGCCTTTGTGACTGGTCTGAAGCCTTCCGACCTGCTGGATGAGCAGTGGTCCACCTAGTCCAGCATCATGTCTCATCCAGTGACCAACCAGTTCCTCTGGAGGGCCAACAACAGGGCAGAAAGGCTGAAGCCTTCCCTGGATGTTGCTTCCTAGCACTGGAATTCAGAGGTGCGACGGTCACCTCGAGGCTAGACCACTGTAACGCTCTCTATATGGGGCTGCCTTTGTCGCAGATCCGGAGGCTGCAGCTGGTGCAGAATGCTGCGGCCAGGCTGTTAATGGGTCTCTCTAGAAGGGACCATGTTCAGCCTGTGCTGAAAGCGCTGCACTGGTTGCCAATAGCGTACCGGATCCGCTTCAAAGTGCTGGTTCTTACCTATAAAGCCCTATATGGCCTGGGTCCAGCCTACCTGAGGGACCGCCTTTCCCCGTATGTTCCCCCAAGAGCGCTACGGTCTGGGGCCCACGCCACTCCCCCCCCCGGCTATATACCATCTTTGGGGGGGGGTTAGGGCTCAGGAGGCCAGGTAGAAACATCTGGTAACAGCTAAAATATTATCAATGCCTACGGGGAATGTTTGGGCTGTGCTAGGGCGGTGGTTGCCCTTTCTGAGACTCTGAGATTCTGAGATTCCGGTATGAATTTGTTTGAGCACTTTAATGTTTTAAATGGGTTTTTAAATTGTATATGATGTTTTAATTGTATTATAGTACTGATGTTTTATTAGCAAGTTTTCTCTTGCCTTGTAAGCCGCCCTGAGCCCCATGGGGAAGGGCGGGGTATAAATTTAATAATAAATAAATAAAATAAATAAATAAAATAAAATGTGGAGGTTCTCTTTAGTCTCCATGGCTAGGAGCCACTGATAAACTTATCCTCCATGAATCTGTCTCCTTTTAACGCTGTCTATGCCTGTGGCCATCACTACATCCTCTGGCAGCAAATTCCACATTTTAACCATTTTTTGTGTAAACAACTATTTATTTTTGTCTGTCCTGAATCAATGGATGCCCTCAATTTCTTGTATTTGGGGAGAGGGAGGAAAAAATATCTTTTTGTCAACTCTGTCCACCCCATGCATAATTTTAGAAACCTCTATCATGCCCACCATCCACCGCCCCCGCGTCTCTTTTCTAAACTGAAAAATCCCAGACTATTCAGCCTTTCCTCATAGGGAAGTTTCTTATTCTGGGACTTTCAGTTTTGTAGACACTTGATGGTGGAAAGGCCAGAAAGGGGAAAAAAGGACTCAGCAAACATATTTGGGGCAGGCTTTCTGATACTATGGAAGCATACACTTTTCTTTTTTGCATGAGTTATTTTGTTCTCTGGGGTTGTGCTTGCTGGGTTGGCAGACAGGAGCCAAGCTTTGCTCATATATCCTGGAGGCAGGCACAGCTATGCAAATGGAGGGAGGGATATATGTAGAAGTTCAGGCCTTCCACAAATAGTTTATTTTCTTTCTGGATGGAAGGAGAAACAGTCATGCGACACACCTCTCCTCCCTGCCCCATAATGGGCAAGCATACATTGGCCCCTGCCACACGGGGGGGGGGGCACGGGCACCAAAAGAGACACGGGGCGGGAGGATCACATAGATCTCCTGAGCCGCCGCACACTTCCTCCTCGGCATGACAGGGAAGCAAGGCAGCCAAACTGCGCATGTGTGAGCATGCGCAGTTCGGCCAGGCGTGGCAGCCGAACTGCGCATGTGTGCGCATGCGCAGTTCGGCCAGGAGCCTGGATTGTTCCGGATGACGGGCGCGCCGGTGATCCCACGGCCGCGCTTGATGCGGCATTCCCGGTAAGTCCTCCTCTGGGGGTGGTTCTTTTTTTGCAGTGGGTTTTATGGCTTTAGGGACAGATTGGGGACGGGTGCGTGCCGCTTCCCAGATGTTGCGGTGAGATCGCACCCGTTTGCTGCGCCCCCGATCCGTCCCTCTCCCGGGCCAAAACCTTCTGTGTGACCGGGGCCATTGCTTTCTTGCACTAGAAGACAGTCACCCAAGGGGGTTTGGCATAGATCCATGCTACAACTAACATCATCCCAATAGGTGCTGCAGGGACCCTGCCTGTCTATACTCTTTTATTGGGGTAGCCGGGCATAATGCAGAATCCAGGCAGAGCGAGTCCTTTCCGGCAGGGTCAAGTTAGGTGAGGCATGGTGTACTCTGAGGAAGAGGGGGAGATGCTTTTACTTCCTGTTGCTGGCAGAAAGTGCCATCAAGTCCTAGCCGCCTTATGGCAACCCTGCAGTGTTGCAAAGAATGACAAAAACAACAACAACAACAACAACTGTGAGCTGAATTTCCCACAAAATATTCACAAAGGAGGCTTTATCAAAGGGAAATGCATCTATTGTCTGGAATAAATCTATCCATATAATCCATCGTAGGAAAATGAAGAAGCCAATTATATATATATGTACACACAAGATTGTGGTGGCCCAAGTGGCTCAAGTGGTTTAGACGCTGAACTGCAGGCTGTGGAAGGTCGGTAGTTCAGCAGTTCGAGACCCGAGTTGCCGCATGATGGAGTGAGCTCCTGTCTCTAGTCCCAGCTCCTGCCAACCTAGCAGTTTGAAAGCAAGAAATTGCAAGTAGATAAATAGGTACCACTTCGGTGGGAAGGTAACAGCATTCCGTGCGCCTTGGTGTTTAGTAATGCCGGCCACATGACCACGGAAACGTCTTCGGACAGCGCTGGCTCTTCGGCTTTGAAACGGAGATGAGCACCGCAACCCTAGAGTCGGATTCGACTGGCTTTCAAGCAAGGGAACATTTACCTTGACCTTTACACACAAGATAAATATCCAAAAAGTCCAACACTTTTCCTAAGTAATTTTTCCAGTGTTTCAGACTTCTGAATGACCCTGGACTTCCTTGGTGGTCTCCCATCCAAGTACAAATGAGGGCTGACTCTGCTTAGCTTCCAAGATCTGACAAGATTGGGCTCTGCCTGAAATTCAGCCGGAAAGTTTCCTTGGGTGATGGTTACAGCCCCATAGTATTCCATCTTGATTTGGAGTCAGGGGATGGGGAGTTACACCTTAGAAACGTGTTTCCCACTGGAACCAATGTATTCCATAGGTTAACTAATACAACCCCCCATTCTGATGGTTCATAGCAGGCTCTAAGCACTCTTTTATCCAACTCTATCTTTCACTTTATCTATAATTATTCTTCTGTTCATACTTTATGGCTGAAAGAGGCACTCAGTCTGCGAGGTACTGAAAAGGGGGCTCAAAGGAAAGGATCAAGATTTACAAGGAAAGAATTATAATGTAGTTGGCAAACCAGCTTACCATAAATAGGGGTATGTCACATTTTGAATTCTCAATGCACTTAGAAGCGTCAGGCCCAGCTATGATTTAGGTCCTCCATCCTTAACCCCCTCCCGCCCCCCACACACACCTCATTTTACTTACTTACCAGAAGGAAAGTGAAAGCAGATTCCATTGTGATACTGAAGGGTTCCTTCATGGGGTAAATATCTGGGTCCTGTTGTGTGTCCATAGGGTGAACTGGGTGAATTGGGCACTAAGGAGAGAGCCAGTTTGGTGTAGTAGTTAAGAGCACAGACTCTAATCTGGTAGAACTGGGTGTGATTCCCCACTCCTCCACATGCAGCTGTTGGTGTGACCTTGGGTCAGTCATAAATTCTTTCAAAGGCAGTTCTTAAGAGAGCTCTCTCAGCCTCACCTACCTCACAGGGTGTCTGTTGTGGGAAGGAAAGGGAAAGGGATTGTAAATCACTTTGTGATGACCATCCTCCTCCTCCTCCTCCCAATTTGGAACCTGGGTTAATTTCCCAAGCAGGCAGTGCCTGGGCAATTAATCTCGTGTGTGTATGTGTGTGTGTGTCCTTTTGTTCCCATATATTTTAACATTTCCTTAGTATGGCTTGCTTTAAAAAAACAACAACCCTCTTATGAAAATACCTGGTCCATTTCTTTTCTTTCTACAAAGGTTTTTATTAAAAATTTAACATCAGATACAAAGAAGAAGAAGAAGAAGAAGAAGAGATTGGATTTATACCTCGCCTGATGACTCTCCTCCTCCTCCTCCCAATTTGGAATCTGGGTTAATTTCCCAACCAGGCAGTGCCTGGGCAATTAATCTCGTGTGTGTATGTGTGTGTGTGTCTCCTTTTGTTCCCATATATTTTAACATTTCCTTAGTATGGCTTTTCTAAACTAAAAAAAAAACCCTCTTATGAAAATATCTAGTCTATTTCTTTTCTTTTTAAAAAGGTTTTTATTGAAAATTTAACATCAGATACAAAGAGAAATTGTAACAGTAAATTATTGTATGCCAAATACAGATTACCACATTACAAATTCCAATAAAAAGAGTAAGTACTTCACAATACAATAGGTCCCAATACCACTGAAAATTAAACCCCAAAAAGTATGCCTATCAGGAGAAAGATGGTGTCAAAGGGCCATAGCAAATAATCAAGTATCAGTTAATTGATATAGTAAAAACATCTATAACACAGTTCTGATCAAAATGGTCTTTGTTTTGAGCAATAAAATTTAAAATAGGGTACCAGAAATTATAATAAGCAAGAGAAGCAGAGTACGGGTCTTTATTTGAGGTTTTGTATCAGTATTCTTTCCATTGTGAGATAATCCCATATGTTCCTGCACCAAGTCTTAAGAACTGGGGGTGAGGGAGATTCCCAGGAGAAGGCAAATGCAGATTTCACAGCGGTACATAATATAGCAATCAAATATTTCTTAATTTAGGGATCATCTCACAAATTTAACAACAGTGAGTCAAGGTGTAATGGAATAGAGAGACCTGTGATGATTGCAATTTGATCTTGGATAGATGACCAAACATTTTGGATGAGAGGACAAGACCATCAACAGTGGAGAAAGGAACCAGGAGACCCACCTCTTTTCCAACACATAGGTGAGTAGGATGAATTCATATGGTGAATTTGCCGTGGAGTTCGGTACCAGCGACCCCTTACTTTAAAAAACTGGATTTTAATATTAATGACCTTGGAACAGTTAATAGAGGAATTCCAAATAGAGGACCATCAGATATAAGAGAAAGGCCTTCCTTATGCCAAGTCTTGACATAAGAGGGAAGAGAAGAAATAGAAACCGAAATTAAAAACTTATATAAATGGGTATTAGACCTGTAGAACCCTTCCAATTTTGCAAGAGCAGATGTTCAAAGTCAGTGATAGGGGTGTGCAAAAAATATATATATTAAAAATTCGGCCCATTCGGATTCTGCCGAATTGGGCAGAATCAATTTCGGCTGGCAGTAAGACTCCTGGATGTCAGTTTCGTCAGTACAAGCTGATTGGGGAGTCTTTCTGCCAGCCGAATGTCAATTTAGACCCCATTATATCCTATGGGCCCTTGAAGTCAATGGTGAAAACATAGGGTGTATTCTGGGGGCTGGAGGAGAGGGTCCTGGAGGGGAGGGGGCTGGAGGGAGAGTCTCCAAAGTCACAGGGTAGCTGCTGGAGCCTCTACCCAAGATACCAACCAAGTTTTAAGAGCATTGGACCAGGGGTCCAATTCTACGGGCCCTCAAACAGGTTGTCCCTATCCCCTCCATTGTTCTCTATGGTGGGAAAAAAGTAACATTGTTCTCTATGGTGGGAAAAAAGGGGCAACCTGTTTGTGGGCCTGTAGAATTGGACCCCCTGGCCCAATGTTCTTCAAACGTGGTTGGTATCTTGGGAAGTGGCTCCAGTAGCTACCCTGTGGGTTTTGACCCTCTCCCTCAAACTCCCTCCCCTCCAGCCCCCAGAATATACCCTATGTTTTCGCCATTGACTTCAATGGCCTATAGTATATAATGGGGCCGAGTTACCGCCGAAATTCGACGGCAATTCTGTGGCAAGCCAATTCAGATCAGAGAATCTGAATCGGCCTGCAGCAGCCTGAAAGGGGTCCGAACGGACCATTTTCGTGGGTGCATTTGGTTGGGACGAACCAAATGCACATCCCTAGTCAGTGACCTCTACCTGGTCCATTTCTATTGAGACAGGATGCAGTAAATTATTTGTGCCTCCTTTCCCTTTCCCAGGGTGAGGTGTCCTTGAGAAGCTTTTGGTACCAGCTTGAGCAGTAAATAACCAAGACATATATCTTTTCCTTGGTTGAGATGGCAACACTAGGCGTGGCGTGAATGTGTGACGTATATGTGGGGAAGGAAGGGGTTTTAATTTGAATCACCAACAAAAGTCTTTAGTTCCAACACAGTGACTTTCTGAATCGTGCATATATCTCAATAAGCGTATCACTGCCAAGAGAGAGTTGTTGAGAGTAACTTGACTGGGAGCCTGACACTCAGAGATCCGTATTCTGAGACCAAAAAGATTCATTCATAGTCTCTTTGCAGCCACCAAATAATTGATGATAAAAATAATAATAAAATAATAATAGGCATTACCCTGTCCATTTTGTGCAGTAGCTGCTATCGCTACTAGCTTGCCTCTACAAAGAGGAAGCATTACTTATCCCTGTCATAATGTAAACCTGTACTGTCTAAATTTAAGGACCAGGATTTTGTGCATGTGGTCTCTATCTTCCATGTGCCACAATTCAAGGATGACTGTAACACTTGTCAGAGTTTAGAAAAACCAGATCTGAACTACACCATCTGTGGTGAGAAAAGCAGAATGAAAAACAGAAAAGAACCTCGATAGCAATTTGTAGATCTGTTGACTTCCTGGCATGTGGACTGCTAATCTCCAAAGATTTGGCTTTTTTTTTTTAAGGTGGGTGGCTCACCAGGTTGTGCTGAGGCATAACAGCTTTCTCGCAAGTCCCAATGAACATGACATCCCTTTTTTATGACTCCATTGATTTCTGCCGCACTGTGAGCATCTACAGCGGCCATTTACATAACTCACACATGGTACCACTTCCAATGAATGAAGCTTAAAAAAAAATAGCTCAGATGGAAATTAAAAGGAAGCCTTAAATTGACTCAGTGTGGTGAAGGATCCATGCTGAACATCCACATTCAGAAACTGGGGAGGGGGCAGAAGGAGAAACCAAGGAAGGAAGAAGTGGTGGTAAATACAAGACACCTTCCCCCCAAGTCTAGCTTTGCTGTTAAATGCACAGGGTTTTGTGTAATACTCCCTCTAAACTGTAGAGTCCTGTGAGCCAAAATTCTACTTTGTGAGCTACTGGCATTAAAGTTGTGAGCGAGCCATTTAACTACTGCATAAATTAGTTTGCTCTGGAGCCATCCCTCCTGAGCTAAGACAAAAATGTGTGAGCCAGAGGCTAAAAAAACTGTGAGCTAGCTCACACTAACTCAGCTTAGAGGGAACACTGCTCTGGAGCCATCCTTCCTGAGCTAAGACAAAAATGTGTGAGCTGGAGGCTAAAAAACTGTGAGCTAGCTCACACTAACTCAGCTTAGAGGGAACACTACTCTGGAGGTATCCTTCCTGAGCTGAGACAAAAATGTGTGAGCCAGAGGCTAAAAAACTGTGAGCTAGCTCACACTAACTCAGCTTAGAGGGAACACTGGTTGTGTGTAGGGTTGTCTGGACAAATGCTGGGAGGGTGCCATTTGCAGAGGATACAACATCACTTCTGAGTGACACTTTAGGGATATCCCCTAATTTCTATGGAAAAGACCATAGAGACATGGGGAAATTCCTAGAGGCTCATGATGGAGGACAGTTTCTGGCCATTTTTTCTCACCCTCCACAATTTCTAGAGGGCAGGGAACTGGGGCTGACTACAAGGGCTTATCCACCATTGGTAGGCAAACAGCAATTCTAGGAGGGTGAGGTTCTAACTAGCAAGTGAGGAATGATGTGTAGAAGAGAATATTTTAAGTCTTTCTCTACTTTACCATAGAGATTAGGAGAAACTCCTAGACCATCAATGGGAAGTGACATAAACTCCACCCTCCCCAGGTACTACCTTCAAATACTCCCAGCATTTGCCGAGGTATTGCTGGCAATCCTAACTGCTGGTTGTGAGGTAAAACGAGTCTTGCCCAACACTCTCCTGCAGTTATTCTTCTTTACTCTACTTATGCTTACAAATGCAGGGTTAGAAAGAATATGTGTGAACCATGAAGATCTAGCCTAGATGTGATAATGTGGGAACCATGTTGGTTGTCAGCGTGGCTGGGTAGAATGGCCAGAACTGCTGAGAATGTTTACTTGAACACACTTGCCAGGCAAACTGACCTTGCAAAAAAAAAAAACCTTCCTGAGTTCCAGGCAAGGCGATGCCATGGTGCTCTCTGGCAAATTCAGTTTCAGGCATCCCAAGCTGCTTTGTGCCTGTACAGCAGTCACGTGTGCTACAGGGCTAAGTGGTTACAACTGGTGTCTGCTGCCAGAACCCAAATAATCTCATTTACAAGAGAAGAAGTAGTAGCCCCTTGTGGTAGGATGCAGGTGTGCTCTTGGTGATGCTGAGACCCCAGTCAAAAAATCCAGGGTGGGATCGAGGGTTGCCATTCCCCCCCCCCCCCCGGCTCTGGAGCCATCCCTCTTTCAGGGGCCCATATCCGCTGTGGCCAAGCTGACCAGTGGGAGAAGCCCCGCCCCGAGAAGCCCCCTTTTGGTACTGCTGGTGCTGGCACGATGATGTCCCCTCGAAGTGATGTCATCACATTGGGGATGACACGCTAGGTTTTGGGCAAAACTCTGTTGTTTTGAGGGCCCCAAAAACTCCAGGAAGAACTCCAGGAAGGATTGGGAGTTCCCCCCACTGGCAGCCAGGTACGATCTGGCAACCCTAATGGGACACCAAAATCACTGCTGCTGCCACCCCACTGGGTCTCCTCCTGCACCTATCCCCTGCCACTGGGGTCCAGGCACCCATGTCAGGCAGGCAGGAGCTGCTGTCACCACTGGAAGCCAGCTGCCCAAGGTTCAGATGGGGCAGGCACAACTGGCCCCTGCTGCCCAAGCCCCAGATGGTATGGCCACTGTACTAGCTGCCTGATTTCATTGGGGGTGGGGCTGTGGGTGGTTGGGACCAATGTTCCCTCTAAGCAGTAAAGTCTTGTGAGCAAAAATTCTATTTTGTGAGTTACTGGCATTAAAGTTGTGAGCAAGCGATTTGGCTGTTGCATAAATTAGTTTGCTCTGGAGCCATCCTTCCTGAGCTAAGATGAAAATGTGTGAGTTGGAGGCTAAAAAACTGTGAGCTAGCTCACGCTAACTCAGCTTAGAGGGAACACTGGTTGGGACCCAGGACCTTTCTCGATGCTGTGACATCACTTCCAGGTGTAAAAACCATAGAGGTTAAGAGAATGCCTAGAGCACTGCACATTGCTGTCCCACCCATTTTGGCCCCTGCTGTTCCATTTAGAGAGGGGGGGGGCAGAGCTTAGTGGTGGAATAAGATACTGTGTCCTCTTTGAGTTAGGTTATGTTCAGGCCTTCCCCTGATGCTGCCTCCTGGCTCTGGTGTTCAGAGGCTTAGTGCCTCTGAATGTGGAGGTTCCCCTCAGTTACCATGGCTAGTAGCCACTGATAGACCATGAATATCCAACTCAAACAGGACACAGTATCTTATTCCAAGACACTGAAAGGCTGGACAACACATCCAATTACCATGTCAGATTACACAAGGAAGCCATTGAAATTCATAAGCATAAACACAATTTCAACAGGAAAGTTTAAAAATAAATAGGGCATGGTTTCCTGTCCTGAAAAACACAACTTGTTCTACATCTTACAATAGCACTACAGATAAGATTAGAATGTCAACAGCCAATCCATATGCAAAAGAACCTCCTCAGGAAAGCTCCTCCATTAGCATGTCACAGCCTGGGGAACTCCGACAAGATAATGACTCAGCCCTACCCCACCTTCCTGAGTAGATATAAGTTACCAGCCTAACGTTTTTTTCTTCTCACCTTGACACACAGAGTACTCCATCTTTCTGTGTTATACCTCTGAGGATGCCAGTCACAGCTGCCGGCGAAACGCCAGGTCCTACAATGCCAAGACCATGGCCATGCAGCCTGGAAGATCTACAACAACTAATGAACCCCGTCCATTAAAGACTTTGACAAAATAGATATTATTTGTAAACTTTTGGAACATATAAGGGCTGTCACGAAACATCTATTATTTTTCCTATCCCACCCTTGCGAGAAATATTTCTGTTTAGCAATTGATACATTCTCCTGTATTTGCATTATTTAATGACTGGAGTTTTTGTATTTTTCTTCTTCTTCTATTTCTGTATACAGATTGCTGATAATGTAAAAGCTGTATGGTCACTACGTCATCAAGCAATTATGCAAGTCAGTTTGAATGAAACAATTTTGAAAATCTAATATTTATCATGTGATTTTTGCGAGGGTGAATGATTTGGAGTTTGTAACACCCTGGGGTAGATCCTTGTAGAGTTGCCAGCTCTGGGCAGAGAAATTCCTGGATATTTCAGGGTGGAACTGGGGACGCCAGAGTTTGGTGAAGGGAGAGAGCTCAGCAAGGATGTTAAGCCACAGAGTCCACCCTCCAAACCTGCCATTTTTATCCAGGAGAACTGATCTCTGTAGGTCTGGAGATCCATCGTAACTTCAGGAGAACTTGAGGCCCCTCCTGGAGGCCGGGTGACCCTAGATTCAATCCTGTGTTGCGTGAGTGCAATGGTGCTGCTATTCTTCTGCAAAGGTGAGGGAGGGGGTATGGCACAGTGTTTTGCATGCAGAAGGTCCCAGGTTCGGTCCCCAACATCTCCAGAGAAAAGAACTGGGCAGTAGGCCATGTGAAAGACCTCGACTTGAGACCCTGGAGAGCTGCTGCCAGTTTGAGTAGACAATGCTTACCTTGATGGACCAAGGGTCTGATTCAGTATTAAGGTGGCTGCATGGATGCTTGGATGCACAGTGGTGGTGCTGACAAATTCTTCTTGTTGTGGGGAGGGGAAGGGAAAGGAGTTTGTAAGCCGCTCTGAGACTCTGAGTGATGGGCGGGGTATAAATCCAATCTCTTCTTCTCGTCTTCTTCTTCTTCCTTGCACTGCATCACAGGCAGGGGTCTCTTTCTGAAGGCACTCTGAAGAGGAAGCAGGCAGAGATCCATGCAGCAAGAGGAACTCCATGAGCAGAACTCGGCTCATGGCTCTTTAGATCCAATCTCATAAGTAGCTATAGAAATTGGTTATAGAAAGGAAAAGGATGAAGTTACTACCTTTTGTTTGATGGCTTTATCAAGCCTGTATCTAACCTTTGAATATGTAACTGGAAAGATGCCACCAGAAACAGGGGGAAATCAGAAGAAATAATTCAAGTCCTTCCCCACTCTGCCCTGCAGGGATCCTTCAGAATTCTTCCCCTGAAGCACAATAATCTTCAAAGTCTTTACACTGGGAGCATGTTCGCTTTCAAAGCTTCCCCCAATTCGAATGCTTTGAAGACAAAGCTACTTCCAAACCCAACTCATCTTCAAAGCTCGCCCCCTTCATAATCCACTTCATCTTTCGAAAAAAACTATTGTCTCCTTCTATTACTATGATGGTATTGTTGGACAACAAGGACGCCTTTGGAATCTCTTTTCCTCACGCAGACCCTTCGTTAGCTGCTTTGAATAGCAAATGAATGTAGACGGATGAAGTTCTGTAGAATACTCCATCTTGGAGGTCTCTCTGTGCTGAAGGAGACCAGTTTAAAGCAGCGAGAAAAATGCAATTCCACAACAGCCTTTGCAGTAAGACAGTCAATTGACAGAAGATTTAGTTGTTGATTAATTAACTTTTAATTAATTTATCAATTCAATTTACATATGCAGATTTGCAACACCTTAATAAAAATTATTGCTCTTCTTTTTGATTGATGAGTAGGTTTTATTTGTTATAAAGTGTTTCCATAAAAACCAATAACTGATTGGACAGAAGAACTCCTTTTAACTTCAGCTGCAAATGAAGCAATGTTTGGTTCTTCTTCTTCTTCTTCTTCTTTTTCTTCTTCTTCTTCTTCTTCTTCTTCTTCTTCTTCTTCTTCTTCTTCTTCTTCTTCTTCTTCTTCTTCTTCTTATTATTATTAAATTTTATGAGAGCACATCTAAAGTATACTGTTTCATGGTCACGGCTTTTCTCAAAGAATGCTTAACCTGCCTCAGAAGGCTACAATTCCTAGAATCACACAGGGGGGAATGACTATTAAACACGTTTTTGGTCTTTAGTACAGATAAGATCTGAGACATCAGAAGTCCCTGCTTTCAAGGCTTCACTTCCTTCCTCTGCCAAAACGCTTCAGCAATGGTCAATTCATTGATCGCAGATGGTAGACATTGTTCATAGGATACAATCCACTAAATTGAATAGAAGAAGATAAATATTTACATGGGTAATTTCCTGTAGGAGCACACAGGAGCAGAGCTCCGGCAGTAAAGGGCCCAGGGGGCAGGCACATGCAACAAGCCCCACCCCCTGTTCCCAGAAGCCCTCAGTCAGAGCAAGAAGCAGCCAGGTAAATTGCAGAGCCCCCCCCCCAGCCCAAAACAGTGCAGTGGCATCTTTAAGACCAAGTTTTATTCAGGTACAAGCTCTCCCTCCTCTGTGAGGACAGATCTGCACGCCCCTTCCCCCCCCCCAATAGCTAGCAATCCAAAACAGTCCAGTGGAGCCTGAGCAGTGGGTGTTGCCTTCTGACACACTTCCGGTGATGTCAGGGGGTGTGGCATATGCAAACAAGTTCTGCTAATGTGTTATGCTAATGAGCTCCTGCCCCTGTTTTTCTACAAAATGACCAATGTTCCCTCTAAGCTGTGGAGTCTTGTGAGCAAAAATTCTACTTTGTGAGCTACTGGCATTGAAGCTGTGAGTGAGCGATTTGGCTACTGCATACTTTAGTTTGCTCTGGCGCCATCCTTCCTGAGCTAAGAGAAAAATGTGTGAGCCGGAAGCTAAAAAACTGTGAGCTAACTCACACTAGCTCAGCTTAGAGGGAACACTGAAAATGACTCCTGGATATTTATATTAATTTCATGCCTATAGTGTAAGGATGGATTCACCTCAAACCCTCTAAAAAGCAGATGAATGTAATTAAAAAAAAAAATCCAGACATAGAAAATACATGTTTTGTGGGGACAATCAGAAAGTTTTGCTGTGATAATTTCCAGAGGTGGTTGGATGCATTTGGGTGTCTTTGTTTGCATGATTACAATTTTTTTGCACGGCTGCCAATCCCAATCCTGGCCCCCCTAGGGTTGCCAGGGGTGCCCTGAAGATCTCCCAGAATTACAACTCAACTCCAGACTACAGAAATCAGTTCCTCTGGAGAAAAGGGCTGTTTTTGACAGTGTTTATGGTATTATACCCTTCCAAGAGCCCCCCCCTGGAAATTTCACCCTACCCTGGCTCCACCCCTAAAATCTCCAGGAACTTCCCAACACAGAATTGGCAGCCCTATGCTCCCCCTTCTGCCACTGCTGCTGCCTCCCATGATTAAAAGGTACACAAATCTGAATGATGCAAGAGTGCTTTTCTACACAGGCAATAGATTTGCAGTGTACTAAAAGTTTCACAAAGTTACTTAGAAAAATGATTAGGGGCTGTGGTCTATACTACCATGTATGGCTTGTCAAAACTCAGATTCTGCTATGGAATTTTGCATCGATAAATGTGTCATTAACGTTTTGCCTCAGTTCTGTTGGTTCTACAGCCCTAATCGTATTGCATTATTTTTGTAACATCCCACCCGCCGATTGTTTTGACTCACCCTGTGTAATACGCCCTGAGTCCAAGTGAGAAAGGTGGACTGTAAATAATGTCAATAAACATTTGCAAAATAAAAGCAGTCCATCTGAGATTTTTGAACTGAGACTCACTACTTATTGCTCTGTGTGCCTTCAGATGGCTCATGAAGCCAGCTAATGTTGTGGTCAGTTCTACTGATCAATTCACAAATAGATGCAAGTACGGATGCAAAGAGCAAATAAAGCATTTAAAGGATGCATCTAACTGTGCAGGGTGCAAAGAAAGGAGGAAGTGTAAATGATTTTGTGCTTGTCAAGGAAGTCAATTGAATAACTCAGCTGGTACCCCAGGGGATACATGTGTCTTCTCCAGTAATCAAGGAGATTTAGTTTGTGGGCTATGAAAGTGCAAAGGCAGTTCACAAATGGCAGCCTATTTGTATTTCTTAACAATGGACATCCTTGGCTTGTAGGATAGGAGGCTAGTGGAGAGAAGCATAACTGCTTAGTACAATGTTCAGGAAGAATTTCGACACACAACATCCAGGCCATCCAATCAGGAGCTCACCTTGTGTATAAGCAAGGGAATTTGATCCAAGTAAAGTTCCCCTGCTGACTGTGGTTGTATCAAAGTTACACCACAGTAAGCTCAACACTTGTTCCTTGTAGTACCCTTACATGAGAACTCATGAGCAGGGTGTGAGATGTTGACACCAGTGTTCCCTCTAAGCTGAGTTAGTGTGAGCTAGCTCACAGTTTTTTAGCCTCTGGCTCACACATTTTTGTCTCAGCTCAGGAAAGATGGCTCCGGAGCAAACTAATGTATGCAGCAGCCAAAACGCTCGCTCACAACTTTAATGCCAGGAGCTCACAAAGTAGAATTTTTGCTCACAAGGCTCCACAGCTTAGAGGGAAAATTGGTTTCACAGGTATTTATTTTAAGCATTTCCATTAGAACTGATGTAGTGCAGTGACCAAGGTCTGAACTACCAGTCAGGAAGTCCCCCAGGTCAAATCTTCGGTCAGCCATGTTCTGGCTACATAGACTTAGGCAAGTCATTCTGGTTCAGGATCAGTCATAAGAACATTTGATGAGCCCTGTTAGATCAGACCAGTGGTCTGTCTAGTCCAGCAACCTAGTCCATCATTCTCCATGATCTTGTCTGGTTTGTGCTCCCATGAATTTCTGGCAGATGGTAAGCCATACTGCTTGCAAAGATTCCAGTGCTGTATAGCTGCAACTCTATTATGACATTTTTTACAGTGAGTCTGAGCAATTTTACTGCAGGCACTGACCACATGGTTGACTGTCTCATCCTTTGTTTTGCAAAGTCAACATTTGGTGTTATCACTGGTTTTATGAATTTTGGCTTTCATATTATTCATTTTGAGTGTCTGCTCTTGTACAGTTAGAAGGAGTCCTCCCGTTTCTTCCTTCAAGGGCCCATTTTGAAGCCACTTCCAGGTATTTTCAGTATCAGCTTTGTTCTCTGTCTTTCAAATATTGCCCATGCAAGTGCTTTTCCTTCTGGTTGCCAAAGTGAGTTTTGATTTCAGTATTTTTTGTAATCTTCTTTGGTTTCTGTAACCTTAAATAAGTCTGCTTTGTATACTTCAACTAGAAGTTTCTCCTTGCTTTTCTTTGCATAGACATTCAGTGATCGTTTTTCTTCTTCAACTGCTTGCTCAACTTTCAGGAAACGTATTCCACCTAATATTCTTGGTAAGTAAAGATGATCAACATCACTTCTAGGATGTAGTGAGGTATTGTCATTATCTTGTGAGTTTTGCAATATACTGCTTCTATTTCTGCTTGTTTCAAATCAGTAATGCCAGCTGCAGACCTTCACCATGTTGCCTAAATTTAATTTTGCTCGCTATATTTTTATTCACTTGTTGATAATACTCCTTGGTTATATTTTTCTTACCAACAGTGTGTTTGGTATTGTCAGCTTCCAAAATGCCAAGATATTTGTAGTTTTCTACAAAGCTCAGTGTTTTGATGTTTTGTTGTTTGGCATCTTGATTTTTTCTTGTTCAACAATCTTTCCTTTATTCGGGAGGAGGGGTTTCAGCGCGACGAGAACGGTCGCACCAGGAAGCTCTCCTGAGTGTTGACCAGATCGCCAACTTCCTTAGAGGGGTTCAGGAGCTCTCGAAGTCCAGTGAGTTCCCCGTAGAGGAGCTCATTGCAAGGGGCTTGATTTGGACCCCGCAGCAAGTGGGTGGAGATCTGAGTGTGCCCCAGTGCAGGAGCCATCTGAGAGTGCCCATGCAGACATGGCTGCACGCAGTTGTGACTGCCCCGATGGAGGGGGGAGAAGCTGGGACCTCATCCATAACATCGAGGAAGCATAACACCGTGAGTACATCTTAAAGCAACAATATCAGAAAATCTACTATCCATCTTTAAAGCCCCTTTAAAGTTTAAAGTTTAAAGCCACCTCTCAAAGAAAATAAAGAGAAAGATCTTCTCTAAGACTGTATTTTGTGGAATATAAAATATAAATTTGGAGAAAAACTAGTTGAATTTGACTCTGAATCTTGGTGAACAGAAATGGAGTCTCTCCCCCCCCCTTCTTTTCCTTGTCTGGAAACAAAAAGAAAGCAGCTGGAACAACATGAAGACGCTGAAAGAAGGACTAAAGTTCTTTATACTTTAAATAAATGGAATATGAAGACTTGATCACTCAAGAGGAAAAAGACAATTGGACTTTACCCTGATTTTTTCCACTTATTATATTCCCATAACAATTTTTTGTTTTTCTTTGCTGAAACTACAGACCTCCATTTTGTTCTGATCTCAATGTCTTGAAATGTAAATAAATAGATAACATTCCTGACTTATGACTATAACAGTTGTTGATATATGCTTATTATTGTTGATTATATGCTTATTAGACATGGTGCCATTGTAAAACTTTGTTGGAAAATATTTCTAGAGATTCTTTGGTTTTAACACATTGTTGAAAAAAATTGATGGCACAGATAGACTTCAAATGGTGCCAGAGGCTTTATTTTCAGATACAATGCAATTTATAAGCACTAAATTATTACAGGTTTCCTTAAAGGATTTGCATAGTTTAATTCAAAATACAGCTATGGTAGTTGTAAAGAGGGCAGTCAAAGAAATATTTTACCCTACACCATTGGTGATGAAACTGCCAAAATAAGGAGTCACATGTCACCTCAGAGAGACAAAAGAAACCAACACTTGGATCCACAAACTGCTCTAAAGATTGAGTACAGATGTTTATACTCAGAAGATTTCTACACTTGTAAGGGAAAAAGACACAAAATTAAGACTTTAAAACTTAAGAGGAGAAATCAGAAAAGCAAGAAGAGGAAAGCTACAAAAGGGATAGGAAATTTCTGAGGGACTTTCTGAGATTGTTAATGGTGTAAAACCATGACATTAGAGAAGAAGAAGAGAAGAGATTGGATTTATACCCCGCCCTTCACTACCCAAAGGTGTCTCAGAGCGGCTTGCAAACTCCTTTCCCTTCCCCTCCCCACAACAGACACCCTGTGAGGTGGGTGGGGCTGAGAGAGCTCTGACACAAACTGCTCTCTTTCAAGGACAGCTGTGCCAGAGCTTGTGACTGACCCAAGGTCACATCAGCAGGTGCAAGTGGAGGAGTGGGGAATCAAACCCGGTTCTCCCAGATTAGAGTCCGCACACTTAACCACTACACCAAACTGGCTCTCCATTACTATCCAGAAGAAAATAAAGAATTATGCCTTTTTATATATTCAAAGAAAGAATTTAACAATGTTTAGACAAAACCTATAATAGTAGAATAAAAGAAACTGTATACTTATATATTTGCAAAAATTATATGATAATAGGTGGGAAAATGATATAGAATTAGTTAATGTATGAGCTAGTTTAATAGAGGAAAAGAAAGACAGACAGACAGACAGATAGACAGACAGACAGACAGATAGACAGATAGATAGACAGACAGACAGATCCACACTAACCTTATCTGCTGAAGAGAATTTTGACTCCCGAGTGCTCATGCCCTAAGCATCTTGGTGGTTTCTAAGGTGATACTGGACTTGAATCTAGATAAATAATCAGGTGGAACATTTTCTAAAAGAATGCTGGAAAAAACTGAATGCCTAGATTTAAGTATTCCGTGCCTTTTGCCCCCCAAGCCAGAATAACGAGGCAGACACCAGTGTTGGGTATAACTTTTTGGGCCACTTTATTAAATAACAACTTTAACTAAAACCAACGGCAAGGGCAACACAGTTTTTGCGGTATGGATAAGGCCAGATGTCCAAGACCCCTCCCTTACCTCATGAAATAAGGGCGAGCCACCCTGCCCCAAGCGGGAGCCATCAGCAGTGGCTCCCGCCCGGCCGGCTAGCAATTGCAGAGACCACCCTGCAGACCCAACCCCCGAGCCGCTAGACTCAAAGAGCTGAATCAATCGGGGCGGTCCCGAAGGTAGTCTATTTTCCCCACCCCGTGCCGCAGGGCACAAAGGCTGTACTCACAGACTCCTTCATCCCCAAATAATGGGTATCGGCTGGTGCTCACCGTACCGCAAACTGAATTCCTGCTAGAACCCTGCCACCGCCGAGGCCAAGACTCTGCTTAGGCCTCTGTGCCCATCTGGAGGCCCAGGGCCCCATGCAGCCCTTGCCGTAAATCTTCCAAAAATATGTCCATCCCCTTTTCAGACAAATGGACACCAACCTGTCTATACAATTCCTCATGCCCAGCGTGGAAAACCGGGTGTGGCAAAAAGGCACCCAGGCCACCCTCTAATATACGCTGCATCTCTCTGTTAGCCTTCCGGCGAGCCTTATCGATTGCCAACGTGCTCAACGCTCCACGCCATACCCGACGGGGTATCATGGCCGACCATACAATATGCGTATTCGGCCATTGCCTAAGGATACTCTTCAAGTCCTCGCATGCCTGCAGGACTAACGCTTTGCCCTTCATCATGCCTAAATCGTTACCCCCCAAATGTATAACTAAAATATGGGGTGGAGGCCCACGCCTCTCGTGAAACAGTAACTTCAATAGGCCAGGCCACTGCAAGCCACGATGCCCCAACCATTCCACAGTGGCCCACCGGCTAAGGCCCAACTGGATACTAATCGGCGTCTGTCTGGCACGGTGAGCAGCCCAAAAAACAAAACTGTGCCCGCATACCAAAACAGTCTTCCTCCCCTGCCGGGCTAGAACACCTAAAACAGAAAACACAGTTAGAAACACATTTGAGGGGGGGGCAATTATGGCCCCTCATGAACACCTGGCTGGTAGCAATTTAATCATCCCCCAAAGGATGCACATAGGACTTGTAGGCCACTGAGTGCCACCTTCCCAGCCGTTGAATGTCTCGCGCCGGGTACCCCATGGCAGCAGCTGTGGAAGCAGCGCCAATACGGAAGGAGTGGGTGCAGAAACGCTTCCCAGACAACCCCAACTTGCCTAAAGCCCTTGTGGTGACAGACCAAAATTGGTGCTTTGTTAGGGGCGTGCCGTCCTGATGCTGAAATAACACACCAACCCGTACCCCCCTCACGGAAAGGTAAGAGGCTAACGCTGCCATCGGGCATAGCTCCTTTTCTGCACAAGCACCCAACTCTACAACTGACCCGCGCTGCTTCTGGTCAGTTTTGGAACGCCGTAAAGCGATAGACACCCTGACCGCACTCAACTTTACATCTTGAACCTGCAAGGCCCGACCTGAGACATCAGTTTTGGATTGGGCAACTAGCTCGCTAATACGGAACGCCCCAAAGAAAGCCACTAGGGCAGCTGCATGGAACAGGGATTCTTCAAACTCGGATGAACAAACCGTGTTCCAAGTGGCCTGCAGTCCTCGAAGAACATCAGGAGAAATGGGCTGTCACCAGTCAGCCCCCACAACAGCTTCACGTGACCAGCCTTCAAGTGTTTTGCGGATTTGAAAATCGCCCGTATAATCAGCACACCCTCTCACCTTGCAGGTATAAGCGATTGCCGCTAACCTCCCTTTTATTGAGCCTTACCTTTGGACGCCACACAAAAGTGTAAGAGGTGATCCACTGGAACGGGCCATAAACAAGGGTATCCTACCTCCTGTCTAAAGGTGGAAAATTGAGCGACCGCCCGGTCATAAGCCCTCTTTGTACTCGGAGCAATGGCTAGTCCTATCGCCCTGTTCACTTCCGCCTTCCAAGCAACCACAGCCCTGGCGGCATCCACACCAGTTGTGAGTGGGCATCTGGGGCCAGCTGACGGAACCTCTCCATCTGTTTACGAGAGAGGGCATCAGCCACCCCATTGTCCACCCCCGGTACGTGCCTGGCAAAAAACAGGATGTTCAGCTGGAGGCAACGAAGAGTGAAGGCCCTAACTAAATGCATAACCCGTGGGGACCTAGAAGACAGGGAATTAATGACCTGTACCACCACCAGATTGTCGCACCAAAAGTGCACAGTGTGGTTGGCCAAATCTTCCCCCCACAGGTGAACTGCAACCAGGATAGGCAAAAATTCTAAGAAGGTGAGATCAGCTGTCAGCCCCTCAGCCGCCCAGGACACTGGCCAATCCTCAGCACACCAGTGTCCCCGAAAAAAGACACCCAAGCCCGATGACCCGGCCGAGTCCGAGTGAACCTGCAGCTCAGCCTCCAACTTAAGATCATCCCTCCAAAAAGAAATGCCATTGAAGGAATTAAGAAATTCCAGCCACATTTCCAAATCCTGCCGCATGCCCGCAGTAATTCAGACCCTATGATGAGGGAGTTGTAGCCCTGCCATTAAAGCGCACAATCTACGCAGAAAAGCCCTGCCAGGTGCAACCACCCTGCAGGCAAAATTCAAGTGGCCTGCCAGCTGCTGCAGCTCCCTCAGTGTTGCCTTTCGCTTACCTAAAAAGCTTCCAATAAGGCTGCACAAGTCCCTGAGCTTGACCTCTGCTGCCAGCTGCTGCAGCTCCTTCAGTGTTGCCTTTTGGTTACCTAAAAATCCTCCTATACGGCTGCACAAGTCCCTGAGCTTGACCTCTGGCAGCCGGGACGACTGTGCCACAGAGTCCAGTTCCACTCCGAGGAAGGTGAGTACTTGTGCAGGGCCCTCGGTCTTTTCCTGTGCTAACGGTACCCCAAGCTCCTCTGCCAGAGCCATAAATGCTAATAACAACTGCTTGCAACGACCCAACCCCTGAGGACCCACAAACAAAAAATCAGCCAGATAGTGCGCCACCGAGTTGAAACCAGTACGGGCACGAAGAGCCCACTCCAAAAAGGAGCTAAATCGTTCAAAGGCGGCGCACGAAATGGAACAGCTCATAGGTAATTCCCTATCCATATAAAACTTTCCCTCCAAACAGAACCCCAAGAGCTCGAAATCAGACGGGTGCACCGGAAGAAGGCGAAATGCGGACTTAATGTCGCATTTTGCCATCTCTGCTCCCCTCCCACAGCGGCGAACAAAGTGCACCGCCTGGTCAAAAGAAGTGTACCGCACTGAGCACAATTCCTCTGGGATGGCGTCTTTAACAGAGCCGCCTTTGGGATAGGAGAGATGGTGAATGAGCCTGAACTCCCCAGGCGTCTTTTTGGGCACAATACCCAAAGGAGAAACCCGAAGGTTGGGGACAGAAGGGAAAGGGAAAGGCCCCCAAACCCTCCCTTCTTGGAGCTCTTTATCAATCTTTTGTCTAACTACATGCTCCATACCCTGCACTGACCGGAGGTTACGAGCCATGCAAGGTACCCTCTCACCTTGGTAAGGAATATGAAAACCTAAAGAAAAACCTTGAAACAAATATATGCCATCTGAGCATCGAGGATAACTATGTAACAAGCGCTTAAGCACTCTCAACTTTATGGGCGTTGGCCCCCTTTCCATGTGACTGCCCTTGTCCACTCCCATCCGGCCTCCTGCAGCCCCTACGGGATTTTCTGCGAGAACAGGTGGAGAAGGGGTGAGGGCCCGAACACAAGGGGCACTCATGCCAATACTTGCATGCCTGTCTGTTACACACTCCCTGAGCCCCAAATTCCCAGCAAATCTGGTGGGGTTGAACCACCTGTCCCATCTGAGGGTGGGGAGCAGCAGACATGGACACACGATGAACCAAATGGCCACTATGCGATCTCTCCCCTGTGTTTGGCCTAGAAGAGGCCATAACCTGTAGCCACAGGTGAGGGTGTATCTGGTCCCATCTCAAAGTGGGGTTCATGGCCGCCCGCATCCGAAACTCCTCATCATACTGGAGCCAGGCGGGTCCATTAAAACCTGTGTATCCCTTGTAGATTATATCAAAATATTGGAACAAGGACACTGCTCTTAAAGGCTGTGCTTTTGAAAGTACACCAGCATATATGATAAAACCTGCTACCCAATTAGCCCAGGTTCTATCAACCTTCATCCTTCTATACTTTTCTTTGTCCCATTCCTCAAGATCCTCCTTCTCTTTTTTCTCCAGCTCCCGGTACAGGAGCATAAAGAAATCTACGTATTCACCCTTGCAAATCTTCTCTCTGGTAGAAGGTAGCAGATGGTCACCCAATGGGAGCGCCAAGTCCCCAAAGGGGAGGGCTGTGGCAGAAGTTGCTGCATAAGACCCTCCGTAAGGTGATGGGCCCCCCCACCAAGGCGTATCCAACATGCTGCATGGTTGCGGCAATGCCGCCATACAAACTGATGGAGAAGAGCCAAGCGAAACAGCGCTACCACATGTATGTCTACAGGCCTGACTACATGCCAATGTGTTCTGGGGAAATGTTAATGAACAGCCCTCTGCTGGGTGGCCCCAGGGCCAACTACCCCCTTTGTGTTGTACCCCCGACTTACCGGCCACTGACGATGGGCTGGCCAACATCATCCATTGTTGCTCCACAGGCACCGGTGTACCAGCCACTCCTTGGTCTTGCTGCAACGAAGAACCTTCTTTTCCCTCCACCTGCGTGGCAGTGCGCCCTTCTACGAGAGACAAGCGTGTTAAAACCTCAGCCTGAAATCGTTTATTGGCAGCAGCCCGTGTTTCCTTTTGACCCCGAGCGCCGCTAACCAGCGGAGCCTGTGGAGTGGAAACACCTGTGGCTTTTTCAACTGCCAGCAGGCGAGCCAAAATGGCCTGCTGCACCTCATCGTCCTCCTCATCAGAGGAAGATGGAGCCGGGGCCGGTCATTTAGGAGGTGCCTTTGGGGCTGGCTGCTTACCTTTGGAATGGTCTGAGCCTTTTTTGGGTGCCATAACTAAGATTGTGTACGCCCCAACTATAGAAAATCCCTCCCACCCTAAGCAGCTATCCTTAAGAATATAGCCAAAACTATGGCTTGCCCAAGACTATCCAGCGGCTGCAAGTGGAGGTGCGGGGAATCAAACCCTGTTCTCCCAGATCAGAGTCTGCACACTGAACCACTACACCAGTTGGTGGCGAAAGCGAAAGTAAGCTACATATCAGACAACAAAATGGCTGCCACAAACCAGAAGCAATAAGATGGCCGCCAGTCCCACCAAAAAATGGATACCAAGCCCGGCTAGGCAATGAAGTTGCAGGCGACTGACCAGCCCTCACTGTGTCCTACAGGGGCCCCTGAGGTTCTTACCACCCTAAAAATCCCTCAAGTCCCTGCAATACCCGGGCACACAAGGAGGAAAGAAAAAACAGGGGGGGGTAAAGAGGGGGGGATGGAGTCTGCAGCTGCTCCCAGAGACCCTGGCCACCACCCGCATTCAGACCCTGCTGTGCAATGGGCCCCACCGGATCCGCCCGCCGCCTGCGAAAAACCGCTCCCCCTTTCCTAGGTAAAGACAAACCCTCAGCTTAAACCCCCACCAGGAAAATTATCCTGCTGAAGGAACACCCGGCCGCGCTGCCCCCAGCCCGTGCGGGCCCGATGCTCAAACCGCCTGCCGCCTATTGCTCCTGCGCCCGGGTGGTTGCTTCTCTGCACTGGTCCCACGCCGCTCGCTATCGCCGCGCCGACTTGGTCCCGCTCGATCCGCTGTTCCCGATGCCTCATGTCCCCGCCAGAGGGTCCTCGCCACCTAAACAGGCGCCACAGGAGGAGCTCTTTGCCGTAGCTCCCAGCCCGGCCGGAGACTTAAGCTCCGCTACTGAGCTCCTCCTACACCGAGAACCACGTGGGGACTGCCGGTGGAGTGGAGGGGCCGGCACTTATCTGCTCGGCCCCCACCCCTTCCAAATGCCCGGATTAGGCGTTTAGGCGCCAAACTTGCCCACCTCATCCAGCAGGGAGGCAAAGGTGCCTCCCACAGCCCAACAGCCACAAGGGCCGCAGGCTGGGGGATTCGAATTCTTTAAGTTCAAGATAACTTGTAAACCATAGTTAAAACTGTACCTGTTAAAACCTTATAGCCCATGGGATACTTCCTTACCTCTAGAAGATACGTTGCAGCACCTCTTGAATATCTCCAGCGAGGATCCTCCCCCTGTATCTTCAGGGAGACCTGTCCACAAGTGTGAACCCTGAGGGAAGAGGCCTGGCGTTCGGTCGATGCCAGGTGAGGCCACAGTAAATGAGGGAACAGCCAGCACATGGCAGCCTGAAGACCATAGTTGGCACATGGGGACATATGGGAGGAGATGGTCCTTCAGCTAAGTGGGGCCTCGGCTGTGAAGAGCTTTCAGGGTAATCACCATCATTTTAAGAGAGTGCAACAAAAAAAGTTCATAAAAGACTCTGAGTAATTTCAGGGTCTGGCAGCCATAATGTATTATGGTATGCACAGTCATGGATGACATGAGAGTGTAATTAAGAAGAAGAAATTAGATTTATACTCCACCTTTCACTTAGAGAGGCTTACAAACTCTTTTTCCCTTCCTTTCCCTCCCCGCAATGGACACCCTGTGAGGCAGGTGGGGCTGAGAGAGCTCTTTCAAGGACTGCCCTTGAGAGAACAGCTCTGAGACAACTTGTGATGAACCCAAGGTCATGCCAGCAGCCACATGTGGAGGAGCAGGGAATCAAGCTCGGTTCCCCCTGATTAGAGTTTGCTGCTCTTAACCGCTACACCAAACTGTCTCTGACATTGCTGGCTGTCCAGTCTACCCTCTATGTTGCCTTACAGAGAGCGCCTGAGATATCAGCAGAGAAGGTAGATTCAGGGCAGTGAAAATGAGGAATGAGCTGATATCACCAAGCCAGAAGAACTTCAGTCTCCGTATGATCAATTCACCAGCCTCATGCTATGTTACATGACGTTTTATTTTTGGATCAGTGAAATAATCCAGCTGTTCATCTTGCCCTAACCAGTAGGGGACTGCAGAAGTACCTGTTCATCATGTTAGTCAGTAGAAACTGCCATTCTTTATGCATCTGTGAGATTGTCGTGTTTTGGGTAACCACTAAGGGAAACCACCCCTTAACTGGGACACAGTGCCTCATGTCTCAGTTGTCGCTAACCCAACATCCCCTTATTGATATACCACATTGTTTATGCATTACGCATATCTTAATTTACTCTGGCTCTGTACTGGCACCTACTTGAAGCAAGCAGTGATCATGTCTCAACCTGGCAAAATGCCCAACTGCATTCACCGTAATGGGGTATCATGCAAATATCAACACAGGGTTATATCCAAACCAGCTGCTGTTAGTAATTTCATCTGCTCTAAAGGAGGGCATGATTTTTTTTTTATTCTGAAAAGATTGAACATGAACAATTACACCAATTTAGTGATGTCTAATTTCTGTTTGCTTAGGAGCCGGAGGTTTATCCATACGTCCATGGTGAAAGACAGCCAAATAAATGTTGGTGTTGTCTAGAGAGTAAAATTACAAACTTCAGTGAAGGCAATTTGGACTCTTGTTTAGCTATTCATTAATAGTTGTGCAAACCATGATCAATGTACTGTTTCAAAGGGTATTGGACTAGGATCAGGGAAACCCCAAGTGCAAATCTCCACTCTGCCACTGAAGCTTGTTGGGTGACCTTGGGCCAGTCACACACTTTTAGCCTGACCTACCTCACAAGGTTGTTGTGTAGATAGTCTCCCTGTGGGGCCTGGAGATCTCCCAGAAATCACTGTGTTCCCCAGCCACAGCACATCATTTCCCCTACAGAAAATTTCCCAGCTATTACAATGGCTGCTTTGGGCAGTGGACTCTATGGAATTATACCCAACTGAGGTCCCTCCACACCCCAAACCCTGCCCTCCCCAGGCAGAACCCCTCAGATCTACAGGTCTGGCCCTCCCCTTAGTATTGCCACTCCCCAGGCTCTACCCCTCAAATACAGATATTTCTCAACCCAGAGTTGGCAACCCTGTAACTGGCTATGGAACCCTCTCCAGACCCTTGGAACCCAGAAGACATGGCATAGGAGGAGGTGCTTTTCTACCTTAGCAGCCACTGCATAACCCCAAATCAAGATAAGTCAGGGGTGGAGGGAACCATACCTGTTACCGTGAGGCTGTCCTCCCATTCTACCCACTTGGGGCAGCAAAATGACTTGAGACAGCCCTGCTTTATAGATAAGCAGAAGGAAATAAACATGGCTTGCCTCCCTCCATTTTCCCCTTCCCTCTGCCGCCCCACCAGCCACAGTCGGGACACTCACGTGGAGGTTCCTTCTAGAGTTTGTCGTATTTCTTCCCACAATGGGCCTTACTCCTAGTTATCAATATAAAACATTCCAAACATATTGTTCAAAATGGTTAAGATAAATAAATATAAGCTTTTCAATGGTATCCACTATTTATGCTTCAGTGTTACTATAGTTGCTAAATACCTTGCTACTGAAGCAGTAATTGCCGGGTTCGTATCTGTCAGCAAATAAGAAATCACCCATGACTCGAGTGGAAGATGATATTTTGTTAAAATAGGTAGTATCCAAAAAGGCCTAGGAGCTATCCAGTGGGAACAAAACAGACGGTGTGTCAACATCTCAATCTCACCGGATGTGCAGGTGCAAACTCTTATCTGAATAGGGAATGCATGCAAAACGACCCGCTAACTCTGCAAACGGTACATTTATCCTAGCAAGAGTAAAGGCAATTCTATGGGATCCTTTAACTGGAGATGCTCAGCTTTAAATCTGAGACCTTCTGTATGCAAAGCAAGTGCTCTTCCACTGAGATACGGCCCCCTCCCTGCAGTACTGAAATTTACTTTCTGGTTTGATCAGATTATTTATAGCATATGATCTCCAAGTGAAGAAGCCTAGATCATCAAAATATTCTTGCTTTTATTTATCATTCATTAGCAAAATGCCTGTCATGATGATGGACAGGATATGCACACACACACACCTTGTACTATGAAGACCCCTAGTTAGGCGACTGTCTGTGGGCACAGAAACATATACATCATCTCATGAAAATCCCTGCCTTTGAAGACTGGGAAGAGGGCAGGTTTGCTCTCATTGAAACAATGTCCTGAAATGCAACACTTGACTTTCCCACAGGCAGGTAAGGGTTGCCCACTCTGAACTGGGAAATTCCTGGAGATTTCGGGATGGAGACTGTGGAGGGTGGGGTTTGCAGAAGGGAGGGACCTCAATAGTGCATAAGGCCATAGAATTCACCCTCTAACACACACATCTTCTCCAGGGGAATTGATCTCTGTAGTCTGGAGGTCAGCCATAATTCCAGAATACTTCCAAGAGGTTGACTACCCTACAGTCAAGTATAGCTAGTTCACTCCAAACAGAGACAATAAAAGAAAGCACCTTTGGAACACCACTGGGGTGGAGATTAAGCATGCATTCTACACTCAGAGATCCACCAGCAAGGGCACCAGTTAAAAATCAACCCTGCTTCTCCTGCCTGCAGTCTATTCTAGAGTGTAACATGATATTGGGGATTAATATTTCCCCAGAAATTAGAATCCAGTAATCAGACTTCCAGGTGATACCAAGTGGGCTTAGGAAGTTCCATGCCAAGAAGCAGGGTAGTTTCGGATGGCAGCAGAAAAGAATACGGAAGGTCTGCTGGTGAGCTTCCAGCAATATCTGGCTAGAAGGACCAGATCAAGCAGTTCTGCCACCCAACATGTCTGGGGGCTGCACCACAATCGGACGAGTCCGCGTGAAGTCACGGAAGCATCGTCACAGGAGCTCGGATCTGGTTGGCAGCACCGCGGATTCGGGGGAGGGTGTCCGTTGCTTCCCTTGCAGATGATTCCAGAGGGCAGCTGCGTCAGTCTGCAGGAGGACAGCTAGATTCAAGCCCAGTAGCACCTTAGAGACCAACAAGATTTGGGGAGGTCAAGCTTTCAAGAGTCAAACCTCCCTGGTCATCTGGAGCTTTGACTCTCAAAAGGTCACCCCCCCAAAAAAAAAATCCGATTGGTTTCTAAGGTGCGACTGGACTCGAATCTCATGGCCTCCTGGGCTGCTGATGGCTGAGAGTGGGATGGGCCTCCCACTGCATCCTCACTTGATCTTCTTTCCCTGTAACTTAACTACAAGCCATCGGTCAAAGCATTTTATAAGTAATTAATAACTGCATAGGTAAATATGGCCAAATCGCGTGTGCACTTTAAAAAAAAAATCTTGCCAGACAATAAAATCTTTAGTTTCCATTGTTCCGAAATGTTCTGTTGACGGACAGTCCAGGGACTAATGCATTGGTTATGAAATGTGGTATAATGGGGGCAATTAAAAAGGATATGGGCAATTGAGACAACTTGATCTTCACAATAAATACCAAAATGTTTCTCAGGGGGGGGATTCTACAAAAACGGCCCATCATCTCAGCAGAAGGTAACCCATTGCATCTAAGTAACAGGAAAGAGCGACGATATTTTGGAACTGTTAAATAAAATAGACAATGCAAACATTTTCTGATAAGATAAATGAAAGTAAATAGGGGGGCATTTCCGATCAGCTTGGGATTTTAGTATAGCCCAGTCCTTTTGAAATAGTCGAATCTGTACAGTTAACAAGGATTTTCCCAGTGAGTCCCTGGGATTTAGGCTCAGTTTTAATATGACAAGCTTTGAGTCAATGGGGCTAAGCCAAATTCCCAACCAGGAGTCAGCTGTTACTAGTTGCAGTAAAGATGGGTCAATAGACCACTGAGCCCTCTTGATAAGCTTCAACAAACTTTCTGAGAGCCAGTTTGGTGTAGTGGTTAAGTGCATGGACTCTAATCCATGTTTGATTCTCCACTCCTCCACTTGCAGCTGCTGGATGTCCTTGGGCAAGCCATAGTTCTGTCAGAGCTGTTCTCTCAAGGACAGTTCTGGAAAGAGGGGAAGGGAAAGGCATTTGTAATCTGCTCTGAGACTCCGAGTGAAGGGCAAGGTATAAATCCAATCTCCTCCTCCTCCCCCTCTTCTTCTTCTTCTCCCGCAAGATTCTTTCTCTTGCTCCCAGTGTACCTTCAGCCATGGTGCAGCTAGGACTCCCTCAGATTTCAACAATAGCATGGTATCATACTATCAAGTTCCCACTATCACTTTGTGAGCCTAATGCTCTACCATCCTCACTTTATCATCCCAAGCAGTCACTTGGGTGGCTTGACTGGAGAACCAAGCAAGGCTTGCCAGGCTGTGCTGGACAACTGGTGGGAGGGGTACATGACAAAGTGTGTGAGGGGTGTGTGTCATGAACATGATGACATAACTTCCAGGGAAGAAGTTCTAGGAATTGTCGGAAACTCTGTGTCAAATCATAGAGTATGCTATGATTCCTAGAGCTACCACCACTGCTTCTGAGTTTTCCCTGGAAAGTACATCATCACGCTCACGATGCTGGTGAGTTTTCTTTTCTTAATTTCCCCCTGTTGCTGCTTGGAGTGCCAGCAAGCATTTGGAGCTTGGGGTAGGGGATCCCCTGCCCTGACTGAGGACTTAGCAGCCCCAAACCAAGCACTTGTTGGCCCACGCTAGGAAACAAAGCTGTACTAGATGGATTTGGGTCTGACCCATGCTCAGATGACCAGAACCTCTCAAAACCATATGGGTAAATGAAATCTCTTAAAAGTGGTTGGGTGTTAAAAAAGAAAAGAAAAGAAATCTCCAGCATCCAGAAATGGAGGATACACGTTTTGTGGGAGCCATCGAAAGGATTTTCTGTGATATTTTCCCAAATGAATCCGAGTCTCCTGAAATTGTTAAAAAGATGATGCAGCCAGGTCTATTTCTTTTGCCTCTGCTTTCTCATTTCTCTTGCTGGCACGCTTTGGCGCTAGATTTATTAAGAACCATTCCAGCCCCCGTGCACCTCTGAGAAAACTCTTCTAGCTCTGTGCACCTTGACGAAGCCAGACAATATTTCATCGGACCAAAGAACGTGAGACAGGGTGTCGGAGCCCATTCTCTCAGCTGGATGAATATGCAGCTGTGCCCCTTCCCTAGTTTGCTACAATAGCAAAGGTCTTGCGGCACCCAGGTCTTGAACCGCTGAACTACTGACCTTCCACAGCCTGCAGTTCAGCGTCTTAACCACTTGAGCCACCGCAGCTCCAGTACAATAGCAAAAGACCCCAGTAATTGCAGATTACTCGCAACCTGCTTGCCTTGTGAGGCTCAGAGCAATTTTAAGATGGCAGAGAGCACAGGTACTCTTCACATGCGAGTCACACCTTGACAGAGGCAGAAAAGAAATATTTACAAGCTGAGAAAAATGAACTTGAGATAGTTCCAAGATGTGAGCAGGTTTGCATGCATAGAAATATACAGAGAGAGAAAGAGAGAGCACCACTGTGATTTGCTTTCAGTTTTTGGAACTTAAGAGATAAAAGAGCTAGAATGATTAGACATAAGAAATTCAGAGATTAAAATGTTACAGTTTGGAAACAGCAGTCATGCCTGACAAGGACAACAAACCGACAGATTCTTAGTCCAGATGTCTTCACCAAGAGATGAGTACATCTTCCACGAGAGACAAATGGAACAGAAGGAGGAACTGATCTAGTTACAGTAGAGTATTATAAATTCTTGGTGTTCCCATAGTAGCTGGGGAAGAAGTTAATGGATGTAAATTCTCAAAAGTCCAGGCATCAATCTGTTTTCTGTAAAACACTTTTTAAGTTGTGGGCCTACGGCCACCATGTATATGCCTTGAATGTGTAGAGGAGATCCAGTGTGGTTTATTGATCAGTGTCAGACAAGGATCTAGTAGACCCAAATTCAAATCCCAGTTCCACCATGGAGGTTCGCTGGGTGACCTTGGGCCCATCTCACAGTCTCAGCCTAACCCAGGGGCCCCCAGCCTTTTAGAGCCTGCAGGCACATTTGAAATTCTGACAGAACATGGTGGGGGCAGCCACAAAATGCCTGCTACAAAATGGCTGCCACATGAGACAGAACTAGCCACAACTACCTTCCGTCACATGATGAAGGCCCTAGTCCTGTGGTGGCAGCTGCTGCCAAAGCAATGTGTTTAGAAATCTCCACAGCCAATCAGATCTTTAGTGCTCAGCCTGCTCAGTCAGAGACGTTGGGATGCACAAGTACATGCTTTACATTGCAATTCATGTAATGTGTTTTAATGACGTGAGGCTGAACATCCTGTCCGAGGTACACCTACTTTTATAGATCAGTACAACCCAGGAGTATTTAGTAAGCCTCCAGCTCCAGCACTGACTTCTGCAGACTTCCAGGCAAGTTCATTGTCCCTTTCCCCTCCCTCCAGCTCCCACTTCTCCATGAGATCAGAAGATGAAGAAGAAGCGGGAGGGGAAAACCCTTCATTTCAGAGCCATTTAAAAAAGTACACAGTTCAAAAAGAACTAGGTCTGGGTAAATGGTTTGGAAAAAATCCAAATCTCATCACGCATGAAGAGTGGAGAACATAGAAAATGATGCAAGAAAATATTTTTTTCATGCTATTTTAGCCTTAGTGTGGGCCCAGATTTATTTGAAAGCCATATCCAAAGTTTCTTGGGTATTCAAGCATTTCCTGGTGCTGGCTTTGTCCTGCCTCCGTGCCACTGTGTGATGGCATCAAATGTCATGTGTGATGGATATGGCTTTCTGAAAAACACAGAAAGAGCATTATGAAGCTTTTACGGGTTTTTTTACGTGTTTGCCCTCCAGTTGGAATCTGCCAGATATAGCCCTCTGATTTTAGAAGTGATGTTCTGTTATTTATTTATTTTTAGTATCTTTTCTAGTTAAGTTTTGCATAGGGGTGTGCATTCGGCATAAACCGAACTGAAAAAGTACCCCAAAATACCTTATTGGTATTTTGGCGTATTATTTAAGTTGAATACAGATCAGAGATTTTTATTCAGCTATCAGTATAGCTGAGCCCCCCAAAAGCCAATTTCCTGGCTTTTATTCGGGTGTATCAGCTATACCATGAGCCAGACCCAGCAGTTATGCTGCAATTTTGGTGCCTCTTCCTCAAAAAACAGCCTCCTAGATCCCCAGATATCCTAGATCAATTCTCAGTTATACCCTATGGGAACCAATGACTATAATGGTCCTCATAGGGTATAATGGAGCCCCAAAAAATTCAGGTTTCCTGAACATTTCCCGAATCCAAATAACCATGCTGGTATTGGAATCTGGGAGTATTGGGAAATAGTGATGTTTTCTGGGTTCAATATACCCAAACCAAAAAAATACAGAGGTGTGTTGTATTTGCACATCCCTAGTTCTGCACCTTTTCTGGCAGTTGTCCTGGGTGAGTGTGATAGGTCTGGTCTCAGAATGGCATGGTCTTTTCACAAGAGGGAAGAAGTGTGAAAGACAAAAGTTGGGGTGCTGAAAGTATAATAAATTCATAATTAACTACAGTAAAATAAAACTATCAACAATTATAAATGTTGGGTCGCACCAGGATTCGTTGCCCTAAGGGTGGTGCTATCCCCTAATTCAGGGGGCTCCTTAAGAGCCTTTTGAGTGTGGGGAAGTCTCCTTCTGCCATAAGCATTGTCATTCATGGTAGTGATCTGCAGGATCCAACCCATTTATTGAACATAATTGAAATCAATCCTTATTAGCCATAAAATACAGTTTTGACATGTCAAATGCATTTTTCCATTGGGTTTTCCTTAGGAGTTCATAATAGCCAAACATTCTACACCTTTAAGGCAACTTCTGCAGATCTCCATATGGTTTGGGGACCACAACATGCTCTGCAACAATATGAAAGATGTGGCAAGTACTTTTTAAAACTTCCTTGTGCAATGTGGCCAGGACTGAATACTTCTGTTGGCCTTTTTTTTTAATTAACAATTTTTCAAAATTACAGAGTATTCATTGTATACAATGTAAATACTTTTATATACAAGTTTGTTGATCGGTACATAAATAAAAAATAAACCATTTTTTTATATTGCGGATTGTCCAGAAAAATATCTTTACTTAACAAATAACTAACCACTGGGTACCAAATCGTTACAACTTTTTTGTAATATTTATCAGGAGATGCATTTGACATTTTTATTGATAATTTATACATAACAAACAGTTCCCATATCTTATTGTACCATTGGTCTAAATTAGGAGACTTCTTTTCTAACCATTTAATTGCCACGAGTTGACGTGCTGCAGTTAATAAGTAAGCTATTAACTCTTCTTTGTTTTTATACTCACTGGATCGTGGCCAAAGTTCCAGTAGTATTATTTCAGGAGAAAAAGGTAAATCTACATTCGTTATTTCTTTGATTTCCACTAATCTGTTTTTCCAAAATTGTTGTATTATAGAACAAGACCACCAACAGTGTATAAAATCAGCTTTCCTGCCACATTGTTTATTACATAATGAGCTATAATCACTGTTGATTCGAAAAAGTCTAATTGGAGGAATATGCCATCTCATAATAATTTTCGATATCAGTGTATTTATGGGGATTATTTTTGATTTCCTGCTATACCCTTCCCATATCCTTTGCCAGTCTTCTTCATTTAGATCAATTTTTAGGTCATCTTTCCATTGTTTTTGATATAATGTGAGTTTTTCTTCTCTATTACCACTTATAATCTTATAAATTGAAGAAGTAAGATTGTTAGGTTGTTTAAGATCTTTTTTCCAAAAACTGTTCTATTGATGTAAGTGTGCGCTCCCTCATCACTTTCAGGGGGGGAGAGTCTAACAGATGTCTTATTTGGAGATATTTATACCAGTGTATTTTATGTTTAATTTTTTCTTCTAGTTGTGCTTTTGTTGAAATCTCTTGTTTGTTTAGGAAATGTGAAATTTTTGTTATACCTGCTTTCTGCCAAGTTTCATAATATTCCCAGTCTTTTCCAGGGATAAACCATTCTTGCCTAATATAAGATGACTGACTTGATATTCCTGGGGCTAAATGAGGTTTCCATTTATGTTTAATTAAATGAATTCTATCATTCCAATAAAGAGATTTTGATTCCCATTGTTTTAGGTTTGCCTTAATTTCTGAATGTAATTTATCGAAATTACATTTCATTAAATCTTCCAGGTTTGTTTGGACGTAAACTCCTAAATATCTCCATGGATTTGTTGGGGGATTTAGTTGATATACTTTGCTTATATCTTTTTTTCTCCTTCATCTGTATCGGGTGAATTATAGTTTTTTTCTTTATTAAAGCTAAGGCCTGAAATAATTTCAAATTGTTTTAATTTTTTTAAAAATTTCACTCATCGAGTCTTTAGGCTTAGTTATATATAAAATGATACTGTTGGCCTTTTTATGACACTTTGAGGTCTGAGTTACACTTGTTTTTATAGATCAGGAATGGCTCAGGAATATTTAGCAAGCCTCCAGCTCCAGGAAAAGATGGAACTCCTGGGATATGCTGTTGGTTTGGGTCTTCACGATGCTCCTTGTTGCAAGCTGAAACTCTTTCTCACCCACCTTGCGTGTCTCTGTTTGCTGACCAGCCCTACCAAGCTGAAATGGTTGCCTGGGCTACTGGTCTTGACACAAATACCTGGGATTCCTGTGTTTCATTCTGCAGAGTCTGGGACTGGCTCTCCTTCACAACTCTTTTTTCTTCTGGGAAAAGCTTCAGCACTGTACATTCACAATGTGGAAGCCAGTGGCATCAATTTCAACCCCCTTATTTACTGCATTGTCATCTACCTTTGCAGTCCACTTTCATGCCTTAGAAAGTTTATTGATTGCATCATCAACATATCTAATTTTTAAGATGTGCCATCTGTGGATACTTAAATCTGGTGATTGGGGCCATGAATGGGGGGGTTTCAGTGATGGGGAAGAGGCAATAATGGGGAGGGGGGGATGAGATGCCCTCTGAAGTCCCTGCAGATTCCCTACTTGTTCTCTCATTCTGTAATCCTAGTCATTTTACATTGTTTATTGGGCATTTTATGCTGTCTGCTTTTTAAAAATATTGTGTAAGCTGCCTTGAGTCACAGCATAAACGTGGGCTATAAAGGAAACAAATCAATCAATCTGTGGACTCGGAAATGAAAGTTATTGGATTAAGCACCCTGAAATACATTTTAGGAAGAACATTGGGCCTTTGTGCATGAAAGGAGTATTGTTTTCAAGAACTGGTAGTCTATAAACTTTCCTTTAGTCATTGGTCTCATCAGGGATTTCACTTGCCACCAAATTTCAGCTAGCCTGAAATTTTGGAGTCAATTTCAAGGGTCTTGCCCACTCAGAAGACGCAAAATGAGTTTCAGCTAGTACAATATCTTTCTCAGAGGAAACCTGCATACATATTAATTCTGACACACATACCCATAGGATCTGAATGGTCCTTCTCAGGCAACTCATCCAACAGATTTTGAGGGAAGGTAACATTTTTCAGTATCACTACCAACATTTCTCACTAAAGGTTTGTACCTCTCTAACCTGTCCTCAACCTTCATCTAAAATGAGATTCTGAGGCAAATTTTTAAGCTGTTCCAGGGGAGAAACATATGATGAATTCAAAGAAAAGGAGGGGAAACCATTGTCTTAGATGAGTAAAATTTATCAGAAGTGATCCATACATCCCTAGCCGGGGGTGAGTATATCTGGATTTAAAGTAAGATATGTAGTAAGCTATTATCAAATGTGTTATAATACCACAACTTGTCGTGTGCAGGAAATTGGGTGTTCTGTGAACCACACGGGTATTTTATCATTCCAACTGGATGAAGGGATTGCTAAAGCACTACACGGTAAAGGTAAAAGATTATATGTATATCCAGTGGCTCTTATCTTATTCCAGTTAAGGATTACAAAAGCCCAAATGATTCTCTCTGCCTGTGAGAGACTCTCAGGGGAACAAAAAAGAGTACTTCATCTGCATATTAAATATGGCCAGGAAGATGAGGCAAGGAGGAACGTTCGGATGAAACAGAAGAGCTATCGGCCAGCAATCATCTCATTCTACCCACTCATCCTGTTCACTCTTAGTTTGAAAGCAATTAAGCTTTGGACGTGACACCTTTGGATGTTCTCTGATGAATTCCTTAAATGGCAATTTGGTGAGTGCAAAGGGCAATCTCTGGGGCGACAGCAGTGGGTGCGAGTGATAATCCAAGCTGTGACTGAGCCACCCTTTCCCCACTCAAGCCCTTGGCTGCTTGTGTGTCTTCCAGTCATATCAGCCACTTTAACACAATTGTTCACACCACAGGATCAATGGAGCTACCATAATGAACACACAAATCCTCCCCTGTCTGATTGCCCGTCAGCAACGTTTCTGATTTGGTTGAAGCGCAAGGCGTTTGGTACATATGAAGACTCTGAACAGTGTTCCTCTTCATTTTGGTATTGTGCTTTATGATTGCGATAAATATTGGTTTTGGAGAGGAGAGCAACCAAAAGTTTGTCACTTGACTCTCGAAAGCTTATTCCCTGAAAATCCTGCTGGTCTCTTAGGCAAACTGTATGCTAGGGATTATTAGAAAAGGGATTGAGAATCAAACGCCTGATGTTGTAATGCCCCTGTAATGCAGCCATTTTCTCCAGGTGGACTGATCTCTGTAGCCTGGAAATCAGTTGCCATCCCAGGAGTTCTCCAGCCACCTACCTGTTTATCTGATGTTTGCTTGTTTATCTATCAAAACATTTATATTCAGGGGCCATTTCCTGCAAGAGCGCACAGGAGCGGAGCTCAGGCAGTAAAGAGCCCAGGGGGCGGGCACATGTAACAAGCCCCAACCCCTGCTCCCGGCAGCCCTCAGTCAGAGCAAGAAACAGCCAGGTAAGTTGCAGAGGCCCCCCCCAGCCCCCCGGTCCAAAACAGTCCAGTGGCACCTTTAAGACTAAGTTTTATTCAGATACAAGCTCTCCCTCCTCTGCGAGAACAGATCTGCACGTCCCCTCCCCAATAGCTAGGAATCCAAAACAGTCCAGTGGAGCCTGAGCGGTGGGTGTTGCCTTCTGACACACTTCCGGTGATGTCAGGGGGTGTGGCATATGTAAATAAGGTATGCTAATGAGTTATGCTAATGAGCTCCTGCCCCTCTTTTTCTACGAAATGACCCCTGTTTATATTCCACTTTTCCCTGTGACCCGAGGTGACTGCCACTACACACTTTAAAATATCAAACAAGAATAAAAAACCCTCAGTTCCCCCAGTATATATATATATAAACCCAATAACTTGCAATAGCCCTGGCCTGAATAGGCCAGAATCGCCCAGTCTTGTCAGATCTTAGAAGCTAAGCAGGTCGGGTCTGGCTAGCATTTGGATGAAAGACCTCCACGGACGTCTATGGTCACTATGCAGAGGCAGGCAACAGCAAACCATCTCTGAATGCTCGTGCCTTGAAAACCCCATCAGGGGTCACCATAAATCAGCCCTGATTTGATGGCAAAAAGATGCCTTGCAAACGATTGGAAAACGCAACTCAGAGCAAAGCAAACCACATTTTGATCCAGTTGGGTGCAAGAGTCAGGTAAATGCTTCAGTCCCAGGTTCACTGCTCCTTGTATCCCATTCAACTGTCTTCCTCCTGGTAATGAGCCCTTCGAAAACAGCACCCCAGTTCTGCTTTATAAAAACAAACACTGATAGCCTCAGCAGCACAAAAACTCCTGAACCGGACTTCTGTTGTAACAGCATCATTATTTTATTTTCCGCAGCGGTTTCTTCGCTTGTCTTACACGTTGTCATTTCAGATTTCTCATCTGTAATTGCTTTGTTTATATGAAGTTGTCATCTCATAATGGATGTGTAGCCTGTCGAGTCCGTTTAACCTGGCCCTCAAAAATGATACCGCTTGATATATCTCGTCGTACATTGGCTTCCTCAAGACTTAAGCGGTTATAATGTGTGAAATTTTAAAAGACAGCATCGTATAATGAAGATCTACTGGAGTCTTCATGCCACTAAATCCGTTGTCTATGACAACAATCCAGTTATTTATTCTGATATGAAGGAGAAGACTGGCAGCTCCTGTAGACTATTTGCAGAGAAGATGGCTTCTATGGAGCAGGTCCCCAAATTCACTCAGCAACATTTTCAGTTAAAAGGCTGGGAAGCTCTAGAAAGGCAGAGTGCTCATACACTGGGCTAGATGTTTGTAATTTTAAAACCATTTAGGACTAAATGTTGATACATTAGAAGAGGGGGTGATGATGAAGAAGAAGAGATTGGATTTATACCCTGCCCTTCACTGCCCGAAGGAGTCTCAGAGAGGCATGCAATTCCCTTCCCCTCTCTACATCAGACACCCTGTGAGGCAGGTGGGGCTGAGAGAGCTCTCTTGAGGTCTGCTCCTGAGAGAACAGCTTTGAGAGAACTTATGACTGACCCAAGGTCACGCCAGTAGGTGCATATGGAGAAGTGGCAGGTCAAACCTGATTCTCCCAGATTAGAGTCCACACTCCTAACCACTACACCAAACTGGTTCTCTACCACTACACTGCAGGGCACAGGTGTCATTCAAGAGTGCATTCCACAGGGTATGGGCCACAACGAAGGAGGAGGAGGAGGAAGAGGAAGAGGAGGAGGAGAAGGAGATTAGATTTATACCCTGCCTTTCACTACCTGAAGGAGTCTCAGAGCAGCTTACAATCTTCTTCCTTTCCCCTCCTGACAACAGACACCCTGTGAGGAAGGTGGGACTGAGAGAGCTCTCTTGAGAATTGCCCTTGAGAGAACAGCTCTGAACTTATGACTGACCCACGGTCACACCAGCTGCTGCATATTGGCTCTGCTAGCAGAAGCATTTCTTCTGGTGCACAGAGACTTTAAAGATCCTCTTGGAACATTGGGAAGTTCCTTGTGCCTCTACTAGTAGAAGAGATCTGTGGAATCCAAACTCATCTATATATCTAATTCCGAAGTTGCCCCCTGGTGTGCGGATACTTATTTCCGCACATCCCACATTGGGGGCAACTGGAGGGGAGGGAGAGTTTTGTGCACACGTGGGGTGGTCCCCAGGTGTGCACAAAATTCAGAAACCCTGTAAAAATATCGGGCTGCTTCCTCCTCTGACTCCCCCCCAGCGAGTATCGCGGGTCCGCCCCTTGTGTATCATAATGCCTTAATCTTTTGCCTCTTACTATCATAATATTCTTAGCCATGTACATTGGATAGAAATATGGATAATAAATAGGATTGGTGGTTTAATGCATGCTACACAAGGCTCTATGGTAAAGACAAAGGAGATGGAAGGAATCCCTAGAGTCACATGATGTGGTGACATCCCCTCACCCCCATTGTTGCTCCATTGAATAAGAGTAAGGGATGAAGGGCGGGGGTGGGAGCCTGCCCATCAAGGCTGGGCAAATGGTCAGATCCAGCCAAATGCAGCATTCCAGTCATGCACTCCAGCATACCCAGCGTACGCATGAACACAAGAAGCTGCCTTATACCAAACCTCTTGATTCAACGTAAGCTGAGACTTGCTGTTCTGCAGTATTTTTTGTGAAAATATTCTGTGAACTCTGGTTCCAAACACCACATAGGGCTCCAGTTAGTTTTGAGAACCTCCAGATTCAGCCCAACTTGAGAGCTGTTGGTCTGCAGTAAGTCTATGGATCTATTCTGTGAAATTTGGTTCCAAGCAATGTTCCCTCTAAACTGAGTTAGTGTGAGCTAGCTCACAGTTTTTTAGCTTCCGGCTCACGCATTTTTGTCTTAGCTCAGGAATGATGGCTCCAGAGCAAACTAATTTATGCAGTAGCCAAACTGCTTGCTCACAACTTTAATGCCAGTAGCTCACAAAGTAGAATTTTTGCTCACAAGACTCCACAGCTTAGAGGGAACCTTGGTTCCAAGTGAGATGCACAGCTGCTTTGTTCCGAGATGAAGACAGACTGAAATGCGGGCATACCTGGGTGATGCATACAGCTGCACACTGGCTGCGCACGGCAGCATAGAAAATCTCCGCCTTATATCAGCGACATAATTTTGTCACAGGAGGTCTAGGGACATTTTTTGTATGTCATCTGAGGGTGTAGTGTAATATCCATATATATGTATTGTGTCATGTTCAAGAGCTATTATTATTGTGAAGCAGTGCCCGGGAGCATAGTAATATAAGCAGTAATTGTTGGGTTGTGACCACCAACCTCAATACAGAATCAACGTATTTGCGTGAAATAGAAATAAAATGCAACGGACTCTTGCTTAGTAAATTTGTTTTTATTTTAGTACAGAATGCATTCATATTGTTGATGGTTTTTCCTTAGTGTTTTCTTCCTTTTTGCATACTATACTCTGAGGTTCCCTCTTTATTTTCTCCATTATACTGAATCAGACCATTGGTCTACTGGGTATTGTCTACTCAGACTGGCAGTAGCTCTCTGGGTTCTCAGGCAGAGGTCTTTCACATCACCTACTGCCTGGTCCTTTTAACTGGAGATGCTGGGGATCGAAACTGAGACCTTCTGCATGCCAAGAAGTGTTGGACAATCTTTCTTCCCTCATACACAATTTTGTAGTCCTAGGAAGGCAGCAAAACCAAGGATTATTGAGCACCAAGTAGACCATCCTACATCATTGATGGTCTGAGATAGGCTTGGTCAACCAGAACTTTTGAGGGCCTTCTCTAAATGGTCACCTACTTTTCCCTGTGTTGGAAATGCTGGAAAGCCCGGCTTAGATGGCGTTAAAGGGTTACAGTCAGAGGTCATTTCGGGGGGGATCGCAGTTCCCCCTGCTTCTGGCTGCCCCACTTCCGGCCCTCATTCAGCCAAGAGGAGGCAGGAGAAGAGGGATCCTTCCTCCCTGCCTCTCCCCGCCCCTGCCTGCCTGGGACCAGGGAGGGCCTTTGCAGGGCTTCCTTGCACTCCCGCCGGCCTTGCAGGTCCACCGCCGGACCCCTCATGGGGCTCGGCAGTGGAGCTGCAAGGCCAGCGGCGGCAGCCGGGACCGTTGGGGGCGGGGTGTGTGGCCTTATGACACACTTCCGGTGATGTCAGGGGGTGTTGCCTTATGACACACTTCCTGTGATGTCAGGGGGTGTGGCATATGCTAATGAGTTATGCTAATGAGTTCCCCTAGCTCTTTTTCTACAAAACGACCCTTGGTTACAGAGCAATCAGCTGGCAGATAAAAGAGTTCATGTCACAGGGAATTTATGTCAAGGAGGCACTGGGAATACCAGAAATGGTGAGATGAGCAGTAATTGGAAAGGCGGGATCAGATATTTCTGATCAGATGGGAATCTGTTGCATTTTCCAGCTTAACTGTATCAGCCTGCACATATCATAGATAATGCACATAAAACTACAGTGGGTGGAAGATCAGAGCAAGGAGTGGAAAATAGGAAAGGTGCCAATGCCTCATAAATCTGCTGTATAAACACAGACTTAATATGTTTCACAAGGCTTTAATCAGACATTTACTCAGCTCTAATGGGATGCTGCTTTAATACTCAACATACATATTCCCCAGTATATGGGCAGATACCATCTCAGTTAGAAAGCTTTTGTTAAAGCTGCATTTATTTTTAGCCAGCGTCGCTATTTTAAAAACAGGTTGAATGACACACTGGCATCTGTTTGGATAATGTTTAGAATACAGAAGCAGGGTCCAGGTTTTAGGGTGATGTCATTCTATTATGAACTGAGGTCGAGGCAGCTCTTAAACAGTGATTTCTTTTATTCCGCTATTAACTTAACACAGGACAACATTCAACAAAACCTTCTAATTGTTATACTATTTGAACTGGCAAAGCCACACCTCTGGAACAGATAATAACCAATGAAAATGCACCACTTAGGACCAAAGGATTTGGTTCCCGCCGAAAGTCAATGTCTCTTTGGATTGGCCTATTTGCAGCATTGGCCAATCCAGTCTTGCATCTTGGGATACTAGGGCTTCTATGGAGCTGTAAGCCAAGTTCCTGACTTGAAATAATAACTGAATACATAACACATTCCAAAACTGGGATTAGAACTGATTTCCAGACTACAGAAATTATTTTCCCTGGAGAAAATGGCTATTTTGGAGGGTGGGCTCTATGACTTCTCTAGGGTCTAAACCACACAGCATGTGTATACACACAAGGGAAAAGCACAGTTATGTTGTACATGCACTATCACTGTGTGCGTGAATCATAATCCCATTAAATGGAGCCATTCAAATTTCCCCTGATGAAGTTACAGTGCCCCTGACCCAGCCCACCTTTTAGGGAGGGCGGTATATGACCTAAATAATGATAATGTTTAAAGGGAAACAACAATACAAAAACGAACCTAATTTTAAAAATTGGATTATCATCAATGCTGCAATAACATTGGACAATGGGAGTAGAAGAATAAGTAGATGAAGATTGTAACGAAGGAAGAGAAAACAAGATAGAAATCACACTTACTGAAGAGTTTAATATGGGAGGGGTTTTTTAATTTCCCCAAATAAGGCTTTTTATGGGGGGGGATGAGATTGTTAATATGAGATGCTGATGTTTTCCGTTGTTTGCTAAAGTGGTTTATTAATTGAGCTTTTGTATTACTCTTTGTATAGTCAGATTTGCTGGACTGGACACCATAAGCAAAAGATTGGAAGATCGCTTTCAACATTTACAAATCTTGTTTGTAAAAAAAAAAGTCAAAGCTAATTTGTTCAAGCATTGCATAACCTCCATCTCTTGGGTTTTTAGTAGGTTTCTTTACTTTCATCCATAGTTTGTAGATACCTTGTTTCTTTGTCGTTTATAGAAAACTAGAAATAAGGCCCGTTGTGGAAATAAATACAACGAGATCTAGAAAGAGGCTCTGGGAGAGTGCTCTGGCTTTGGGCAAACAGTGTCAGTCTGCTTTTAAAACATGAACCTGGGACCTGCACACCACCAGAATACAGCAGGTTCCATATGCAACTGACATTCAAACTGCCTTGCGGGGGGGGGGGGTTTGAGGTGTGGAATACTACTCTTTGTATAGTCGGATTTGCTGGATTGGATACCACAAGCGAAAGATTTGAAGATCACTTTCAACATTTACAAATCTTGTTTGTAAAAAAAAAAGTCAAAGCTAATTCGTTCAAGCATTGTATAACCTCCATCTCTTGGGTTTTTAGTAGGTTTCTTTACTTTCATCCATAGTTTGTAGATACCTTCCCTTGTTTCTTTGTCGTTTATAGAAAATGCAATAAAAAATCCCCTACGGAGGGCTTAAAAAAATGATGATGATGATGATGATGATGTATTTATTTAATCTATGCCCTACCTTTCTCTCCAGTGGGGACCCACAGCAGTTTGCACTGTTCTCCTCCCCTGCATTTTATCCTCACAACAAGCCAGTGAGGTAGTTCAGGCCGGGAGGGTGCAACTGGACCAAACCCAGCAAGCAAGCTTCCATGGCAGAGTGGGGATTTGTACCTGGGTCTTCCAAATTCTATCCTGACTTGGATCAGCCCAAACTAGCCCAATCTCATGTGGTCTCCGAAGCTGAGCAGGGTCAGCGCTGGGTAGTACTTGCGTGTGAGAACACTAAGGAAGTCCAGGGTTGCTACGCAGAGGCAGGCAAGGGCAAAACCACCTCTGAATGTCTCTGGGCTTGAAAACTCCATGAGGGGTCACCATAACACAGCTGCAACTTAAGGGCACTTTCCTCCTCCTCTTCCTCCACCACCACGACCTCCCAGATTCTAGTCTGACACTCTGACCACTACATGGGGTTTCCAGCTCCAGGCTGAGAAATACCTGGAGAATGTGGGAGTGTAGCCTGAGGAGGGTGGGATTTGGGGAAGGAAGAGACATCAATGAGGTTTAATGCCAGAGAGGTCGCCTTCCAAAGTGGTCATTTTCTCCCGGTGGACTGATCTCTGACCCCTGGAGATCAGCTGTGATTCTGGGAGACCTCCATCCACCACCTGGAAGTTGGCAGCTTTGCCACTGTGCCATGCTGGCTCTCACGCCCAGTGTTTCCCACCATGCATGTTCTTTCCCACCCATGCTGTCAACCATTGTTCCCTCTAAGCTGAGTGAGTGTGAGCTAGCTCACATTTTTTTAGCCTTCAGCTCACACATTTTTGTCTTAGCTCAGGAAGGAGGGCTCCAGAGCAGTGTTCCCTCTAAGCTGAGTCAGTGTGAGCTAGCTCACATTTTTTTAGCCTTTGGCTCACACATTTTTGTCTCAGCTCAGGAAGGATGGCTCCAGAGCAGTATTCCCTCTAAGCTGAGTTGGTGTGAGCTAGCTCACAGTTTTTTAGCCTCTGGCTCACACATTTTTGTCTTAGCTCAGGAAGGAGGGCTCCAGAGCAAGCTAATTTATGCAGTAGTCAAATGGCTCACTCACAACTTTAATGCCAGTGGCTTAACAAAGTAGAATTTTTGCTCACAAGACTCCACAGCTTAGAAGGGACATTGGCTGTAATGTACCGAAATGTTGCAGGTCAGCTCTGGAAACTATATTTCCATCTGGACCAGCGGATTCCACTCCGATCCCTTCTTCTCCTCTGCCCAAACAACAGCAAGTTGCCTCAGTCCATGTTAAATGTGATAATTCTGGGAAATGTGCAGCAACTATGAATGTGATGCTCGGGGATTAGCTACTTGGTGTAGGATGATGCTAGGACTCTGAATTATTTACCAGTGTGGAAAGCAAAACTGTGTGTTTCTGAAGGGCAAAGTCAGAAGCAGCAACCTCTGTGTACCTGAGAAAACAACTCCCTGGGTGCCTGCGGAGCATTTGGGCTAGAGTTAAAGAGGAGCCATTCCTCCAGTCATGAATACCTTTATTGATTCTGGCCTTTGAGTAAAAGGAAACTCAAGCGAGGTCAGAAAGTTTCGAGCGTGGCAGCCGCAGAGCAAGTGATTAAAGGCCTGTCTCTCACCTTAAGTGTTCCAATTCAGCCCGGTGAGGTTTAACACCTCACCTCAAGTCTCTGGTGGCTTTGAGCCGACTTCACAAACACGCCTCAGAGTTTAACAAAGGAGGCAAAAAAGAGGGCAAAGAGGGGAGGAGGGCGTCCAGGATGAGGTTCTCCATAGAGTTATTAAAAAAAAAAGCAAAAGCTGCCGTAAATATTGCAGACACATAGTCTGTGATGTGTTTTTTTTGGGGGGGGGCTTGTTTTCCCCTCAACAAGTATCTAGTGCTGAGGCCTGCCTTGGGAGCGCTCGCCGTTGTGTCCGGATAAAATGCCATCATCCTTTACCATAATGAACTCTGCCCTGACAAGTCTGTTATGACAAATTTTTGTTTTTCTGGCAGTTGCTTCAAAACTGGGGGAGATTTGGAGCCCCATTTACAGACGCTGGTTGGTCCCTGTCTCCTCGCCTTCTGCAAGGAGTTCTCTCCGTTCTCATCTGGGTCACCAAATGGAGATCCCAGGATAGGGAAAAGTGACACCCTCATTCATCTTGCTTTGCACGAGTGCTCTTCCTGTCAGGAGAACCACATCAGGACGTTCGCTTTATACCCGCTCAGGAAAATACAGCCCCAAATCAGCTGCCGGGAGTCAAGTGGAAGAAACAGCACAAAGGGGAGGAGAGGAAGAACAGGAAAGGAATTAAAAATGTAGACGACAATTGGCAGGCCAAAGGACAATGTCTGTGTCTGTGTAACAGGACAATGAATTCCCTCTTCCCTTTCTACCAAATTAGGGATTTGAATCATGTCAGTTGCCACAACTTGACATCATAGTCCAGCAAATGGTGTCCAGATATTATCATATCAGCTCTCACACTTTGGGTTGCCAGCTCCTGACTGGGAAATTCCTGGAGATTTTGAGAGTGGATTTGGGGGGGGGGCAGGGCAGGGTTTAGGGAAGGGAGGGATTTCAGCAAGATATAATGCCATACCATCTACCTTCCAAAGCAGCCATTTCCTGTGGGGGAACTGATCTCTGTAGCCTGGAGATCAGGAGTAATTCCAGGAGATCACCAGCCACTACCAGGAGGTTGGCAACCAGACCTCACTTTTGTACTTGTATGGTTGCCAGCTCTGGGTTGGGAAATACCTGGAGATTTGGGGGATGGAGCCTGGAGAGTGAGGTTTGGGGCGGGGAGGGACCTCAGCAGGGTCCACCCTCCAAAGCAGCCATTTTCTCCAGGGGGACTGATCTTGGTCATCAAGGGATCAACTGTAATAGCAGGAGATTGCCAGATGTCACCTGGAAGTTGGCAACCTTATGCACTTGAGGTTAGGGTTACCATCCCCCCAATGGCCGTCCAAAGCAGCATTTTTCTCCAGCGGGACTGATCTTGGTCATCAAGGGATCAACTGTAATAGCAGGAGATTGCCAGATGTCACCTGGAAGTTGGCAACCTTATGCCCTTGAGGTTAGGGTTACCATCCCCCCAATGGCCGGTGCCCCCAAAGATCCCCACTGCGCCCGACGTGCCCACCGCAATGACATCACCCGGAGGTGACATCATCCCACCAAGCACATCATGCAGAGGGGATGTTGTAGCATTTGGCTAAAAACTCTATGGTGACCATAGAGTTTTCGGCCCAATGCTAGAGTGTCCCCCTGCACGACGTGCCTGGCACAATGACGTCACTTCCAGAGAGCAGCGTCAGATCCTGGAGATCAGTGTGGAGCCCCCCCACTGGCAGAAGGTGAGCCCCTGGCAACCCTTCTTGAGATGCAGGCCATTGTTTCTGGCACTTCACAGTTTGGGGTCTTAGTGTGACCCTATATCCTTTCCTATGCCCTCAGAGTGTCAGTGGAAGTGTAGTTAACTCCACACAGGCCAGGCATTAGAAAAACCCATAACCTTAAGCAGGGGTCATTTCGTAGAAAAAGAGGTGCAGGAGCTCATTAGCATAACTCATCAGCATGACTTATTTGCATATGCCACACACCCCTGACATCACCGGAAGTGTGTCAGAAGGCAACACCCACCGCTCAGGCTCCACTGGATTGTTTTGGATTGCTAGCTATTGGGGGCGGGCTCTGCAGCTTACCTGGCCGCTTCTTGCTCTGACTGAGGGCTGCTGGGAGCAGGGGGCAGGGGGCGGGGCTTGTTGCATGTGCCTGCCCCCTGGGCTCTTTACTGCCAGAGCTCCGCTCCTGTGCGCTCCTGCAGGAAATGACCCCTGACCTTAAGAAACCAGCAGAGAACATTTCAGTTCGCTTCAAAGTTCTGTTGCTGACCTCAAAGTCACCATGCTTCAATGAAGGACCTTTCCAAGGGAGGCTCCAGCATCAGAAACCTTGACCTGGAATCCATTTGCAAATTTCATACTGAGAAGATCAGCTTTGGGAGTGTCTTTCTGCCCTATTTTAGGTGTTGATGTTCTCTTTGGTACTAGGCTAACTTAGCAGAAGTGGCCAGTTGTTGAGAATGGACCAGCCGGACCTTGAAAGACTCATGCGTTTGCTGAGGCAATGTGCATAGCTTTGACATCTTTTCTGTCCGCTGTGTCCTGTGTTCTTTAACTTCCTTTAATGCCCACTGTGTAAAAATTGTGTTTCCTTTCCTTCCTAACTGTAACTTAAGTTGCCATTTTTTCAGCCAGCCTCGGTAGGGACCCTTTTTGAACACCAATGGTGAAAGGAAGGCATTCAACAATGAATCCTGTAAGTGCATGAAGAGAAACGTCATCACCCAGCAAGCTCAGGTTAAAGGCATGGCTACTCAGGAGGGATGAAAATGTGTCAACTGTATTTGGCAACATATGCAGGGGTCATTTCCAGCCGGAATGCCCTGGGATGGCATTCCAGCAGTAATGAGCCCAAGGGGTGGGCACATGCAGTAATCTCCGCCCCGAGAGCAGGCACATGTGGCTTGCCTGCCCCCAGCAGCCCTCAGTCAGGCCACGAGGAGCGGGAAACAGCACATGCTGCCTCTGCTTGCCGAGAAGGAAGGCAAGGTAAGTTGGTGGGGCCCTGGGGGTGTAGGGGGCAGGGGCTTGTTTCAGGTGGGGTGGGTGAGAGACCCCCGGCCTTCCTTGGCCTGCCCACCAAAGTGGGCAAGCCAAGGAAGGCACTGTACGGAGTGGGGAAGCATTTAAATGCCTCCCCATGCCTTCCCTGGCCCACCTGCCGCCTTCCCTGGCCCACTCCTGTCAGGCAGAAGCACCTGAGATCCTTCCCCCCATTTCCTTCACCGTGCTTGGAGGCAAAGGGAAGGGAGATGTCAAGGGGTGTGGCATATGTATAGGTTATGCTAATGAGTTATGCTAATGAGCTCCTCCACCTCTTTTTCTACGAAATGACCCCTGAAGATATGTATACATGATATACCAGTTTAGGAGAACACCTCATGCATTTTATGAAACGGAGTTTTTCTGCACACAGTTGATGCGCTAGTTCTTAAGATGCCATGCAACACTTGGTGGCAGCCATCCCTGAAATAACACCACACCAACCTAATTTCCAGAAAGTCTTTCTACTCCTCAGGTGACATGAGCCAATCAATATTCTACAGGAGGCTGGGTGTGTGAAATTAGGGGGAATATATGCTACTTAGTTTTTGGCTTGGATGCAGAGGTCTGTTAACCAGACTGGCTTTTTAACTGCACCATGTTTTATGCTTTCTTTATGACTAGGAAAAAGGCCCATTGTGGAAATAAATACAATGGCCTCTAGAAAGAGGTTCTTGGCAGGTGCCCGGGCCTTGGACACTCAGTGTCAATTTGCTGTGGCAACCTCAGCAGGGTATAATGACACTGAGTCCACCATTTTCTCCAGAGGAACTGATCTCTGCTACCTAAAGAACAGTTGTAATGTTGAGTGATCTCCAGCCCTCACCTGGAGATTGGACACATTTTACCTCAGAACAGCAAAACTGTTTAGAATGTTAGAGGCAAAAGCCAATCAAGTCGCATATGCAAACGACCTCTGTGTTCCAAGGCACAGGCCAATGAGGCTGCATATGCAAATAACCTCTGTGTTCTGACTGGCTATGGGGGGGAGAGGAAGAGCAAACTGTTTAGAATGTTGGAGGCAGGACTCAGGCAAAGCAGCCAATGGATAGGGAGACCCTCTGAATGACAGATCAGAGAGCGAACTGATTTTGGAGCGTGTGGAATGTTCTAGAGAAGTGCCACCACCATTCGGCTTTTATTTATAAGGGAGATCTTACTGGGTTTTTTTAAATACTAGGTATTTCGTCATTAATTTTAATAACTTTTATGCTCATTTATAATTTTATCCTGCTTGTCTTTGTCAGCCACCCTTAAGCTGGTCCCCTGAAGAGGCAGCAAAGAAATATTCTAAATCAATAAACACATCAAAGAAGCAAGCAAAGGCGTGTTGCTGACTGAAAGGCCCAAAATGGAGTTTGGCCCTTTCAAAAAGTGAAGGCTTGGTCACGTCAGTTTGGCCAGACCGGAGGTTCAGATCATTCCAATTATATGTAGGGTTGCCAACCTCCAGGTGGGGGCTGCAGATCTCAAAGAATTACAACTGATCTCTAGGCTGCAGAGACAGCTTATCTGTTTGTTTGTTCTTTGTCGGGGACCACAGATCTTCAAGACCGCCTCTCTCAGTGTGCCCCAAGAAGAGCATAAGAACCTCCTGGTGGTCCATGGCCTGAGAGGTCCAGCTGGCTGCTGTCCTCAACTAGGGCCAGGGCTTCTTCGCTCCTGGCCCCCACCTGGTAGAACTCTGCTGGAAATCATCCGTACCCTGCGGGAATTACTACCTTTCTGCAGAGCATGTATGGCAGAGATGTTAACATAAGAACATAAGAGATGCCAATGTTGGATCAGGCCAAAGGCCCATCCAGTCCAACACTCTGTATCCCACAGTGGCCAGAAATACCAGTGCCATCAGGAGGTCCACCAGTGGGGCCAGGACATTAGAAGCCCTCCCACTGTTGACCCCCCCCAAGCACCAAGATGACAGAGCATTAACTTTTAATCATTCATTGCATGTCCTCTTCTGTTGTGAGCCACCCTGAGCCTTGCTTGCAAGGAAGGGCTGCCTAAAAATCTAAATAAATAAATGTATTCCACTTGTCCCAACACGGGACTAAGAGACTCCTCCCCCGAGAGCCTAGGCCAAGCCAGGAATGGCCCAGACACAAGACGCCCAGGGAGACAGCAGGTAACCTCAGTCCAGGACAAGCACAAGCACCATGGCCAGGAGAACGCCGGGCCCAGCAGGATGACCCCAAGGCGGGGGGAGGAGGCACCCAGCCAAAGGCACCACCTGAATGAGACCAGTACTCACCAACTGGGGCCAGACTTATGATGGCGCAGCAATAACCCAGCCTGCTGTCAGGGGGGCAGCCAGAACAAGACAGGTGGCCATCGCCGAGAGGAGAATCGAGGAAGGCACCACTCAGATGCACCCAACCCCACTGGCGAGTTCCCTGGATACCAAGTCAACCCGGGAACCAACACAGCCACATCCGAACCCCAAGGCATGGAGGAGAGAACCTGCATGCCAGCGACGCTGGACTGAGGCACTGGACCACACCCTGAGGGCAAGTGATGCCAACGGGTCAGGCAGCAGGGTGGGTCCCAGAAGAGGTTCCAGCCCTGATGGAGCCAATCCAGAGCTAGAAGTCTCATGTAACGGGAGACGCGTCCACACAATAACAAGGGGGTGGGAAAATGGGGCGTGACATGGGTCGGTGGTGGGAATAAAAGAGAGGAAAACGCCAAAGCCAGGGAGGAAGGAAAAGCTGGAGTGAGATACGGCAGAGGACAGACTGAGTGAGAAAGAGAAAGCTGAGGTCTGGGAAGCCTCAACTTCCAGCTAGAGTGGTCTCCTGCTATGGGTGCAGTAACCCATAAGGGACGCTCTATATCTGAGGCGCATGGCGAAGCTCTAGGATCCTCCTCCGACCTGTGGCAAACCCCTAACCCGACATGGGACCTGAGGGCCCACCTGACACCACTTCTCCTGGAGAAAAATGGCTGCTTTGGAAGGTCCCTCCCCTCCCTAACGTCCATCCTCCCAGGCTCCACCCTCAGATCTCCAGGCATTCTCAGACTCAGAGCTGGCAACCTTGAATAGATGTCATATCCATCACATGAGTCATCTGGGCATCTGTGTTTGGCTGGCTCCCCATATGGGAAGGTGAAGGGGCTGAACACTCAACAGGACAGTGGGGTTTTATGATTATCAATGTTTCGCTCTGATTGTCCAGCTCACTAACATCAATACGTGTTGCCCTCCTGTTCCTTTGCCCGAAAGCGATGCAGACCCGCCCAGTTTGCAATAAACCTGACCCTTTAACCTCGTTTCTTTTCATTTTTGTTTCAAAAACTTGTGTGACAACCATTTTCTCTCCCTCGAGTCAGAGGGCCTACCACCGTCCACAGCCTCTGCCCCACAGGTTCAGGGTTACAGGTGGGTCAGGCAGTCACAGTTCATGACCTCTCCTGCCTCTTTCAAAACATATAGAGAGCCCTGAGTCCATTTCACATAGCAGATCCTCTCTCTTACTCACAGAGACAACACCAGGCAGGGTAGCCCAGTCCCCTTTCATAATCGCCCCTCACTCAGACACTGCAAAGAGCTAGTGGGATTGGGGACTCAAACACTGCTTCATTCACACACTGCCACCATTTATTCGTGTCTTAATATATATTTATCGGTATGCCAAGATCTTAACTTTGTGTGTGTGAGAGATGACACATCCAGCCCACGGGGTTAAACAAGCAAGGAGTTAACTTTTATTAGTGGTTCAAATGTAACACTGAAGTAAATCAGACAGCAGTTGCAAAGTTTCTTTTCAGTCGAACCTTCGAACTATTTCCCTATTCAGGCATTTGCGTTTTTCCCCTTAAAATTTGTACTTTTCTAGTAACCATGAAGCTGCCTTTCTGGCACAGCTTCACTCAGCCAGACTCTCTCTCAACTGAACTAAAGGCTCTTGACTCTCTCTCCCCCCCCACAACATGCTGTCACTTCCCATTGCTCACTGTTAGGGGGAGGCAGAACCTCACCTGCCTGTCACAACTTGTGCCTGCCAAAGAGGGTTGCCAACTTCCAGGTGGGGCCTGGAGCTCCCCTGAAATTACCATTGATCTCTGTAGTCCAGAGATCAGTTCCCCTGGAGAACTTTGGAGGGTGGACTCTATGGTGTTATCCCCCCCAAGCCCTGCCCCCTCCAGGCTCCACCCTCCAAAACTCCAAGTATTTCCTAACCCAGAGCTGACAACCATACTGCCAAAGAATGTGGAATTCTTGAGAGCTTGCTTGTAATATTTTTACGTATCTGTTCCTAATTGTGTTACTCTCCTGCTGTCTCCTTGTGCAGGCAAGCTATCACTTAACTCAGGCTCCTGATTCCCCCCCCCCCAAAAAAAGTGAACATTTTCTACAACAAATTAATATTCCTACTGACTTTTACTGTAACAAACATCTGTTAAAGTGACACCTTTTGATTTTTAAAAGAGAAAATCTGAAAAAGAATTTCAGTGAAAGCCTGTTATGATTCTTCTGCCGTCGTACGTCAGTTCATTAAAAAAAACCCCACAGCATCTAACATTTATTTATATTCTCAAAAGGTAACTTTTAGGTATTAAAAATAAAAGGAAATATTGAAATTTGGAAAATTTGTGTTAACATTTGACAGTGTTCTCCTCTGCACGATACCAGGTACCAGTGCTCAGGAGACCCCCTGCAATTTTTAATAAACAATATGTTACTCTAAGTAGTACCAAAATGGTTTTGCTAGTCATATTAAGGATGACACTTGTCATCTATACAAGTGAGATGACTCATGCACATAATTGGGGGGGGGGAGAAACCCTTGTCATTACAAAGTCTTTTGTTTGCCACTTCATCATAACATAGTACATAAGGAAACGAGAGTAGAACTGCCTAAACCCGGATGAAGCCTGAAACTAATAAACAGGTATGACACTTCCCTCCCTCAGAGGCAAGATTTCCCCTCCATTTTTCTTTCCCTTTCTGAGTAAGCAGCCCTAGTGGCATGTTGTTCTTCTTTTCTGAAGAACTTTGGCTGTCACACCCTCTGTCAGTATGATATCTTACTGTTGGCTCAGCCCAGAAACCTGAGGGAAGGGTCAGGATCATTCTAACTTAAACCACTGAAAATGGCACTTGAGATGTTTTGACGTTCAAAATTAACAAAATATTTTATTTAATATTGAGGAGAAAGGTCAGGTGAAATCAGGGGTTGAAATTTCTGAGGTGAAACCAGCATATGCACAGACTTTAGTTCTTATGAATTTCTTAAGCTTTTCACAGTGACTTACATTTTTATGTTGAGAGGCTTTTGTTCCAGTGTTTTCCCCAAACACTCCAATACACTTTCTTTGAGTATTGTCTGATTCTTTTGGTTTCCAGAGGGCTGGTAATAATAATGATAATAATGATAATTATGATGATGATGATGATGATGATGATGATGATGATGATGATAATATCTTTCAATTTATTAATCGCTCAATCCTGCAAAGCTGCTGGCTCTGAGCGATTTACAGTTACACATATTAACAATGGACTAACAATAATTCATAGGGGGTAAGGGAGGACAACATATAAATCTTTTAAGTCGCACACATTTGCAGCCGACTGGGATTTTTGTTCAGCTGTAGACTTAGACGTGGTTTGGACGGCATTCACTCGGCTTGGCTTGATGACGTCAGTTGTCCCAGGGCTGCTTCGAGTCGCAGCGCCACACTGCCACCACCTGGCCGGATTGGCCCATCACAGGTTTCTTAATGCTGAAGAGATCTTTCCGAGCTTCCGAGCTGGACATTCCATTTCGCCGGCTAACACCTCCCCCCACTGGGGGGGTTTAGTGTGCCCACCCTCTCTAATGAATGGTACCCATTTTATCTACTCGCTTGAAGCTTTCGAACCGCTGGGTGGACGGCGAGCTGGGGACAAGGCTGGGACCTCCC
>NW_015164191.1:313523-317994 GCF_001447785.1 Gekko japonicus
CGCTCTTCTCAGTACCCAAATCCCTTATCTTGAAACACCAGTACTCATCTTGAGTTTTTAACTGACTGTCAAGGTCTCCAAAGGCAGTTTCTAACCACACCAGACCAGGGATCTCTGCACTCTTCAGAGCTAATTCCCTGTTTGACAGGGTAGGGCAATTTCTTCTTCCGCTGGAAGACCTATCCCCTTTCCTTGGCCCAAATGGAAGCCTACTTCCCAAACTTCCTTGCCAACTTTCCCCTGATTCTCCATCTGCATTAAATTTCTCTCAGTCAGGGCTGAAGTCCAAAACTGTCAGTAGTTGACTCTTCTCAGCTAGGGCTGAAATCAAACTGACTCTCTCCTCAGCATCCAGTTCAGAAGTCTTTCTCTGCTCAGCTGATGTTAACCAATCTGATGCTAACCAATCAGATTGTTTAGAACAGCCTGTTACCCAAGGATCTCTGGCTCTGTGAAGAACTAACCCTTCACAGTCCTTTATCTGTTTACACAGCACTTCTAAACTTTTTCAAGTGCAGTCTGTCACACCAGGATATAAGCCAAGCCTAGTCAACTGTGACTGCTTATTAAAGATGAGTTTTTAAAGGGATTGTAAAAGTTACTGGCCTAAAAGAAGGCCAATAAAAAGAACAGTAATTGAAAAGGATAGAATGACAAATTGCACTTTCCTAGTTCATATATTTCCCATTTGAAATGCAGTGTGGGAGGAGAGTTTTAGGGATACCGTGGACTGCTGAAAAGACAAATAAGTGAGTTGTACATCATATCAAGCCTGAATTCTCCCTAGAAGCTAAAATGACCAGACTGAGGCTATCATATTTTGGTCACATCATGACAAGACAAGAGTCCCTGGAAAAGATAATCATGCTAAAAAAAAAAGACAGAAAAAAAGATGAAGGCAGCAGTAAAAGAGGAAGACCCAATCTGAGATAGACTGACTCAATCAGGGAAGACACATCCCACAGTTTGCAAGACCTGAGCAAGGTTGTTAATGATAGGACATTTTGGAGGTTATTAATTCAACCTGACCTGGATAGCCCACACTAGCCCAATCTATTTGTTTATTTATTTATTATTTATTTATTGAGATTTATACCCCACCCTCCCCACAGAGCAGGTTCAGGGCAGCTTACAAGGGGCAAAGCCCATATAAAACAGATAAAAGCAATTAAAACATTAATAACAATTGTAAATTAGACAAGATGGGCTCCGGATACATGCCAGATGGTAGACAGACAGTTCTCCAGGGATGATGTTATCCTATAGCCTATCCCAACCAGTTAAAGCAGTCACACAGAAATAGTGGCAGATCTTCCCGAACCATTCTTAACCCCGATGTTATCCACCGCATTGGTGGCGGTGGTAGTGGCGGCCCCTATGTGAAAGCCTGGTGGAAGAACTCCGTCTTACAGGCCCTGCGGAACTGCATAAGGTCCCACAGGGCCCTGATCTCCTCTGGGAGCTCGTTCCACCAGGTAGGGGCCACCATTGAAAAGGATCTGGTCCTAGTCACGGCGAGCCTTGCCTCCCGGGGGCCTGGAACCACCAGCCGATGTTGTGCCCCAGACCAAAGTGCTCTTGGGGGTATATACTTGACAATTTTTGTGCCCCGGACCGAAGTGCTTTTGGGGGTATACACTTGTCAGATCTCGAAAGCTAAGCAGTCGGCTCTGGTTAGTGTGTGTGTGTGTGTGTGTGTGCTTATGAACCTGGAAGTCATGGTGACGTCTGGTGACCCCTAGTGGGGATAGGACATTTCAGAGAGGTAACTTGATATTATATGCCTCTGCATCCCGGCCCTGGTATTCCTTGGAGGTCACCCTTCCAAATACCTGCCAAGGTCAGCCTGGCTTAGCTTCCAAGATCTAACAAGCTCGGGCTTCCCTGTGCTATCCAGGTCAGACCGGCCGGGTTAGTATTTGGGTGGGAGACTACCAAGGAAGTCCAGGGTCACAATGCAGAGGCGGGCAATGACAAACTACCTCTGAACATCTGTTGCCTCAGAAACCCTGAGGGGTTGCCATTAGTGCCTCCAGTGCTTTGGAGGGTCCTAGGTGGAGAAGCAAATGTTGAACATGATGTTCTCTTGGTGGTCTTTCTCATTCTAATGTATCTGATCAACAGAACCCAAGTGCTGTGAAGAAAAAGCAGGATACAAATGTAAAAAATAAATGTGGAATTTATGGGACCCAACCCCAAAGCAATGGAAAGAGATGGTGTAGGGTTGCGAATCTCCAAGAGGAGCTTGGAGATCTCCCAGAATTACATCTCCAGAATCCAGAGGTCAGTTCCCCAGAGGAAAATGGCTGCTTCGGGGGATGAACTCTATGGCATCATGTCCCTGCTGAGGCCCCTCCCCTCCACAAGCCCCACCCTCCACCCTCGAAATCTCGAGGAATTTTCCAACTCTGAGTTGGCAGCCATTCATTACGGATGTTAACTAGCATAGCAAAACCAGAGAACAGCCTCTGTATTCTTCTCAATCAGACCCAAACTTCACATAATTATCGTTCACTGTACTTGCTGCATTCCAGGGCCTCTGGTCTGCCTCCCCCCTTTCACTGTTGTTATTTTCCTATCTCCTGCATGAAAACTCCGCCTAGTAAGGATCCAATCACTACACGGAAGCTCATGCTGGAATAAAAAAATTGCTAGCATTTGAGGAGCCGCAAGACTTCTCTTTTAATGGTGAAGAACAATCCACACATCAATTAACAACGCAATCTCAAGTAGAGTCATAGCCTCTAAACGTATTGAAGTAAATGGCCGTAGAAGGGAGTAACTCTGTTTAGGATTGCACTGTTAATTACCCATCTGTCCATAGCTGGTGTCGGATACTGGAAAAACTGAAAAAAGGGGGGGGACTCAACCCAGGATATGACTACGAACCAAAAAGGGCTGAGCTAAACCATATATATAAAAGTACAAATATTTATTAAGGTGTACACATGTTAAAACTTTCCTGATTAAAAATTACTTTGTCTAAGATCAGACTATAAAAGCTTATCCAATATACATATATATGATGGGTAAATGATTTACAACTGAAGACCAAATGCATTTTGGCCCCTAAGGGCCTTCCTCAGTGGTCACTATTATCTATATATTCTAGACACACATTCAAAGACCTGTTACAGAGTTTTAGTACACATATAATTAAACCGGATGTTGTTTCCTGAAATTGTTCAAAGAAAAATAGGGGGGGGGGGGAGAAAGGAGAAGAAACTTTATTATTCTGTCCTAAGGTATAAAAGAAATTATTATTGAATAAAAAATGATTCTATCAAAGATAAAGTTACCTTGTATACTTATAATTGGACTCTGGTATTAGTGATGGGCCATAGGTATAGCCATATCACCTCCACAACTTATTCTGAATTAAAAAGTGAAATGAAATTGTAAAAAAAAAAAATTGTCAGTCAAATTGTATAATTAATTTCAACCAAATTGGAAAGAAAATTATTACATTGGCTAACAAACCTGGTAACAGCGATTTTGTAGGTCTGAACGTGTGTCCCTCCATCAAGGTGAAAATTCTATTATTAGCTGCTGCACTGGCTTCAATATATGTTAGTGAAACCAGGGTGATGCAATCACCACTTAGCATTGCACAATGCCAGCCAGGAAAAGTACCAGATGGGAGGGGGTACAAAGGAGAGGGAGATAAGGAGCAGCATGGGGGGGGGAAACAGGTCAGCATACAGAATAGACAAAAAACAATTACAGATGTTCACGAACAGCATCGCCTTCCTTCCTGTGATATTTGTGTTGGTTTCGTCTCCTGGGGTGGAGTCCCTGCTCAGTTAGTTCTTTGCTTGGTAGCATTGTAGACTGACCTGAATCCAGCTGCTTGCACCCCTGTCAATGCTCCCTCTAAGCTGTAGAGCCTTGTGAGCAAAAACTCTACTTTGTGAGCTATTGGCATTCAAGTTGTGAGCAAACGATTTTGGCTTCGGCATAAATTAGTTTGCTCTGGAGCCATCCTTCCTGAGCTAAGACAAAAATCTGTGAGCCTGAGGCTAAAAAACTGTGAGATAGCTCACACTGACTCAGCTTAGAGGGAACACTGACCACTGTATCTCCTTGCTAATAAGTCAATGTTGCTTTGAATGCAGCCGTCTCTGCTATGTGAACCTAAGAGCAGGAACCTGAATGGTACCCTACTCCTAATTTGCAAGCAAGAGGGAACACCACAAGCTAGTATCCGTGGTTGACCCATATAATTTCTGATGACATCTTAAACTGTGAATGGAGTTAAGAATTCAAGGGCAAAGGATCTGAAGTCATTGTGAGCTGAGTATATATTTTTTTTCAATGGAGCCCGATCTTTTCCAGCTTTGGTGACATCGGCATATATAATGCAATGCCATCATCCTGTGAATTTGAGGGGGAAAGCAGAGAGATGCTATCTCATGAAATTAAATCAGAGGAGTTTTTGGCTAAACTTTAGGAAGAATTTCCTGACAGAGCG
>NW_015164191.1:318411-326968 GCF_001447785.1 Gekko japonicus
CAAAGCTAGCAATCCAAAACAGTCCAGTGGAGCCTGAGCGGTGGGTGTTGCCTTCTGAGTTATGCTAATGAGCTCCTGCACCTCTTTTTCTACAAAATGACCCCTGCCAGCAACCTTATTTTGAGGAGACAACCCCCTGCTGCCTGCTGCTGGCAGCAGCCACGGTGAGAGTGCCACGGCTTGCCTCCGGTCTTCCCTCTCCCTCCCACTGTGGAATTTGGAGGGGGGGCGTCATGGGACCTGGGAAAAGACCACTCAGAAGGCATTCAAATGTTCCCCGAGCTGTTTTCCCCCCCCCCTAGGAACTGACTGCTCATTGCCCATGTCCCTTGAAAGGAAGGGCTAAAAACAGGCTTGGAGCCTCCCCCTTTTAAGACAGAGGCATTCAGGTTAATTTAATTAGCTGTAATTTAACTGCCCCCTTAAAAATTTTAATGCTCCTGAACAAAAAAAATTCTGGCTATGAGCCTGACTTAGGCAGATCATGAGAGGGAGGGCAGGAAGGGTTGCCTCAGTGCTTAGTTCTCGTGGCCCTTTCTTACACGCCCAGGAAAATGCCAATTGTCACTTTGGGGTCAGGAAGAAATTTTCTCCAGGCCAGTTGGGCCAGGGATCCTGGAGGATTTTTTGCCATCTTCTGGGCATGGAACACGGGTCAATGGGGGAGGTAGTTGTGAATTTCCTGAATTGTGCAGGGGGTTGGACTAGATGACCCTGGAAGTCCTTCCAACTATATGATTCTGTGTTTGGTGTTACCTGGAAGATTAACATTTGGGAATGACATGGTGGGTTCTGCTCTGCTAGAGCTCATGGAGCTAAAATTCCCATCTGGCGGCTGCTCTCAGGCTGCCCCTGGTGACAGGAAAAGAAAACACCTCCCAAAATGGAGGTGTTCCTTAGGGCTGCCAAGTCCCCCCGGGGGGCAGATTTCCCCCCGCTTTGGAGGCCCTATTTCTGCCGCCGTGGAATTGGGCCCCGGGGAAAACTCCACCCCGGCGTGCACGTCATCTGGAAGTGACGTGATGACGCCGGGCACGCTGGGGGCGGGGCCACAGCCATTTGAGGGGAAAACTCTGGCTGTGGCCCCACCCCCAGTGTGCCCGGCGTCATCACGTCACATCCGGCTGATGTGCATGTGGCGCGCGCGCGCTGAAGAGCCCCCCGCCGCAGAAGAAAAAGGACTTGGCAACCCTAGTGTTCCTGTCCCGAGGACCAATGGAAATCTGCCCCAAAGTCCAGAAATGTGAATCTGAGGAATCTTTTCCTGTTTGTGAAAGGGCGGGATTTAGACTTGATATCCTAAAATGTATTCTTGTTGTTTGTGAGTTCACATACACACACACACACACACACACACACACTTGTCCTAAACTAGAACAGATCTCTTTTTCTTTTCAGTAATTTGAGGGAGCAATCCTAAGCAGGCCTACTCAGAAGTAAGTCCCATTTTAGTCAGTGGGGCTTGTTCCCAAGGGAAGTGTGCTTAGGATCGCAGCCTGAATCTTCTAACTTTCCGAGTCAATGGCCATCCCCCAGACAGGTATCTCCTTCTGTGCGTCCTGAAGAAGTTATCTGACTTGTCGTCTTCTAACAGCAGCACCCCAAGCTACATGCTGAACTGAAGAAATAGAGACTATTTTTGAAAGGTGTCTATGTGTCAGATGCAGTGTTCCCTCTAAGCTGAGTTAGTGTGAGCCAGCTCACAGTGTTTTAGCCTCCGGCTCACAGATTTCTGTCTTAGCTCGGGAAGGATGGCTCCAGAGCAAACTAATTCATGCCGTAGCTGAATCGCTTGCTCACAACTTTAATGCCAGTAGCTCACAAAGTTGAATTTTTGCTCACAAGACACCACAAGTTAGAGGGAGCATTGGTCTGGTGTTGGTCTAGCAGTAAAGTTGCCAAATCTCAGGTAGGGTCTGGAGATCTCCTTGAATTGCAACCAGACTCCAAGATACAGAGATCAGTTCCCCTGGAAAAAAAAAACACGAGTACTTCAGAGGATGGACTCTATGGCATTGTATCCTCCTGAGGTCTCTCCCTGCCTTACCAGGCTCCACCCCCAAATCTCTAGGAATTTCCCAACCCAAAGTGGACAACTTTAACTAGCAGAACCCCCTAATTTAAGGGGAAATGGTTGCCCGGAGACCAGCTTGCATACCCATGGAAAATTCTTCAAAGAATTCTTCAAAATAGTCTATGGTTCCGGTCACACGGAGAATTTTCCTCGGGAGAGGCATGACTGCCGGGCGGATTAAACAGGCGCGATCATATGGAAACATTTGGAAAGCGTCGCCCGCTGGTCCCCAGTCCGTAGCTTACTGCCAAAGATCCGGAGTTAAAAAGTACCACCCACGAGCTACTAGCAAATGGTTTGCCACGGACCGCAGACAGACTGTCTCTGTCTGATCGCCCCAGAGCACTCCTTTTGCCCCGTTGAAGCACTGCAAGAATCAAGCTCTAATGAAAACAACGCGGTTTGCCGCCGTCGTGTCTGATTGTGTTGCAGCGGCTCAAATGGCAACGGTGCTAATAGCCACACCTCCTCCCCGCGTTATCTGGCCCGTGTGACCAGGGCCTATAATGCATAATTAAACTTTAATTAATATAGGGAGACCCTGTTATTTTTTTTAGTCAGTCCTATTACTAAAGAAATGTCAACCCCTTTGAAAAACAAACAAACAAAAAAAAACCCAGGAAAAAACCTCAACCACAACAACAAAACAGGCCCACAGGCTTACAATGCAAGTTATATATAAGTTATATCTGGTAGCATTTTCCAAAAGACCACAAATAGATTATAGACCTTTTTCTGAATTCTACCAGGCACAGCCTCATTTCAGCCTCATTTCAAAAGTAATGTGCAAAAAGGTACGAAAATGAAAAACCTGGACATCTGGTTTCTATGTAGGATATACATTTATGACTAAATGCATAAATGCATTTAAATGCATAGCTGCCAACTTTCATCATGTCATTTGTGTCTGATGGCAATGGTATTTTAAAGGCCCAGCTGCTTCGGTTGTTATGCAAAGCGGGAACTTCAGTTTCCATTTAAGCAAAAACAGTTTGTGGTCCCCCTGAAATCTTGCAGACATGTGACTAGAATGCAATCAAAATGTCTAGAAAAGCCATATAGATTATATCTTTTGCATATTTAAAAAACTTTTCAAAATTATAATTATTTTTCTTTCTTTGCTTTGGGCTAAACTAGTTTACCACTGTGTGAGACAAGATGCTGGACTAGATGGACCATTGGTCGGATCCAGCAGGTCTCTTCTTTTGTTCTTAATTGCATATATTTTGCAAAAATGTCTGTCCCACAAACATGGGCAGTTTCCGGTTTTTATCCAAAATGTTTCAGAGGGTAGCCATGTTGGTCTTCAGTAGTTAGGGATGCCATCCTCCCGATGGGACCTGGACATTGAATTATTAACACACTAGGAGTAAGGCCCATTGTGGGAAGAAATACAACGAGCTCTAGAAGGAAGCTGCAGATGAGTGTCCCAACTGTGGCTGGTGGGGTGGCAAAAGAAGGAGAAAATAGAGGGAGGCAAGGCATGTTTATTTCCTTCTGCTTAGCAATAAGGCAGGGCTGCCTCAAGTCATTTTGCTGCCCCAAGTGGGTAATATGAGAAGGCAGCCTCGTGGTAATAGGTGTGGTTCCCTCCACCCCTGACTTATGTTGATTTGGGGTTATGCAGTGGCAGCTAAGGTAGAAAAGCACCTCCTCCTATGCCATGTCTTCTGGGTTCCAAGGGTCTGGAAAGCGGTTCCATAGCCAGTTACAGGGTTGCCAACTCTGGGTTGAGAAATATCTGTAGTTCTGAGGGGTATAAGCTGGGGAGGGCAGGGTTTGGGGTGTGGAGGGACCTCAGCAGGGTATAATGCCATAGAGTCCATTTCCCAAAGCAGCCATTGTAATAGCTGGGAAATTTTCTGTACGGGAAATGATGTGCTGTGGCTGGGGAACACAGTGATTTCTGGGAGATCTCCAGGCCCCACAGGAAGATTGGCAACTCCGGTGACCATTTAAGGGAAAATTGGGATATGTATTTTACCTCAGGACACATTTAATGACTCCCAACAACAACAAACTGTTTAGAATGTTAGAGGCAAAGGCCAATCAGGCCACATATGCAAATGACCTCTGTGTTTCAACTGGCTATTGAGGGGAGAGGAACGGCAAACTGTTTAGAATATTGGAGGTGAGACTCAAGCAACACAGCCAGTGGATAGGGACAGCTTCTGAGTGACAGATCAGGGAGCCAACTGATTTGGGAGCATGTGGAATGTTCAGGAGAGTCTATGACCAAAACAGAATTATTATATAGAGAGATAATTAACACATGGAATTTACTGCCATGGGAGGTGATGGCGGCTACAAGCATGGACAGCTTCAAGAGGGAATTGGAGAAACATATGGAGCAGAAGTCCATCAGTGGCTATTAGCCACAAGGTATAGAGAGGAACTCTCAGGCTGGGGCAAGTGATGCCCTGTATTCTTGGTGCATGGGGGAGGAGCAACGGTGGGAGGGCTTCTAGTGTCCTGGCCCCACTGGTGGACCTCCTGATGGCCCCTGGTATTTTTGGCCACTGTGTGACAGAATGTTGGACTGGATGGGCCATTGGCCTGATCCAGCATTGGCTTTTCTTATGTTCTCATGACATCCCACTGAATTACAGCTCATTTCCAGACTACAGAGATCAGTTCCCCTGGAGAAAATGAACACTTTGGAGGGTAGACTCTATGGCAGTGTACCCCATAGGGGTCCCTGTCCTCCCCAGGCTCCACCACCAAATATCCAGGAGTTTCCCAGCCTCAATCTGGCAACCCAACCCCCCCTTCCCCATCAGTGGCCAGGGGGGATCTGGCAACCTTTGCAGTAGAACCACTAGATCTGAGCCTAGCAGCCCCTTAGAGACCAACAGGATTTTGGGAATATAGACTTTCAAGAATCTGAACTCCCTTTGTCTGACCTGAGGAAAGGACCTTTGACTCTTGAAAGTTAAACCCCCTCCCCCAGATTTTCTTGGTCTCTAAGGTTCTATTGGACTCTAATCTAGATATCCAAAAATGTTGATGCAGTTTGCACAACTCTAATTAAGACTGTTGGACAACTGTGGTTTGAGATACAAATTATCTACTCCAAATATTACTTTAGAAAGTTTAACCAAAGAATTATGTGAATTGACACATTATAGCTCTACTGATGAAGCTAAGCCAGTCTTGTCCTGCATGCAGTGAAGAAGAAACGATTGGGTTTATACCCCACCCTTCACTACCTGAAGGAGTCTCAGAGTAACCTACAATCTCCTTTCCCTTCCCCTCCCTACAACAAACCCCCTGCGAGGTAGGTGGGGCTGAGAGAGCTCTTTCAAGAACTGCCCTTGAGAGAATAGCTCTGAGAGAGTTATGACTGAGAGACCCATGAATGACCATATTAATAACCATCTTCGAGAACAATTGTTGGAACACACTGCCCACGATATTGTATTGTCAGAACGTTACAGAGATGTAATCTGTCTCCCCGCCCCAGTCAGCAAAATTCCCCTAAGGATCCAGGATCCCTTTATTGAAGAGAATAGAAATCCAGAGCCCACAGAAGACTTGGATTTCCACCCTGGTATCCAGGTCAAGACTGGCCCAGGCTAGCCCAGTCTCATCAGATCTTGGAAGGTAAGCCAGGTCAGCCTTGGCTTAGTACTTGGATGGGAGACCGCCAAGGAATCTGAAGGTTGCTTGGCAAACCACCTCTGAACATCTCTTGCCTTGAAAACCTTATAAGGCCGTGTAGGTCCACCATGACTTGAAGGCACTTCCATGTAGGGGGGAGTTCATGGACACGTCCTGTTGAAATCCATGGAACTCACGTCATTTCTGACTAACTTTCCCTGGATCAGACCAACCAGTTTGAACGGCTGGCTTAAATTTATTCTAATTAGAGAAAACTGTCAGAAAAGGTGAGCAGTGACAAGAATTCACTAGGGAAGCCGTAGACGCTCTCTTTCACTGGCAGTTTTAAAAATAGCCTGGATAAACAGCTGTCAGGAATAGTTAGAGAAATGCTGCTCTTCTGCAGAGATTTTGACTGGGTGTCTTTGGGTCGCCCTCCACCTTGATAACAAAGATCAAGCATATTTTTTTTAAAAAAGAAGGATGACATATTTGTATAAGGTTAGCAGCTGGCTACCGATCGGACATCAGTAGATCATGGACCCAGCCAGTGGTAAGTCAGGGATCACAAATGGTGAACACAACTTGTGAAATCCAAGGACATCCCTTTCTATGTCAACATAAAAACATAAGAAGAGCCCCGCTGGATCAGACCGGTGGTTCATCTAATCCAGCATCCTGTCTGATCCAGTGGCCAGCCAGTTCCTGTGGAGGGCCAACAACAGGGGATAGAGGCCGAGGCCTTCCCCCTGTGTTGGCCTCTTCGCAGTGAGTCCTGCCTCTAAATATGGAAGTTCCCTTTAGTCACCAAGACTAGTAGCCACTGATAGATCTATCCTCCATGGATTTTTCTAATCCCCTTTCAAAGCTGTTTATTCCTGCGGCCATCACTAAACCCTCTGGCTGCGAATTCCTCATTTTAATCACTGGTTGTTTGAAGAAGTATTTTCTTTTGTCTGTCCTGAACCTACTTCCCATCAGCATCATTGGATGCCCTCGAGTTCTAGAATTTGGAGACAGGGAGAAAAAGGCCTCTTTGTCAACTCTCCCCCTGTGCATAATTTTACGAACCGGTATCACGTCTTCTTCCTTGTCTCTTTTCTAAACTGAAAAGTCCCAGACTCTTCAGCCCTGTCCTCATAGGGAAAGTGCTCCAACCCCGTAAGAATTATGGCAGCCCTCTGTGACACCCGTTTCCACTCGCACAGAATGCCCATCAACCCCAAACCTCTCTCTCTCTCTCTCTCTCTCTCTCGGGATCAGAGTTACAAGTAGGCAGGGGTCATTTTGTAGAAAAAGAGGTGCAGGAGCTCATTAGCACAACTCATTTGCATATGCCACACCCCTGACATCACTGGAAGTGTGTCAGAAGGCAACACCCACCGTTCAGGCTCCACTGGATTGTTTTGGATTGCTAGCTATGGGGGGGGGGAACATGCAGATCTGCCCTCACAGAGGGGGGAGAGCTTGTACCTGAATAAAACTTGGTCTTAAAGGTGCCACTGGACTGTTTTGGATTGCTAGCTATGGAGGGGGGGGACATACATATATCTGCCCTCACAGAGGAGGGAGAGCTTGTACCTGAATAAAACTTGGTCTTAAAGGTGCCACTGGACTGTTTTGGATTGCTAGCTATGGGGGGGACGTGCAGATCTGCCCTCACAGAGGAGGGAGAGCTTGTACCTGAAGGTGGGCCAGTGGGGAGGCTCTGCAACTTACCTGGCTGCTTCTTGTTCCTCGTGGCCCGACTGAAGGCTGCTGGGAGCAGGGGGTGGGGCTTGTTGCATGTGCCCGCTCCCTGGGCTCCTTACTGCTGGAGCTCCGCTCCTGTGCGCTCCCGCAGGAAATGACCCCTACAAGTAGGTCAGGCCATCCCATTCAACACCCTTCTCCTCTCTTTTAAAATCTCAAGCCATGGCCCTTTCACCTCTCAGATCCTCTCTCTCACTCACTGAAACCTCAGCAGACAGGGCAGCCCAGCCCCCCCTTTAATAGCAGGCCTTCACTCATCTGACTCGAACATGGTTCCATTCATATGCTGCCACCATTTATTCATATACTAAAATTTATAGAGACCAAGGTCTTCACTGGTGTGTGTGCTTCTTTCCCTGAGACAGGTTAAGCAACCTATATTTTTCCAAATTGGAATGAGCTCCCAGGTGAGATCAGGGCCCTGCGGGACCTTGCACACTTCCGCAGGGCCGTGAAAACAGAGCTCTTCCAGCAGGCATTTAGATAAGGAGCTGCACTTTATTAGCGATGCCCTGTGCCTATTTTACTGCCAGCCTAAACTGGCCTAGAATGGTTGCACCGTTGAACATATGTTCCTAAATGCACTTTATTATACCTGCAACGCTATCGATATATTAATGGTTTTAAAATGTTTATTATGTATTTGTATTGAGTTTTATATTGTTTTATTGGTTCTTATGGAAGCCACCCTGAGCCTGCCTTGGCAGGGAGGGCGGGGTAAAAATCAAAGTAATAAATAAATAAACATGCTCTTGGGGAGAGGACAGGACCTGCTTCCCTTGTATGTAGAGTTGTGTGTCCCCTTATTGCTTCCCTGGTGGCTGCATCCCACTTCCTTGTCAATATACTGTCTTTATCTATATATCTCATAGCCAAGTTGCCCCCTCCGTGCGGATATCTAAATCCGCACATCGGGGGCACTTGAGGAGCAGGGAGATTTTCCTGCACACTTGGGACAGTCCCCAAGTGTGCAGAAAAATCTAAAAAGTTTTAAAAACTGTATGGGGAATATTTAAATCCCAAAAAAACTAAGAGTGTTTCCTGCGCATGCGCAAAGAATGCTCTGGGAACTCTGCGGTGGGCTGGTGGCTGGGAGGCACTCAGGCCTCACCGCGCTGGTGCCGGGGGGAA
>NW_015164191.1:327427-329797 GCF_001447785.1 Gekko japonicus
GCCGGTGCTGGGGGGGGGGAATCAGCAGGCCGGGGGGGGGAGAAGGCTTACCTGCGGAGCTGCTTCTGCAGACCGGGAGCCTTTAGGAATACTCCCCTCGCAAGTATCACGGGTCCTGCTTCTTGTTTAAATTATCTATTTACAAAATTTGCATCCTGCTTCCCCGCCCATTCTTAGCCTCCCCTACCTCCCAGGCCTGAACCCTTCTGTGGAAAAGTTCTTGGGTTGCTACTGCCAACTCAGCTGCGTAAGAGTGTCGCTGGAGTGGCCACCTTTCTTCCGGGCGTGTGGAGGTGGAAGGTGCTGTCAAGTCACAGCTGGCGTATGGATATCCTGTTGGTATTTCAAGGCGAGGCATGACCAGGAGTGGTTTGCCCTTGCTTCCCTCTGTGCGGCCAACCTGGGCTTGCTTGCTGGTCTCCCATCCAAGTCCTAACCAGCACTGACCCTCCTTAGCTTCAGAGATCTGATGAGATCAGGCTAGCCTAGGGAGTCTAGGTCCGGGCTCCCCATTTAGAACTATGATTGCAGGAGAAGAATTGAACTTCTGTCTGTGGAGCTCCATGGTGTGTGTTCATCCCAGGGCTCACACCGCCTTCCTCCTTACAAGGAAGTTGCTGTGCTACTTTTGTTCTCTCCTGTGCTGGGTTATGTGTGTGGGTGGCAGTGGGCTCTTGTCAAGGGGGGGCACTCACTGGAGCACTGTGCTCTGACTGGTGGACTGCAGTGAGGTTGCTATGGATTCTGGTGCAATTGATATTCTCTTTGCAACGTGACGTGAGGTCTTTTGTTCCCTTTTTTCTCCACTGGGGAGTAGGCATAGGATACCAACTATAATCTTCCTTGTGACATTAGCAATGCAGCAGCGGCGGAGGGGTCTGTGAGATATCCATCTGTTTTTAGGGTTACCAGACCCATGGTCTGGGCGGGGGTTCCCCGATTTTTCAGACTTCTTCCCGCCACAAAAAAACACACCAACCATAGAGTTTTGCCCAAAATGTAGAGCATCACTGTGAAACGTCCCCGACATGATCATGTCACTTCTGCATGACATCATCACATTGGGGTGATGACCCCAGAACACCACCCAAATCCCCCCGCCAGCAAGCCAAGGGGACCTGGCAACTCTGTCTGTGTCACTGCACAGAATAATAGGCTGTGCAGATTCATTTCCCAGCTATTCCATGCCAGGGTCTTGTTTCAGCTTTGATCTCCAGAATGCTTCCAAGTAGGGTCAGGTTAATAGACATTACGACTCAGCTCTGAAGTCACAACAAGATTCCTTTCCCTGGAGCAATCACCTCTTCCTCTGAGCATGTGTTATGAGCCAGTGCTGCCTGTCCAAATGGATTCATGACCATCCAACCCTCACATTTTCATGGCAGCAACAGATGCCTGAGACATATTTGCCAGTATTTGAAAACTAGTCTCAGATTCACCTGTGCATTTTAAGACCCTGTTTATATGAACTGTGATTTCAGTTTAACAGCCTCTTCACAGACCCGTTTTATGGTGTGTCGAGTGATGCTAAAGCAGCACAGAGTTAAGGAAAGAATGCCTTGTCTTTTGCTAGAGGCAGACTAATGTATGTTGTAATTCTAATGAACTTAGTCATTATTCTTAACCCGCTTACATTTTCTTTTGGAAACCTTGCAATCACCTATAGCTGATGAAAATTAATGGGCTGAACAGTAAGAGTGTGAGTTGGTTCCTAGGACACTCAGACAGCCCTCTGTTTGGATCACAATTGTCTTTAGGGGCATGCACCCTCCATTCAGCTTGCATCCTGTTTAGGGATGGGCATAAACCATGAGCCAAACCACGAACCCATACACTGGTTCACAAACTGAACAGGTTTGTATTGGTTCATGACCCTGCTTTCTGGTCCTCACTGCTTTTCACAGGGAGCAAAAAGCAAGGGTTTAAATGGCTCCAAGCCATCTAAACCAAACGGCTGAGTGGTGGAGAGCAGAAAGCAGAGAGCCATTTAAACTAAACACTGTTTCATGATTCATGAACTGGCCAGAATTCTTGATGAACTTTAGTTCTCATCCCCAGTCCTGTTCCTTGATTTCCTCTGTGTCCGAATGCATTGGTTACTGAATATCCTACTTTGCTGATTATACTGAATCGCTATCTGAGAAAGGTCGCCAATAAATAACATACATTAAATTAAATTCCCGGCAGGTGATGGGGGTAGACCTCAGCCTGAGACCCTGGAGAGTTGCTAGTCGCTAGTCTATATTGGCCTTAAAACAATAATCTCTAGTCCTCACAAAGCTGTAACCACAACTAGAATGTTGTGTGAGTACCATCTTTGAAACAGCACCTTAAATTTTTTTTGGAGGGGGGGGGAGCTGTAGCTCAGGG
>NW_015164191.1:329810-332726 GCF_001447785.1 Gekko japonicus
AAGAGTCTGCAGGAGGTTTCAGGTTCAATCCCCAGCATCTCCAGTTAAAAGCATTAGGCAGTAGGTGATATGAAAGACCTCAGCCTGAGGCCCTGCAGAGCCAGTCTGAGTAGACAATAGTGGGGTGTGGTCAGATGGCATGCTGGGAGTGGTTTAAATTGCTCCGGCCCTGATGTGGTCTTTTTTAACCTGGAGAATCACAATCACACTCACCTCCTTGCTCCGGATCACTGTGCTGTTGTTCTTCTCTCTCTCTCTCAGTTTGTGCATGCGCACAGGCAGCCATCTGTGGAACTAAAAGTTTTGCGCATGCGCAGAACAGTGATTTCCACTTCAACCTGACTGCTGTAACACTTCCCTTTAAACTTTAAAGGAACACTTCCCTTGAAATGTTTACCACCGAAAAAGGCCTCCGTGAGATCCTGAACTTGTCTAAAGGCTAAAACTAGACACCATTTAAACATTGTTTTTTAAAACTCTGTGACAAACCTATGCGCACACCGCCAACACTTTTTAAAAAATGGCGGGCAAAAAGTGGAAGCCTTGGGCAGCTTTTGAGTAGGGAGGGGGTTTAAACCAGAAGTGGCTCGACACCGGAGGCGCGATCACACAGGGGGGAAATGCGGCTGGAACCAGAGAATCAGGAAAACACCCCTTGGGGACCTGGTATCAAAATACTCCGGGTTAAAGCGGTTTTGAGCCGGAAAGCGACGGCTGAGGACGGGAGGCAGATGTTGACCATGTGATCGTGCAGATAAAATCCGTTTCTGAGGCGGGCTGAACGTGGACTAAATGGCCCATCTGAACGCACCTGTGAACTTGAGGGACTCGGGATCTCATTCTGTATAAGGCAGCTTCATGTAGATTCGAATCTCAGTGTAACCCTAATCGCTAATTGATCTTAAGCAAACAATTTCTGACTTCACCTCTCCATTTATCATATGCAAATAATATGAGCTGTTGTAAGAATGTATGTGAAGCACTGTGAATGCTGAAAAAGAGTTATTTAAAGCCACGCATATCAAACTGTGTCTATGTCAGGTATGAAGTTCCTCTTTACAGAATGAAACCCAGCCCACTCCTAAACTGTGCCATTGTCTGCTGTAGACAGAGGAGCTTACTTCTTCTATGGGAAAGGGAAAGCAATTTTGAAATCTATTTAGAGTTGGAGAATATCAAACCTGTAAATCCACTTACAAAGCAATGAGCAAACCTGTTTACCGTTTGTGCAGTTTCAAACCTCCTGGCTTTGGTAAAAATAGAACTCTCAAATGAAGGCATTCCAAAAAGAATTACTTTATGTTTCTAAATAATGTATATTTTCCTCCCCCCACCCTTGTCATGCCTCCCCAGTAAGCTATATCACACTCTGTAGGCTGGATAAACTCAATATTATAAAAGTACCCATAACAAGGAAAACAGCCGTGTGAAACCCTCTGAGAAATTTCATGAGCATTATCAACATCCTGTTAGTTTCCCTTGGAATTGCTACAGAAGAAACAGAAAACTGATGGAGATCGCTATGCTAGATGAGGGGAGAAGGCAGAAGTTCTTATCCATAGGAGGTTTTGCAGAACGGCAGTGCCAGTCAAAATTCTATACTAAGAATCCAAATTACGTGAGTTAAATGAGCTCTGCACATTTGTATCAATTTACTTCACCGGTGCACTTTGTTGTAATTTTATTTATTGACAACATTTATATATCGCCTTTCAGCCCTCGCAAGGGCCGCCAAGATGGCTCTCTCTTTAAAACATACATAATAAATTCATATCCTACAACCATTAAAATCACCCCCCTCATCATTAAAACAAGTTAAAAAGAGAGTTAAAATATGTACAAAGATATTAAAACAGCACTTAAAACATTGGTCAGGAAGGAGGGATCACTGAGGGAATGCCAAACAAAACCAAAAAAAGTCTTCACCCATTGTCGGAAGGTGGCAGCAGAAGGGGACAGACGAATCTCCCTGGGGAGAGAGTTCCAGAGCTTTGGTGCCAATACTCCCGGGTTGCCACCTGCATAATCTCAGAAGGGGGGGGCACCCATCGTGGATGACCATCGTGGCTGCGCGGGTTCATAAGGGAGTATTAAGGGGATGGCGGCTGGCTCTGGAATCCCCCCCCCGTCCTCTCCTTTTGGTGAAGTTCGGATTTCTGGGGGGGAAGGCGCAGGAAATGTATGAGCCATACTGAATCAACAGTTTCCACTATGGATATGTGCAGCAGTGATTAAAATAAAGCAAACTGCCTGTTAGGGATGGGGGATGCCAGTATAGCCATAATGTTGTGAGAGTCCCCCGTGCAACCACATTTGGAACAATGCATTTGGTTCTGGTTGCAGCATCTCAAAAAGCCTACTGAAAAGGCAGGAAAGGGCAATCAAAATGATCATGGGGTTGAGGGCCAGACTGAGGCAAGCCTATAAAATCAGGGGATTTTTAGCTTAGAGAAAAAGAGCGGTGCCTAAAATTATGCATAGTCTAGACAATGTGGATAGAGAGAAACTTTCCTCCCTATCACCTAACCCAGGGTCACCCTTCGAAACAGGCTGGCAGGAGATTTGAGGCAGAAGAGAAGACCTGCTTCACCCCACAAGACCAAATGACATGGTGTTTATTTGCCTTGTTCAGTAGTTTTGTAATCCAGCTGCATTACGTTGTTTATTGTATGCAGGGGTCATTTCCTGCAGGAGCGCACAGGAGCGGAGCTCTGGCAGTAAAGAGCCCAGGGGGCGGGCACATGCAGCAAGCCCCGCCCCCTGCTCCCAGCAGCCCTCAGTCAGAGCAAGAAGCAGCCAGGTAAGCTGCAGAGCCCCCCCCCCCGGCCCCTCGATCCAAAACAGTCCAGTGGCACCTTTAAGACCAAGTTTCATTCAGGTACAAGCTCTCCCTCCTCTGCGAGGACAGATCTGCAC
>NW_015164191.1:333492-334206 GCF_001447785.1 Gekko japonicus
GGGGGTGCGGGTGGCTTCGGGAACCCCCCCCCCCCGTCCTCTCCTTTTGGTGAAGTTCGGATTTGTGGGGGGGAGGGCGCAGGAAATGTATGAGCCATACTGAATCAACAGTTTCCACTATGGATATAATACAGTCTGCCCATGTGCAGCAGTGATTAAAATAAAGCAAACTGCCTGTTAGGGATGGGGGATGCCAGTATAGCCATAATGTTGTGAGAGTCCCCCGTGCAACCACATTTGGAACAATGCATTTGGTTCTGGTTGCAGCATCTCAAAAAGCCTACTGAAAAGGCAGGAAAGGGCAATCAAAATGATCATGGGGTTGAGGGCCAGACTGAGGCAAGCCTACAAAATCAGGGGATTTTTAGTTTAGAGAAAAAGAGTGGTGCCTAAAATTATGCATGGTCTAGACAAGGTGGATAGAGAGAAACTTTCCTCCCTCTCACCTAACTCAGGGTCACCCTTTGAAACAGGCTGGCAGTAGATTTGAGGCAGAAGAGAAGACCTGCTTCACCCCACAAGACCAAATGACATGGTGTTTATTTGCCTTGTTCAGTAGTTTTGTAATCCAGCTGCATTACGTTGTTTATTGTATGCAGGGGTCATTTCCTGCAGGACCGCACAGGAGCGGAGCTCTGGCAGTAAAGAGCCCAGGGGGCAGGCACATGCAGCAAGCCCCGCCCCCTGCTCCCAGCAGCCCTCAGTCAGAGCAAG
>NW_015164191.1:334246-368882 GCF_001447785.1 Gekko japonicus
TCGATCCAAAACAGTCCAGTGGCACCTTTAAGACCAGGTTTTGTTCAGGTACAAGCTCTCCCTCCTCTGCGAGGACAGTTCTGCACGTCCCCCCCCCCAATAGCTAGGAATCCAAAACAGTCCAGTGGAGCCTGAGCGGTGGGTGTTGCCTTCTGACACACTTCCGGTGATGTCAGGGGGTGTGACATATGCAAATGAGTTATGCTAATGAGTTGTGCTAATGAGCTCCTGCACCTCTTTTTTCTACGAAATGACCCCTGATTGTATGTAATATTATGTTCCCCTGCATTGTCCCCTGCTCTTGTAATTCCTGCTTTACTCTCTGTATTTTACTGTGCATTGTTCTTTAATTTTTGTTTCGATGTCATCTGCCTTGAGGTTCAATAAGAAAGTCTAGGGTTGCCAGGTCTCTCCTGGCAACTGGGGGTTGGGGTTGGGGGGGCTTACCAGGAGCAGCATAGAGGCCTAGCCTTCATACAGTGATGTGTCTATGTCACTGCCTACATGACCCGGAAGTGATGTCATCAATTCTGGGATGTCAGTGTGACACTCTGGTATTTGAGAAAAACCTCTGTGGTAAACTCGGCTTCTACCAGAGAGTTTTTGCCCAGATACCAGAGTGTCACCCCCCTGATCTCCCAGAAGCGACAATGTCACTTCTGGTTTGCATGGGTAATAATGCTGGATCTCTCTTTTTTTCTGGGGGGGGGGTCCTCCCACCAGCCAGCTGATCAGCAGCAGGGAGGTGGGGCCTGGGAGCGGAGGACCCTTGCCTTCACCAGAAGATCTGGCAACCCTATGAAAGCAGGCTATAAATCAAGTAAACCCCCCCCCACAAATAGTCAACTTGTGGAACTTGCTGGTTTGAGAGGCAGTGGTTGTGGAGGATATGTCCAGTGTTCCCTCTAAGCTGAGTCAGTGTGAGCTAGCTCACAGTTTTTTAGCCTCCGGCTCACACATTTTTGTCTTTGCTCAGGAAGGATGGGCTCCAGAGCAAACTAATTTATGCAGTAGCCCAATCGCTCGCTCACAACTTTAATGCCAAAGCTCACAAAGTGGAATTTTTGCTCACAAGACTCCACAGCTTAGAGGGAGCATTGGATATGTCTACTGTTGCTCCTTCACCATGACAACCAAATGGGACCTGCTGATTCAGAGGGCAAATGCCTCTCATTGCCAGACTCTGGGGGACAGTCAGCAATGGAGAGCGGTTTCCCTTGGATCCTGCTTTAGTCGACTTCCCTGTGGAATCTGAGAGGACATTTGTGGAAACCAGATTACTAGTCTAGCTGGACCACTGGTCTGACCCAGCATCACTTCTCTTTATGTTCTAAGTTCTGTGAAGCAGTGTGAGCTGCTGTTTTCATTCCAGTCATGCTTCTCTGGTCCAGTGTTATGAAAGTTGATCACTACATAATCTAGGGATGTGGCTCCACTGCTGGACCTCCTGATGTCACCTGGTAGTTTTGGCCACTGTGTGACACAGAGTGTTGGACTGGATGGGCCATGGGCCTGATCCAACATTGGCTTCTCTTGTGTTCTTATGTTTTATGTAAATCAGACAGGTGTTTTGGGTGGCTCTGGATAAGAGCATCAGTTTAGCCCGTTTCTTGTTTGGCTTTGGGTTAGGGTTGGGGGGGGGGGTGTCGGCTGAGGGGAAAAGTTTCTTTAAGGGAGACAAATGAGCATCCTGCTCAGGGCCCCCGATTCCCAACTGGTGTGTGCAGAGGTTCTGTGGAAAGCGGCTCCATGAGAGAAAAGAGCTGCCTCGACCCCGTGGAGGGAGCCTGTCCTGAGGAAGGGGAACCAGACCTCCCCTCCGGGGTTATTTCCTTTCTCTGAGAGCCAGCTTCACTTTAGATATCTAAGTTATCCACACATCATATTCAGGGGTCATTTCATAGAAAAAGAGGTGCAGGAGCTCATTAGCACAACTCATTTGCATATGCCACACCCCCTGACATCACCGGAAGTGTGTCAGAAGGCAACACCCACCGCTCAGGCTCCACTGGACTGTTTTGGATAGCTAACTATAGAGGGGGGACGTGTAGATCTGCCCTCACAGAGGAGGGAGAGCTTGTACCTGAAGGCAGGCCGGGGGGTGGGGCTCTGCAACTTACCTGGCTGCTTCTTGCTCCTCGTGGCCCGACTGAGGGCTGCTGGGAACAGGGGGTGGGGCTTGTTGCATGTGCCGCCCCCTGGGCTCCTTACTGCCGGAGCTCCGCTCCTGTGCGCTCCCAAAGGAAATGACCCCTGATCACATTTATCTTAATAAATACTTTATTTTATGTTAAATTAACCTTTGTTGTTCCTCTCCATTGGTGTCTTGTCTGTCAAGTCAAAAATCCAAAGAAGCAGGGGGTCTCTATTTACCTCACATATAAATGTGCAGCTTTAGTCCAGCATGTTTCCAAATAAGAGACCTTTAGGGAGAACATAGCCTACATGCTGCCAACTTTAAATTTAAAACTTATGCCCTTTCCCCCTTTTGATCTGATTGTGGGCAGTTGGGATTGGAGTGGGGGTTTGGTATTTTTTGGTCAAGAAAGGCAGTTGTTTCAGAGCCTTCCCAGTTCTTCCTCTCTCTTACCCCATCGTCGCCACACCTTCCACTCATGTTCCTTAGGAGCCAACCTTCCAAAAGTTGACTCCAGCACACTATGGGTGCGGTCACATGGGCCAGATATAGTGGGGGGGGGGAAGCAAGGCTATTCTCTCCAGAGGAATTTGACCCACAGTTGCGAGATCACACCTCCCTTTGAAGCTGTGGGCACAGCCCGTCAGTGTGTGATCAGACGCAACTGTGGGTGAGTCTTTTCCCCCTCCCATTTGTTTCCCATGCACTTAGACAAGGAATCGATGAATCACACCTCCACACTGAGGGCTCCCTATGGAGTTTGCGATGATGCGCATACTGAGAAGGGGGGGGAAACAACGGCATGGAGTCGGGATGGCCCGATCAGACCATCCCGACGCCATGACAGCCTGCTGGAGCAATCAGATAGGGGAAAGTCCATCCATGGCCCATCGCTACCCATTTACTATCGGATTTCCCTCGGTGTCTTTGAACTCCACTCCTGTGGTGGAGCAGAGCGGGTTGCCAATGGCTGCAGGATGCTTCCCAGATGTTGCTGTCTGATCGCGCCCTTTAAATCTGCCCAGCAGTTGCCCTGTGTCAGGTCTAACTGGGCGTCTGATTGCAGCCTATAGGTCTCTAAACAGTGTTGATCTATGGCAAGCCATTTATAGGCAGCAGCTGCCCACACGAGTATCTAGCCCCTGAACAAAATGATGGGGTTTTTAACAGAGTGCTGAAAATTGTTCAATCGATGCCATATTGAATAGCTCAGAAACGTTTTAAGTGGCACATGAATGGCAGCTACAATACATAAAGCAGCCAGCTCTTACTTTTTAATTTAGTGGTTCTTAAACTGTGTACGGGAGCACACTAGTGCGCCGCCATAGGAAACATCGGTACAGTTTGGTGTAGTGGTTAGGAGCACAGACTGTAATCTGGGAGAACAGGGTTTGATTCCCCACTCCTACCTGTGCAGCCAGCTGGGTGGCCTTGGGTCAGTCACAGTTCTCTCAGGCCCCTCTCCGTCCCACCTACCTCACAGGGTGTCTGTTGTGGGGAGGGGAAGGGAAAGGAGATTATAAACTGCTCTGAGACTATGAGTGAAGGGCAGGGTATAAACCCAATCTCTTCTCTTCTTCTCTACTGTCACTTGGCTCATTAAATGACATGTGATATTACAGTAACATTATTACTCATAGCATATTGTCAGGATGTTGTCATGAAATTAAAAATCTGCCTGAATCCAAAATGCCTCCCAAAGAGAAAAAAGTCTGCTGTGTTTCTGTATAAATTCACTCCTGGGGCTTAATCTCCTTCCAATCAGCTTTATTTCAGGGAAGATTATTCAATCTCTCCTGCCAAAATGTGCCAACATTACCTGCCCGCAGGCTCTGTCTCCGATCTCTGCACTCTGTTGGATCCCCAAGCATCGAGAATAAATCTGCATCCTGCTCTACCCCTTGCCCAGAGAGAGCTAGATTGGGCCAGATTAAACCAGACTCACAGGACAGCAAGATGGAATAAGAAGACCAGAAGTAAGCACCATTGTGAGGCCAAGTGTCCGGTCTAACATAATGGGTCATAACAAGACAAATAATAACTACAGACAAATAATTAGGACTGAGGCTCCAACTGAAAAATAAAGTTTACACAATCCCAGCACTATTCTGATTGGCCCCTTCCAGTCACATGCTTCTGCAGGGCTGGCACAGGCTGCAGTTCCTTCAGTGGCCACTTGCAGAATGGCGCTGTGGCTTGCTTTCGGGCCTAGGCTGGTAGGCTTGTTTTCCACTGTGGTGATGCAGGGGGTAAAGCCCTGGTTCCAAGGGTTCAATATCCGAGACCTCTGGCCCTTTACTTGCCCCCCTAAAAAGCATCAACCACTGTGGAAGCCTCAATAACAGCATACAACTGGGCAGAACGGAGCTCATGTCGCCTTGCCAAAGGCAGAGAGGGTTAATTTTAACAAAAATTATAATTGTTGCCTAAGAACCCAAACGATTACAGTGGCCAGGTCCCCTCTGGCCACCAGCAGGGAATGGGGGGGTAGGGTTGCCAGATCCAGATTGGGAAACTCCTGGAGATTTGGGGATGGAGCCTGGGGAGGTCAGGGACCTAGGTGGGGAGCAATGCCATAAAGAGTCCACCCTTCAAAGTATCAATTTTCTCTAGGGGAACTGATCTCTGTAGTCTGGAGATGAATTGTAATTCTGGGAGATCCCCAGGTCCCACCTGGAGGCTGGCATCCCTTCATGATAAGGAGCAGGTGACAGTTTTAAAAGGTCAGCATGCTTTTATGATACTGAGGAATAAATGCAACAGATAGCAAACACAGTACGCCTCATCAAATCTCAGTGTGTGTCTCTCTGGTGAGGTATAGGACCAAATCCTGGCCTCAGGCAAGCTCTCTCATTCTGCATGGATGTGCTGTGGAAGGATTATATGACACAATCAGCTCCATATACCAACAGCTAACATGCTTTGGATGAAACTTTCTGTATTATTTTAGCTGTCATCTTTTAAAGCCTTATTGATGGACAGTTTATTAAAGATTTTCACAATCAGGTTGCTCAACAGCGGGAAGCTGATAATTCATGATCTCTTTATTTGGCTTCAGAGATTTTGCTTCTGGGGGTATTCTCTTCAAATCTCTTATCATGACATTATTTATAAAATACATAACAAAATCAACTCCCAGATGCTTTCTTAGAAAAGCCAATGGATTTATTCTTGATGGATTTTAACATACCTGCATACCAGGACTTTTCAGTTTAGAAAAGAGATGACTAAGAGGGTGGCTCAAGTGGTTAAGACGCTGAACTGCAGGCTGTGGAAGGTCAGTAGTTCAGCAGTTCGAGACCCGAGTGTGCCGCATGACGGAGTGAGCTCCCGTCTCTAGTTCCAGCTCCTGCCAACCTAGCAGTTCGAAAGCAAGAAATTGCAAGTAGATAAATAAGTACCACTTTGGTGGGAAGGTAACAGCATTCCGTGCGCCTTGGTGTTTAGTCATGCCGGCCACATGACCATGGAAACGTCTTCAGACAGCGCTGGCTCTTCGGCTTTGAAACGGAGATGAGCACCGCAACCCTAGAGTCGGACTCGACTGGCTTTTGAGCAAGGGAACCTTTACCTTTTAAGAGGGGACAAGGTAGAAGTTTATAGAATTATTCATGGGGTGGAGAGAGTGGAGAGAGAATGTTTTCTCCCACTCTCAAAATATTAGAAATTGAGGGCATCCAGTGAAGCTGATGGGCAGTCGATTAAGGATGGACAAACAGACATATTTCTTTATACGACAAGTGATTGAAATGTGGAATTTGCTGCCAGAGGATGTAGTGATTGGGAGGGGTAGCAAATAAGGTAGAAGACAGAGTCAGGATACAGGGTGATCTTGACAGGCTGCAAAACTGAGCTAAAACAAATACAATGAATTTCAGTGTGGATAAATATAAAGCTCTGAATTTAGGTAGGAAAAATCAAATGTATAATTATAGGATGGGGGGGGCTTGTCTTGGCAGTAGTATGTACAAAAAGGATCTAGGGGTCTTAGCAGAACATACACGAGTCAGCAGTTTGATGCAGTTGCTAAAAAGGCAAATGTGATTTTGGGCTGTATCAACAGAAGTATAGTGTCCCGATCATGTGAAGTGCTCTGGTTAGACCTCACCTAGAGCACTGTGTTTAGTTTTGGGCACCACAATTTAGGAAGGATATAGACAAGCTGGAACGTGTCCAGAGGAGGGCAACGGAGATGGTGAGGGATCTGGAGACCAAGTCCTATGAGGAAAGGTTGAAGGAGCTGGGTATTTTGAACCTGGAGAGGAGACAACTGAGAGGTGATCTGATAACCATTGTCAAGTACTTGAAGGGCTGTCATAGAGAGGATGGCGCGGAGTTTTTTTCTTTTGCCCAAGAAGTTCAGACCAGAACCAACAGGTTGAAATTAAATCAAAACAGCTTTGGGCTGAACATAAGGAAGAACTTGCAGACAGTTAGAGGGATTCCTCAGGGGAACAGGCTTCCTCGGGAGGTGGTGGGAGGGCTCTCCTTCTTGGGAGGTTTTCAAACAGAGGCTAGGTGGCCACCGGACAGCAATGCTGATTCTGTGAACTTGGGCAGATCATGGGGGGGGCAGGAAGGGTTGCCTCTGTGCTCAGTTCTTGTGGCCCTTTCTTGCACACCCAGGGAAATACTGATTGCCACTTTGGGGTCAGGAAGCAATTTTTCTCCAGGCCAGTTTGGACAGGGATCCTGGAGGTTTTTTGTCATCTTCTGGGTGTAGAACATCAGTCATGGTAGGTGTGGAGGGGGAGGTATTTGTGTATTGCCTGCATTGTTCAGGGGGTTGGACTAGATGACCCTGGAGGTCCCTTCCGACTCTATGACTCTAAAATATAGTTGAATTTTTGGTACATAGAAATTGAAGATATTAATTGCATCACATAAATTTAATTGCTTATATAATGTGTAATTTTTGTCATTTTTCATGGTGTGCAGGGCTATTTTTGGGCAGGAACGCACAGGAACGGAGTTCCGGCTGCAACTCCAGGCGGGCGGGTCGGGGGGGGTGGAAGGATCAGGGAGGCATTTAAATGTCTCCCCATGCTTTCCCCGGACTGTCCAAGGGCCAGCTTGTCCGGGCTCCCCACAGCTGTGGGGCAAGCTAAGGGAAGGCAGATTAAACTGCTAATAAGTTCCTGTTGTTGGGTGTGACCTATTATGCTAATGAGTTCCTGCTGGGCTTTTTCTACAAAAAAAAGCCCTGATAGTGTGTATACTTTGTTTGACAACCTGTCCCCTGATCTCTCTACTTTTGTAACCTCCAGGAGGTGTCTGGAGATCTCCCACTATTACAAATGAGCTCCAGGCAACAGAGATCAGTTCACCTGGAGAAAATGGCCACTCTGTGCCGTTATGCCCCACACCCCACTCTCCTCAGGCTCTGCCCCAAAATTCTCCAGGTATTTCCCAACCGGGAGCTGGCAGTCCTAGGGAACCTCCACATTCCCAGGCACGAATCCTCTGAATCCCAAAGCCAGGAAGCAACATCTGAGGAGGGCCTCAGCCTCTCTGCCCTGTTCTTGGCCCTCCAGAGGAACTGGCTGACCAGTGTGTGAGACAGGAGGCTGGACTAGATGGACAATCGGTTTGATCCAGCAGGGCTTTTCTTATGCTGTTTCCAGTTTATTTTTCTAGCCTTCTAACTGCAAAGAAGTCAGGAACCAATGATGCAAGAATGTAACTGACAGCAGCAGTTCCTAAACTGCACCCAGTTACATTACTGTGCTGTCAAAAGTTAATTAAACACCCAAAGGCTCCTGCACAACCAAAATACCCATTGGTACAGGAGGCTGCATGATGAGTCTCTGAATGATTTACTGTTCTGGTTTTCTGACCTTCCAATCAGTCTACAGTAGTGGCAGGAGATTCTGTGATTGCATCATTTGATCTTCCTTGGTGTAAAGATGCATCAGAACAGATCAAGTCAGAGGAAGTTTCCTGTTGCATCTGTGCTTGAGTCATTCCTCTGGGCATGTGTCCTCCAAAGCAAGCCAAATTTCTCTGCGGGGAGGCTATATTTGTTCTTTCATGCTGGAAAGGTGAGCCTGAATGCCTCCAGATTTTAATATCCCCCCCCCCCCAGGGGAACATGTGCCTCAGGTACATGTGCTTCACAAATATTCATTTTTATTATTTATTTATTTATAGTCTGCCTTTCTCAATGAGATGCAAGGCAGATTATGGCGTAAATCGATGCAATCAATAGGAAGAGATGTCTAATGGGTAATGAAATGGGACTAGGATTACAGAAATCTGAAACAAAACAGATAATATTAGACCTGATATATTAAACCATGCAGAAAACGGTATGGCTTAAGTATAAAAACAAAGCACCAAGAATGGGATAAAGCATACAGCAAACAGGATCATTCATACTCTACAGAATGGTACAGTTCACAGTCCCATTTTCTTTATAAAAGCACCTCCACAAATAATTTTGTTACAATATAGCCCTGTTCTATAACCATTGTAAAAAAATGCCCTCCTGAACCATTAAGAACATACGAGAAGCCATGTTGACTCAGGCCAGTAGCTTATTCAGTCCAGCACTATGTGTCACTCAGTGGCCAGTGGAATTGTTCATCCAAGGTGACCACAAAGGCTCCCTCACTTCTGTCGTTCTGCAAACGATATGAAACAAAATGGGGTTTTTTTGGCCACTAAGTGGGGGAGCCTTTGTGACCACCTTGGACAGGCCATTCCACAGGGTGGGGGGCACAAGAGAGAAGGCCCGTGTACAGACAGTGGTCAATCTTGCTTGCTTATAGGGTGGCTCTAGGACTGCCAAGTCCCCCCGGGGGGCAGAAACCCCCCCCCCGCCCCAGAGGCCCGTTCCCCGACGCTGGGGAATCTGGCCCCGGGGGGAACCCCGCCCCAGCGTGTATGTCACAGGGAAGTGACGTCATGACGCTGGGCACACTGGGGGCGGGGCCACGGCCATACAAGGGGAAACTCTTGCGCGCCCCGGAATCCACACGGGAGTCCCCCGCCGGCAAGGTAGGTGCCACTTGGCAACCCTGGGTGGCTCCCGCAGAAGGCCTCACTCGGATGAGCGGAGCTATAGTGGTGGAGCACATTGGATATTCAGATGTTTAATGTATGTCTAAAGTTTAATGTATGTCTAAAGTTAAATTTGAGCAGAAGCAGACTATTTTCTGTGACAGACAGGAGGCTGTCCTGCCCCTGAGGGGGGGAAACAGCCGCTTGGCTCAGCCTATGGGAGTGGGCCCCCAGCATCCAATCAGCTTTCAGAGGAGGGATGAAATGCTGGAGGGAAGCACAGCAGCAGTGTTAGTTCCGGTCTGCCTCAGGGAGAGGGCGGCCATCTTGACTGGTCTGCCTCAGCAAGGGAGCAGTGTGAAGGGTAGCTTTGCCTGGTAGTGAGACAGAGCGGTTTAACTCTGCCTCCGAGAAAAGAGAGAGTACCCAGCTGGGAGGCCTGTCCCTAGTGATGAGCAGACCTTGTACCACTTAGTCTGACTCTTGGGGGCAAGGACAGGCTGGGTTGGGTGGAACCCTGAGTGTGCACAAAAGGATCCAACCCGGTAGCTAGTCAGTGAAGTCCTGTTCATATCTAAAAGCGTTCAAGAGAATGCAAACCATACAGTGAAGCCATGACTAGCTTATATTTATGTTTAGGGTTGCCAAGTCAGAAACTTAACGGAGCGGGGGACTCCCGGCTGTTGTCTGGAGCGCGCGCACGCCACATCCACATCACCCGGAAGTGACGCAGGTACGGCAGGCATGCTGGGGGCGGGGCCAGGACCATCCGAGGGAAAACCATAGAGTTTTCCCTTGGATGACTGTGGCCCCACCCCCAGCGTGCCCGGTGTACCCGCGTCACTTCCGGGTGACGTGCCCATGGGGGTGGAGTTCCCCCTGGGGCCCGATCCACCAGCGGCGGGGAACGGGCCTCTGGGGCGGGTTTTCCCCGCCCCCCGGGGGGACTTGGCAAGCCTATTTATGTGCCTCAGCCAGGCTTAGGGCACGACCCTCCGAGGGAAAACCATAGAGTTTTCCCTCGGATGACCGTGGCCCCGCCCCCAGCGTGCCCGGCGTGGTCGCGTCACTTCCGGGTTATGTGCATGGGGACACCGGCAGGGAACGGGCCTCTGGGGTGGGGGTTCCCCCGTCCCCCGGGGGGACTTGGCAAGCCTATTTATGTGCCTCAGCCAGGCTTCTCCTTTGGAGACCTGGGCTGCCGATCTGTTCCTCAAATCCAACCTATAAATAAATCAATCTCATTTTTTATTTGCACACAACTCCTGCCTCAGTGAGCACCGTGTTCTTCTCGCACACCACAAAACTTACCTCATGGTAGTGAATCCATTCCTATACGCTTGCCACCTTAAGAATATCTGGTAACTTGGGGGGGGGGGAAGGATCACAGCTGTCAACGAATCTGCCCATCCTGCAAAATGATAAGAGGCTGTGCGGGTCCCTTCAGTTGGAAGAAAAGGCCTGTCACGTACCTGCACCTCTGTGTACTCTTCTCTGCCGGCATCTAGCTGGCCAAAGCATAGCCAGGACAGTCCTACCTGGGAGGGTTAGGGTCCCACTTACAGGAGGTAAATGAAAGGTAACAGTTACCAACCAATCACACACACACACCCTTTATAAAACAGGAAATATAAATGGAGCTTTGTAAGAACACCAGTCCTTCCATTCACTTAGCATGCTATTGATCACAGTTTTGAGTAATGATACAATGTGCTCTTTAGAGAGCTGGAGAAAGGAAAATGGAGGGAGTGGCATGGCCTGCTTTCGTTCTACATCTGGATGAAATCTAGCAAAGCTAGCTACGGCCCTTTGGACCGTACTAAATCAAAATCTCTTGTCCTTATATTCCAAGGCAAATTAATGACCTTGAGGCCAAGATCTCATTGGTCACCAGGGATGATTTTGAATGTATTTCTCGTCCCTCCTGTTTCAACCTGCCCCTCTCCCATCCTCATTTTGATTGCCCTTCTCCTTTGTAAAAGAGATTTGAGGTTGGTTGTTTTACTTTTGGTTTTAACGAAAAATGTTTTTAAACTATTAAAAACATTAAAAACTGGCCTGTTTGGCCCGAAATCCTGGAGGTTTTTTTTAAAATCATCTTCTGGGCGTAGAACAGCAATCATTGGGGGTGTGGGGGGGGAAGGTATTTGTGAATTCCCTGCATTGTGCAGGGGGTTGGACTAGATGACCCTGGAGGTCCCTTCCGACTCTATGATTCTATGATTATTGTAAGCTTTGTTGAACCATGTGAAAAGGTGGGGTATAAATGTTTTGATAAATGAGAAACATCAATAAATAAATCACTTCTCAGTGCCGGTTCGCACATTTCACTAGGTTTGCTAGCCTTTAGTTGGATCTTGGAGATCCCCCAGAGCCTACCTCCGGACTACAGAGATCAGTTCCCACTGGAGAAAATGGCTGCCATGGCATTATACCCTGCTGAGGTACCTCCCTTGTCTAGACTCTACCATCCCCCTGCTATAACCCCAAATCCCCAGAAACTTCCCAACATGGATCTGGCAACCCTTAACAGAAGGGAAAGGGTGGTTAATAATGATGATGATGATGATGATACTTTCTCCCCACACAATCTTTCTTGCATTCCCCGCCCCAAGCTGCTTCTTCAGCAAGTAGCCTAAATTGTCTGACTTTAGATTGCAGCTGCCCATAAATTCACACAGATCTCCGTAGGTAATCCTGAAAATTCAATACACATAAGTCTTCCCTTTGCACCACTGGCCGTTCCCAAAGGAGAGATTCCAAGACCCCAAGCTTGCCACAGAATTGACTTTTCAAGGGCCCGCTCACAGCTAGGTAAACAGACTGCTTCATCAAGATGGACAAGGATGATAAATCTCGAGAGCCTCAATATTAGAGAAAAATCACCTTGAAACACTAGCCTGTTTTGCAAAAGAGGTTGTTTTGGATGTTGCCATTTTTAAAATTGATGGAGGTGCCCTGGAGGCAAAAAATTGAGTGCATCTCTCACTCCCGCTGCAACGCGGATGTTCATCCTGTCTGTGGTGGTGAACGGGAGCAGTGGAGCTGTGATGGACTCCTTCTCCTTAATCGGGAAACCGTATTAATGAATTTGTCCCCGGGACCAAACACCGTCATCTAATCTCTGGCAGCAGTTAAGGAAATATGCCTGGCAGGTATTTAAGAGTTTCATTCGCTTTTTGGAATATGACCATCAAAGTAAGCCACTTTATACTGAACGAACGAACCGTAGACAGTATCACTTTCATCCTTGCTCCAAACATTCTCACTGATTTATTTAGAATCGCACAAAGTGTCACTTTGGGAGGCATTAAGATAGTCTTTGTAGGGCTGGACATAGGGCAAAAGGCTAAGGGCTTTAGGATTGTTTAGTTTGGAGCAGGGGAAATTGAGGGGGGACATGATGAAGGAGCTGTTCCAGTCGGCAGCAGAGGATAGGACCCAAAGCAACGGGTTTAAATTACATGCAGGAAGGTATCGGAGGGATATTAGAAAAAACTTTTTCACAGTCAGAGTGGTTCAAAGGTGGAATCAGCTGCCTGGGGAGGTGGTTAACTCCCCTTCACTGACAGCTTTTAAGAAGAGGCTGGATAAATATGTGTCAAAGATGTTTTAGGCTAGTCCTGCATTGGGCAGGGGGCTGGACTAGATGGGCAGTATGGCCCCTTCCAACTCTATGATTCTGTGATTCTACAATTCTATACCAGCCTCCAGGTGGGACCTGGGGATCCCCTAGAACTACAGCTTATCTCCAGATGACAGAGAAGCGAGAAGAGCCTTACGTCGACTGGCCACTAGCAGAGCTGCCATGATTAAATTATGCCCCTCCATCATGAAGTTGCCTTATTCTGAGTAAAGATGGGCACGAACTGCATTTTGGCAGTATGTTTCGGTTCATGGTTCATGGTTGAACCACAAACCAATACGAACCAGGAGGTGGGTTCGTGAACTGAACCGGTTTGTATTAGTTCATGACCCCTGCTTTCTGCTCCCTGCCACTTTTTGTGTGGAGGAGAAAGCAGGGGTTTAAATGGCTTGGAGCCATTTAAACCCCCTGCTTTCTGATCTTCACAAACCACCACCAACTATCTTATACTTCCTGGATAAAAACTTCTCAGTTTTTATCACAAACCAGACAAAATTCATCACGAACTTTCATTCATGAGCCGATTCATGTCCATTCCTAACGGTGAGTGAGACCCTTGGTCTATCAAGGTTGATATTCTCTGCTATGACTGGCTGCAGCTCTCCAGGGTCTCAGGGAGAGGTCTTTAATATCACATCCTCCCTGTTGCCCTTAACTGGAGGCGTTGGAGATTGAACCAGGAACCTTCTGCATGCCAAGCAGATGCTCTACCACTGAGCCATGGCCCCACCACCACTGCCGAGTATCATTTCCTTTTGATTGTAGCAGAGAGAGAGAGAGAGAGAAAGAGAGAGAGAGAGAGAAAATACCAGAATCATTTCCAAAACCCAATTTAGTTTGGTACCTTTATCAGATTGCCTGCACAGGATCATTGCAAACATAAATCTCTGCCATTTTCTACTTAGATCACCAAGCAAGACATAAACCTGCCTCAACTTTGATTTGGGCATGGGGCTGAAAAGCAAAAACAGGTTGTCGGGAGAGACAAATATAGTTGTTCAAAATGATGCTATCCCTAACAGTTCAACATGAGCTTTGCCAGCGACATGAAATGGCAGTCCCTTAGCATTCATGCAAACGCTTGATGCATCATCCAAGATGTTCAGCCTCCTCCCAGTTGAAATCTGGCTCTCTAGCCCTGCTCTCCGGATCCCCACCTTGAGAGCGGAGGCAAGTGGCAACCAGATACAGGGCTTTTTCTGTACTGGCAGCTCACGTGGAAAATCCTCCTTTTTGAGGCTAGTCTGGTTCCTATTACTTTCTTTTAGGCACCAGGTTTAAAGACATCTTTTGATCCAAGCTTTTAATTTGGGGTTGTTTATCAGTTCTTTAATGGTTTGATATTTTATGGATATTTTTCATGTTGCTTATGTCTAATTCCTCTCATTTTTAATGGCTTATTTTTTATACTGTAGTTTTTAATTGTAAGCTGCCTGAAGCTGAAGCAGCAGCACAGAAATATTCTAAAGAAACAACTAAGTAATTCCAAATCCTGGAGATCCTGTCGTGTAGTGCCTAGGAGCGGCTGGCTCTAATATGGAGAACTGGGTTTGATCCCCCACTCCTCCACAGGAAGCCTGCTGGGTGACCTTGGGGCCCTCACAGTTCTCCCAGAGCTTTCTCAGCCCCACCTACCTCACAGCCAGTGGTTCCCTCTAAGCTGAGTTAGTGTGAGCTAGCTCACAGTTTCCTAGCCTCTGGCTCACACATTTCTGTCATAGCTTGGGAAGGATGGCTCCAGAGCAAACTAATTTATGCAGTAGCCAAATTGCTTGCTCACAATTTTAATGCCAGTTGCTCCCAAAGTAGAACTTTTGCTCACAAGACTCCACAGCTTAGAGGGAGCAGTGTTGGGGGGAAAGGAAGGGAAGGCGATTTGAGACTCCTTAAGGTAGAGAAAAGCGTGGTATAAAAATCTTCTCTCCAACCAGCTTTTTCAGTGGAGAAAACTGGTGGAGTGTACTCCTCTGACCACCCAAAAAGCAGGGCTATTTTTGGGCAGGAACACACAGGAACGGAGTTCCGGCTGGCTTCAGAGTTGGCCACGCCCACTACAGCTAAAACCTCTGCGTGTGTGGCTATAGAGGGAAGGCCTGGAGAGCGGACCCCCCAGCGACTCTGAAGCGGGCGGGCTGGGGGCCCCCTGAAAGGATCGGGGAGGCATTTAAGGGCTGGCTTGCCAGGCATCCCACAGCCGTGGGGCACCTGGGTAAGTCAAGGGAAGACATGGGGTGTGGCCTAATATGCTAATGAACTGTGCTGTTGGGGTGTGGCCTAATATGCTAATGAGTTTCTGCTGTTGGGTGTGGCCTATTATGCTAATAAGTTCCTGCTGGGCTTTTTCTACAAAAAGAGCCCTGCCAAAAAGGATATGTTGGGGTGGAACCTAACTGGACAAACAGCCTGTGGTGTAGGGGCTGCAGTAAGGAGGGAATTTCAGGGGACAGGAGCAAAAGAAAAAAAGATGGCTGGATCCACCTCATGAACTCTGTGGGGGGGGGGGTGTGTGAAACCTCAGTAATAGCCATTTCATGAATGTGTGCAGAACCTTTTTTAGAAGACGAAGAAGAGGAGATTGAATTTGTACCCAGCCCGTCACTACCCAAAGGAGTCTCAGAGCAGCTAACAATCTCCTTTCCCTTCCCCTCCCCACAACAGACACCCTGTGAGGTAGGTGGGGCTGAGAGCGCTCTGACAGAAACTGCTCTTTTTCAAGGACAGCTGTGCCAGAACTATGGCTTGCCCAAGGTCATCCAGCAGGTCCAAGTGGAGGAGTGGGGAATCAAACCTGGTTCTCTCAGATTAGAGTCCACACACTTAACCACTACACCAAACTGGCTAAAGGCATACCTACCCCCTGAAATGGCAAAAAATGAAGACAGGAAAGATGGGCCCTTCCCTGAAAACATAGAGACAGTTGGGGTGTATGAAAGAGTTCGGGGAGCAGATCAGCGTGGGCTCTGCTGTGCTGGCCTAGAGGGGTCTGCCATATGCCAAACCAATCAACAAACACACCGCTTAAATCAGCACTTTTCTACAGGGAAACTACATGAATGGAGGGTGTTTCTTTTTTTAGAAAAGGTGTGAAAAACACATCCAATACGATTTTCCAGATGGGGGGGGAAGTTATATCCAAACTACTTTCTTTCCCAACCTCAGTCCTATACTCCCACTTTTTCAGCTGCATTTGGGGTGTTTGGGGGAGTGTATTTTAAAGTAATCCTGGAAGTCCATGCAGCATGTGGTTTGGCCTAGAGGAACACCTTTGGTGAGAACCTCTAGATCAGGGGTGTCGAACTCATCGGTTATGAGGGCCGGATCTGACATAAATGAGACCTTGTTGGGCCTGGTCGTGTGTGTCATAAAATGTAATGCCAGGTAGCGGAGATATAAACTTTATAAAGGACACAAACACAAAGGGATTTTTTTAACTTAAAATAAAGACATGCTTAAAACATCAGCACTCTTGCAATATTTTGTTTATTTAACAGTGTCTGATAACGGACACCTCTTGCTCCGAATTATTGCATCAAAATGTCTGTGCTGTTGCAATCTTGAGTATGCTGTTCACGTGTGTATCTGTAAGCTGCAAACCTACAGTGACGCAGCAGCAGAAGAACTGAAAGAAGAAGCAGAAGACAGCCAGTTCCACTGCGGGCCTGATGGAAGCCTTCCGGGGGCCTGATCTGGCCCCCGGGCTGCATGTTTGACACCCCTGGACTAAAACATTGCTATATCACTAAAGTGTTGTAACAATAGGCTCAGCATTTTCTATGAATTCCCAGCATTCATTTTTTTAAAAAGTAAGTCTCTATCCTATAAGGAAGAAAGGCCTATCTCCAAAAGGGAATGTGCTATAGACCCCTCCCTCCCTCCCTCCCTCCCTCCCTTCTTTTGTAATACAGATTTTTTCCCCACTTGGGGGTATACATTTTTAAAATTTAATTTGAGACAAAACCAAGCCTCTCTAATATGTTCATTGAGTGTTAACACTATCCTATATATTTCCAGCTCTCCCATTGGCTGTGCTGTGCACTCACCATTACGTGATCTGACGTGATGGCGGTGAAGCGGATTTTTTCACGTCGGCGGGTGTTTCCGGTGCACTCCAGCGAGGCAAGAGGCGCGCGCTGGAGCGATCACACGAAGGAAGTCCATCAGTGGCCCACCACAACCCATTTGATAGAAGACTTTTCCAGGTACTTTTTAACTCCAAATCTTTGGCGGTATACTACAGGTTGGAGATGGGTGTGCCACACTTGCCAGATGTTTCCATGTAATTGCGCCGTATAATCTGCATTCGTCCCTCTCATGCGGCTAATTGTGTGTGTGATTGGGACCTTTGATTATTTAACAGTGTCTGATAACTGACACCTCTTGCTCTGAATTATTGCATCAAAAAGTCTGTGCTGTTGCAATCTTGAGTATGCTGTTCAGGTGTGTATCTGTAAGCTGCAAACCTACAATGACGCAGCAACAGCGGAACTGGAAGAAGAAGCAGAAGACAGCCAGTCCCACTGCAGGCCTGATAGAAGCCCTCCGGGGGCCTGACCTCTGTTCTAAATGACTCTGGTTGACCACTTTCCTTTGGTAAGTGTGGGGTGAGGTTTTCTTATGGATCACTGTCAGTTGTTTTCTTGGGGGGGGGGCGCGTCTCCTCCCCGGCTTTACTTGAGCTGGCCTCTATGAGCTTAAAATGATTGAGATGTTAACACACACAGAGACACACAGAGACACACAGAGACACAAAAGATTTCAGGCAAGGATTTCAAATGTTCTAGCAAACGAGGGACGATTGAGATAAAATAAGAGGAAATGAGAAAATATAAAGACAGGGCTTTGTTGTTGTTTTTTTTAAAAAGACATAAACAAACAAGCCAAATTAAACAACGAGAAGATTGAAGTCGGGACCTTAATATTGTACTGCAGCAGATGGAAGCTTTTCCCCGGCATGTGAAAAAAAGTATTTAAACCAATAATGCCTTTAATATGTATCTGCATATCTTTATTGTGCTACATGATGCCGGCTTTATTGCTGATGACCTGGGGATAAAAGTCCATATAACCTTTCGAGTTTATTTATAAGGATTGAGTTATATGAAGGGCTACTGAGAGATTATTGCACATCTGTCACTCTGCCTGGCAGCCTTTAGAAACCCATAGCAGAAGATGTGAAGGTTGGCCCAAAGGGTACAGTTGTCAACTCTGGGTCAAGAAATTCCTGGATATTTGGGGGTGGAGCCTGGAAAGGTGGGATTTAGTTAAGCTTGATTAGGTTTAATACCCCATAGGCCATACACCATAAAAAAAAATTAAGAGTTTAAAAGAACAGTAAAACAAAAAATTGCCACATCCACGATGCAGTTTTGGCAGAAGATGTTCAGAAGTAGTCTTAATCTTGCCACATCAGGAAAAGATGAATATTTCAACAGCCTTTTTTTTTTTTAAGTACCCATAAGGTACACTTTTATTATTTTTCATATTATACACCAACAAACAAACATACTACGTAACAAACATCCACTTACACAAATAAAACATACAAAGAGATCAGTATATTTTCTTATAACTCTATTACCATATTTAAAGAATTTCTATAAGTTTGCTTAAGTTTCTGTTTACTCTTTTTACCATAGTTTCTATTTAACTAAAAAAAGATGAATAATACCAACATTTTCATTACTTTAAGTTATGCATTTATATTGTACCAATCAGACAGTTTCTTCCACGTCTTTTGAAATGTTGGAACAGCCTTTTTTTTTTAGGACTCTTTCTCTTGCTGCTGCATGTTTTGGACAGTAGAAGGAGACACGACAAAACGAGTCAAGCTCTGTCAATGGGCAGAAAGGTGGGATTAGGGAAGTGGGGGACCTCAGTAGGGCACCACGCTACTGGAGAGTCCACCCTCCAAAGCAGCCATTATCTCCAGGGGAATGAATCTCTGTAGTCAGGAGATCAGTTGTAATGACGGGAGATCTCCAGGACCCACCCGGAGTCCGGCAATCCTACTAATGGAGCATAAATGAAGTGGTAGCAACTGTGTGAAGGAGTGCGGTGGGACTGGCCACTGGCTGAGGAAACTGGAGGAGACCGATTCTTCTGGAAATGAGGGGGTACTGGGGGGAAAATTTCCCTAATGTTTGATCTATGAGAAAGAAAGAGAAAGCTGTGTATTGCATAGGGCAAGCTTCCTTGGTAGGGTTGCCAGGTCTTGGTTGGGAAATACCTGGAGATTTGGGGAGGGTGGGGTTTGGGGATGGGACGGACTTCGATATGGTGTAATGCCACAGAGTCCACCTTTCAAAGCAGCCATTCTCTCCAGGGGAACTTGTATCTGTAGTCTGGACTCTGGAGATGGGTTGTAATTCCAGGAGATCTCCAGGCTTCATACGTTACTCCGGGCCTCCAACTGTTTCTCCTTTTCATTTCGGGAGAATGGTAGCCCATTCTTCCGGCCACATTTGCAAAGCTCCCATCGTTTCTCAAGGGCCTGGAGATCTCCCAGAATTACAACTGATCTCCTTTAGAAAAGATGAATTCCCCTGGAGAAAATGGCTGCATTGGAGGGCGGGCCCTATGGCACCGTACTCCAGTGAGGTCCCTCCCCTCCCCAAATCCCACCCTCCAGGAATTTCCCAACTTGGTGCTGGTAACATTTATTTATTTATTTATTTATTTGGATTTGTATCCCGCCCTCCCCGAAGGCTCAGGGTGGCTAACAGAGGCATAAATGCCAGATTATAACAATAAAAACAGTTTAAAATACAAAACACACAAACTACAGTTAAATAAAATTCTTAAAATAAATTATCGGTGCTCCAGTACTCACTCCGAATCGTGAAACCAAGATGGCGTTCTAAGATGTTATATCTGAACAACCACAGCAATGTATGTCCCCATGACCCTGTCGTCCGCTAGGGACGTCCCGCTTCCTCCGATGATACCCACACCAGCGGTGGTGGTGTGCGGTGGTGGGAAGGCGTTGATGGAATAGTAGTGGTGGCGGCTCCTACTCGAAACCCCAGGTTTACTTCTCAGCCTACATATTTCCTGAAATTCAAATATTTCTTTATTTGTTGGGATTTGTATCCCACCTTCCCCTGCAAGCGGGCTCAGGGCAGGTTACAATACACTAATAAAGATAAAAACAGTCTCCATACAATCCAATTAAAAAGAAACCCAAGAGACAGATTAGCATGCGATGGCAAGCTAAAACACTGACAGAATCAACATGTCCCGGAAGCGTGATGTAGATGTGCACAGGAAGCCCACGTATCAGCAGGTGGGACTAGGCCAGTCCCTATGGTGCACGTTTGTGCAGTGCATGATTTAAGTGGGTTTGTGCAGAGGAGGCTGATGGAATTAGACATCCATTGCCTCAACCAAAGGCCTGGCAGAACAGCTCCATTTCACAGGCCCTGTGGAGTTGTAAGAAGTCCTGCAGGGCCCTGATCACAACCGGAAGCGTGTTCCACCATTTGAACATAACCAGGAGTTTATGTCACACTTCAGTGCATGGAAATCCAGAAATGAAGTCTGGATGTCCCCGCCATAATGAACCAGTGATAATGCTGTAATCCTTCAAGATTTGCCTGGATTTTTTTCACTCGATGCGAACAAGGAAAGTTTAAACTGGGATTGCTTTTCAAAGCGTAATCTCTGACTGTTTGAACTGAAATCTGTTCCAGAGCCTACTAGTCCAATCTCTTGCCTGCTAATCCCCTTAAGCAGTAGTTATTTAAAGGGGGGAGGGGGGAAGACAATGTGGGTATCTCGGATTAGCCCCCCGCCCCCCCGCAATCTGGCGGTTGTGCATTTGAAGTTTACGCACAGCTGCAGACAAGCGCCTCAATCGGGAACACAAACTACTTTGCATCCAGCTCATTGACATAAAAGGACTATTTGCTTTCTGTTGGGGCTACAACAAAATAATAGGGGGGAACACCCTACTGGTGGGGAATGAGCAGTTCTGGATTGCAAAGAGGGCCAGCAACAGCCGCTTAGTAAACCTATGTATAATTATCACTGTCTTGTGCATGTCATGTATGCCTGCGAATACTATGGCCGGTTTGGTGATTCCCCCCGCAGCCCGGTCTCCTCCTCATCGCATACTTTTTTAATCCCTATTTTTAGTCCCTGCATTTTAAGCAACCCATTTTCATAATCACTTGCATCACATCTCTAACCTCCATAACTGCCAAAGGGCGCTTGATATATATTCAGGAAAGGAAAACAAATTTGGCCTCAGTGACTCCCTTGTAGGCCATGTAAACCATTCACTCACAGAGAATAAGCTGTGCCCTTAAAAAAAAGAGAGAGAGAGAGAGAGAGAGAGAGATGAATAATGACGCACACATACGGTTGAGCAGCCAAAGGAGAAGATGCTCTAGTCGACTCCACTCTCTGTTTGTCAAGGTAACCATTACATCAACCTTTCCTTCGCTCAGGACTTCTTTACACACTTGCCTTCGGCACACAACCTGACACTGGTTGAAATCCACATGGCTAGAGTGGGGCAGGCACAAGTGCACTGGTGGCCCCTGCTGCATATGAGTGTCCCCTTGTGAGCACAGGTTCTATGTGCATGGGAAGTGTCTATGTGGAGGTTCTCTCCCCTTGATCAGGGAAGGGCCGTGGCTCGGTGGTAGAGCGTCCGCTTTGCATGCAGAAGGTCCCAGGGCCAGTCCCCGGCATCTCCAGTTAAAAAAGGACCCAGGCAGCAGGAGATGTGAAAGGCCTCAGCCTGAGACCCTGCACACTCAGACTCCATGCTCATGAGCTGCCAATCACATGGAGGTCGGGGGCAGCGCACTCACGGCCTCCCCCACATCTTGATTTCAATGCACAGTGTCATGTGAGGGCTATGATCAGCGGCAATCACAGACTCGGACGTGTGGGCATCCATTCCTGATCTTTAGGGCTCCCCTGGCACGTTAGCCTTATGCTCCGTCACCATTTTTTCCCCCATGTTTTAAAGGGCTGGCGTTTGCTGGCTGTGCGGCAGGATGCAGGTTTTGGGGTAGAAGATGCCCTCTGCTATCTCTGACATCTCCAGTGAAGGGATGTCAGGCAGCCGGGCTGGGAAAACCTCTTTCCAGATAACTTTAGGGAGAGCAAAAGCCGTCAAAGCCGCCACCTACCACTTTGCTCACTGTCTCTGTGTTCACTGATTCCAAGAGATGCACTTCTCAAGGAGACAGGCGCCCTGGCCTCCATCCGTCGAATTAAATTGTATGACAACAGTGAATTACCCACTTTGGATTAAGGCCGTATATGTCATGCACAAAATCTGCTTTACCGCTGATTTGCTGCCTGTTTCCCTCCATTCCTGTGCTACCATATGGAACCATTTGAATGCTCAAACCATCTTTCTAAAGTCTCACATATCTGGCATGCTCTCTCTCTCTCTCTCTCTTTTTTTTTTACTATTATTATCCTGCTAGCATCACTGGAGTGGTTTGTGCACAATAAAATGTGCTGAGTGGCCAGGCTTTCCCCCAACCTGTTCTCCCATTTATCTCCAAAAAGCAAAGAATAATGGGTGACATCTGGTTTTCCTGTAGCACAGATCTCGTTGTGCTGCCGACGTGAGCAATTTCGCCTACCGACATACATTTCCCCGTTAAATCCGTAATTACACAACCAAAGCTAATCCTTCAAACATCAGGATCTATTTTTGAGACGTGCACTTCATTTTCATTATGAGAATTAACATTTCCCATTTTGCTTCTTTCCTTCCTTCCTTCCTTCCTTCCTTCCTTCCTTCCTTCCTTCCTTCCTTCCTTCCTTCCTTCCTTCCTTCCTTCTCTCTTTCTCTTTCTCTCCTTTTTTGCTTTTTGCCTTTGTTTTGGTTCCTGTTATTACTCTTACATCACATCTCTTCAACCTGTATCTGTCATGCTGCAATCCTTCATTCCTTTCGTCCTTTAATAGTCAACTCATTTGACCTAAGGTCTCAAGTCAGGCCCCACTAAATTATTGTTTTATTCTTTATTATTATTGTTAAAGGTAAAGTAAAGGTTTCCCTTGCTCAAAAGCCAGTCGAATCCGACTCTAGGGTTGCGGTGCTCATCTCCGTTTCCAAGCTGAAGAGCCAGCACCATCCGAAGACATTTCCGTGGTCATGTGGCTGGCATGACTAAATGCCGAGGTGCACATAACACTGTTACCTTCCCACCGAAGCAGTACCTATTTATCTACTTGCAATTCCTTGCTTTCAAGCTGCTAGGTTGGCAGGAGCTGGGGCCAGAGACAGGAGCTCACTCCGTCACGTGGCGCTAGGGTCTCAAACTGCCGAAATACAGACCTTCTGGTCCGCAGCTCAGCGTCTTAACCTCTGAGGCACCACGACCCTTTTATTATTATGGTTACATGTCTATATTTCTATACATTTTAATTTCTACTTTATTTCTAAATTTGAGACAAACCCTATAAATTTTCTGAACCCCATCCTAAAAGTTTCATCTTTTCCTTCCATGTAATTACCACCAAGAAGAATTTCACCAAGGAGAAAAGAATTCTTGGATTCTCCACCTTTAGTAAAAATGGTGCAATCTGAGTTCTATTTATTTATTTATTTATTGCATTGCATTGCATTTATACCCCACCCTCCCCGCGAACGGGCTCAGGGCGGCTCACATAGGGCACTAGATGCATACAGTATACAAAAATTAAAACAGATTAAAATCAGTTTCTATGGATGCACATATAAACTCCTAACATCTTGCGTAGCAGAGGGGAAGGCTAGGGTAATGGAAAGATGTTGCCCAACCCCCCCAGCGGTCACTCTCTATAAAGGAGCGGTGGTGTAAGTGGCCGTGGCGGCTCCTACTCGTAAGCCTGGCAGAAGAGCTCTGTCTTGCGGGCCCTGCGGAACTGAACAAGGTCCCGCAGGGCCCCGATCTCCTCCGGGAGCTCATTCCACCAGGTAGGAGCCGCCACTGAAAAAGACCTGGCCCTTGTTGCCACAAGCTTGGCCTCCTTAGGGCCCGGGTAACCAGCTGGTGTTGTGACCCCGACTGAAGTGCTCTTCGGGGAATATATGGGGAAATGCGGTCCCTCAGGTATGTCGGACCCTGGCCATGTAGGGCTTTAAAGGTAAGCACCAGCACTTTGAAACGAATCCGGTATGCTATAGGCAGCCAGTGCAGCGCTTTCAGCACAGGTCGGGTGTGCTCCCAGCCCGAGACACCCTGGCCCTTGTTGCCACAAGCTTGGCCTCCTTAGGGCCCGGGTAACCAGCCGGTGTTGTGACCCCGACTGAAGTGCTCTTCGGGGAATATATGGGGAAATGCGGTCCCTCAGGTATGTCGGACCCTGGCCATGTAGGGCTTTAAAGGTAAGCACCAGCACTTTGAAACGAATCCGGTATGCTATAGGCAGCCAGTGCAGCGCTTTCAGCACAGGTCGGGTGTGCTCCCAGCCCGAGACACCCACCAACAACCCAAGAGTGTATACTTTCCAATTTCCCGGGGGGGGGGGCTGGGGCTGGGCCAGAGGCATTGCTTTGCTAGGAGCAAGGGTGGCTCCCGGGGGAGGCTGAGCACCTTCCTGAAAATTTCAGCAGGGGCTCACGCCCCGCCGCCCCCACGAAGATTACGCCTACGCAACAACCTGGCCACAGCATTCTGCACCAGCTGTAGCTTCCGGATATGCAACAAAGGCAGCCCCATGTAGAGAGCGTTGCAGTAGTCTAGCCTCGAGGTGACCATCGCATGGATCACTGAAGCCAGGTCATTGCGGTCGAGGAAAGGAACCAACTGTCATACCAACCGAAGATGGTAGAAGGCCAATCTGGCAGTGGCCGCCACCTGGGACTCCATCGTTGAGTCCAGAAGCACTCCCAAGCTCCTAACCTCCAAAGCTGGCACCAAAGGTGCCCCATCGAAGGTCGGGAGCAGGAGCCCCTACCCCGGTCGGGTCCGACTCAAGCACAGGACCTCCGTCTTCGCTGGGTTTAACTTCAGCCTGCTCAGCCTGAGCCACCCAGCCACAGCTTGTAGAGCCCGGTTCAGATCTTCTGGGTTGGAGTCCGACCGGCCGCCCAACAGATAGATGAATTCCCCAGGACTAGACACAGCCTTTTGGCTCCACATAGGTCATGCCATGAGAAAAACAAGATCAGACTTTCCGGTGTTTCCAGCTCTCCCCATCCAGATCTGCACTAACTGTCCTGGGATGTGATCTTCATATAAAGGCCCCCTGGCCATTTCAGCAACGCATGCTGAAAACTCATGAACTTTTAAACATTTTAAAAAAGAATTTTGTTGAAGAGGTTCTGGGACTCCGTTCCGGCGCGTCCCCCCCCCCAGAAAAAAAGCCCCGGTTGGCCCCTCAAAATGGCAGACGGGAGGGCATCCTTCCTGACTAGGAAAAAGGCTCCACTGCAGGCAGGAATTGTTAGACATTTCAAATAGGCTGGTTGGGCAGAGGGTTAAAAAATGAAAAAAACTCTGCATGCTCTTATCACAATACTACTGACATCACCTTTTTAGATTGTGAGAATTCACAATTCTGGGTGTGTTTCTTTGAGCCAGGCCATGAAAACAATCCCAGCCAGGGAAGCAGGAAAGGGAAGGGCAATGCTGGCCATTCTAATCCTACCTTTCAGTACCCCTTTTACCGGTTCCCCAGTCCCGGGACGGGACCCCACCCCCGGAGATGCACCCACGCCCCGACTCACCCCGACGGTAGCAGAGGAATGGCAAAGCAATGTTACCGCAGCCCCCGAAGACACAGCACAGCAGCTCAACGCCCAGCGGTTCGGATGGAGGTCACAACGCCGGCAGGGCAAGACCCTCACAGCGAGCGCCGTGTCATGCCAACCCCAGAAGCCGGGGCTCCAGCCCCACCGAGAGAGAACTGAGACCAAGTGTGGCGAAACGCCCAGGGGACGGCAGCGGCATGGCCCCAGGGCCAACAGGACCACTGCCAGCTCACTTGAGACCACGCCCCGGATGCCTGGAGAGTGTCCATGTATATAAGAGAGGGCGGGTGCTTGGGCGGGTCAACAGTGGGAGGGCTTCTAATGTCCTGGCCCCACTGCTGGACCTCCTGATGGCACTGGTATTTCTGGCCACTGTGTGACACAGAGTGTTGGACTGGATGGGCCTTTGGCCTGATCCAACATTGGCGTCTCTTATGTTCTTATGTTATGTTCTTGCTGGGTGACCTAGGGCCAGTCTCACACTCTCAGCCTAACCAACTTCACAGGGTTCTGTGTACATTCATGCCATCCATTCATTATGGCTTCTCTGATGTTAAAAAAGGTAGTTCTTACAAAGAAAAACAGCAACAAAAAACCCCATTCCTAAGTAGCCTATGTTCTTAGTGGATAAATTCTTTTTACCCTACAAAAGGACTTTCTGTCTTATTCAAGTGAAGTGTTTTATTTGGTTTCAAAAAAAGTCAGTCTCTGATCTACATTTTTTTATGCAAAGCAAATGCATCCATGCTGGCTGGAGTGCACGCCACGGCTTTTGTTCCACCACTTCCCCTCTCTGAGAAGTCTGGCCATTGCGAAGAATGACTGGGTAATTGAGAATCAATACAACTTCATTCAGACATCATGTTTGAGTAACACAATATAAACTATACCATTGTACTTGGCGTTCAATAGAGCTACTCTCCTCCTTTCCGAACTGTGTTTGTTTTCATTAAACTTTCCCTGAACAATGCATTTATTTTCACGGCTCTGTTTCAGTACACCGCTGTTTGTATTCGGGAATCAATTTCCATGTACAAAATACATCTGAATAGCGTTATTTAGGAGGGGCCCTACTGCGTGTATTAAATTGCAGCTCTCATCTGCAAACTGCATTGAAGGAGAGGCCCGCCACTTTCCCAGCTGAAACTCAGCCTAGTTTTACAGGCAGCTATGACTTAAACAAGTGGGGGGGGGGCGTGGGGGGACCCCGCCCCCTCCTCCAGCCAAGACCCCCTTGGATAGTAGATTCCCTCCTTCCCACTTTTAGAGTCTAAGTGCCAAGGGGACCGGAAACTTTGGGTGTCTCATAAAGGCACCTGGGTACAGCCATATCATTGGAAAATCCCAGGGAAGAAGAAGAAGTAGGGTGTGCCGGAATTAAAGACTGATGAAGTGCCATCCGCCCCAGCTCAGTGGCATATTGTTCTCAATAACAAAAGACGTCTCAACAATGGAGACGTCACCCAATATCCTGATGTGTCCCATTTCATTAACTGACGCCCAATTCCCCTTTTTCCTTTTTTTTTACTCAACCAGGAAGGGCACTCAAGTCATTAATCTGCTGCCCGTCTTGTTTCAGGAGCTACCTTGCTTCACCCAAACTTTTGTGTCAACACACGTCTCGCTCATGTCAACCTAATTAAAGTGTGCCAGCCGTGTTGCCTCACCCAGCCTCTCTGTGCCCAGGCAGATTTGGCTCACGATAGTCTAATCAAGGTATTCCCCCCACTTTTTCCCTCCAAAGGTTGACCGCATTTAACACTGAGCCAGCCAGTGAGATGCAAACTTTTTAGCTTGAACCAATCCAAAACCAGAACAGCCAAAGCTCCACCTATCCTGGGGATCTTCTGTTCATGCCCTAGCAAACTTACCCTCGGGTTTACTGCTGGTCACAACTCTGGTTTCCTTCTGAGAACCCCTGCTACACTCTGCAGGCTCCCCCCCCTACCTTTTCTCCTTGATGCTCTGCTCCTTGGACCAGTTTGGTGTAGTGGTTAGGAGTGCAGAGAACCAGGTTCGATTTCCCACTCCTTCACATGCAGCTGCTGGGTGACCTTGAGCAAGCGACAGTTCTCTCAGAGCTGTTTTCGAAAGAACAGTTCTCGAAAGAGCTCTCTCAACCCCACCTACCTCACAGGGTGTCTGTTATGGGGAGAGGAAGGAAAGGGGATTGAAAGCCACTCTGAGACTCCCAGTGAAAGGCAGCGTATAAATCCAGCCTCTCCTCCTCCTCCCCCTCCTTCCCCTAGACCTCCCCAGACTGCAAGCCCTGGATTTAAGATTGTATGTCCCTTCCCTAGAACTATTTCCTCCCTCCTACCTTTTGTGAGTGTGCCCCCTTGTTCATGTGTGTGTGTTTGAGCATGTGTGAGTACTTAAGAAATGAATTCTTAGGTGGTTAGTATAGATTCTTTACATTTTTACTCTTTTTATTTTGTTTTGTGTGCTATAAAGTTATTTGTGTTTATAATCACTCTCGCTCTCTCGTTCTTCATAATTTTATTTTGGAGTAACAAAGAGAAAATTTTCTCCCTCTCCCCAAATACTAGAACTTGAGGACATCCAATGAAGCTGATGGGCAGTAGGTTCAGGACGGACCAAAGGAAATACTACTTTACACAGAGTTCTTATCCCCGCAGGAATATACAGACTACAAGGCTCTGTGTTATTCCTTTCTGGAACACTTTTTAAATCCAATTCCCCCTTCTCTGGGTCCAGTTTGGGTAACAGGAATTTATGCACCTGTATTTTGTACCAGCCAACTAGTGACATAACTGTTAAAGCACTGCTGAAACACATCCCACAAACCACTAAGACTGGACAGAGGATATTGACTGAACTTGGAATATTTTGTTCGCCGCATACCCTTTAAACCAGGGATCCTGAACCCTTTTGAGCTTGTGGGCACTTCTGGAGTTCTGAAAAGTTGTCAGTGGGGTACCTCAGTGGGTACCACAGTGCCCACAGAATCCATGCTGGGAAACGCCCTGCTCTAGAGCATCCTTCAGTATAAAAAAAATGTGATGGCAGAGAGCTGAAACCTTGATAACTAGCTTTAACTCCCTCTAAGCTGTGGAGTCTTGTGAACAAAATTTCTACTTTGTGAGCTACTTGCATTAAAGTTGTGAGCAAGCAATTTGGCTGCTGCATAAATTAGTTTGCTCTGGAGCCCCATCCTTCCTGAGCGAAGACAAAAATGTGTGAGCCGGAGGCTAAAAAACTGCGAGCTAGCTCACACTAACTCAGCTTAGAGGGAACACCGTTTGCGGTGCCTCCAAAAATGTATGGGTTCTTTCAAATGTTGAGGTTTCTCCCCTCCATACTCTCTGGCTCTCCTTTACCTTCCACCCTGTACAGTTCCCCCTTCCCATCAGTGTCACTTTAGAGAGACACATCTGGTTTGTCGTCTGCTGCAGCCCCTAAATCCACCCTTGCTTGGTCCTTCGCAGTGGTCTTTATCTTCCGCTTTCCCATTTCAGTCTTCCCCTTTCCTGTATGTAAATGAGGTACATTAATTCTGGACACATTTCGTTTTATGGTTGTGAGCCAAATCCCTCCATTTGTCAAAACCGTTTGGGGATGTTTAGCCTCCAAAAGAGTTTGCTGTTCATTTTCAGCTTCCTAGTGGAGATCATCTATTTAAGTTTGCTTTTCACTCCTCCATCCGTGTCATTAATGAGGACGTTGGCCAGGATCCAAAGAACTGCTCTGCTAGCTTTGAATGCCCAAGGGGCTTGGACTTGGTCTTCTCCGATAAAAAGCCTTCCTGATCTGACATGCAGGGCTAAATGCATTTGAAAGTGTTGGGGATTTCACAATTATTGTGTGGTGTGAACCCACATAGATATGCCTCAAACAGCTGGGGGGGTGGGGGGCATGGATCAGAAGCGATTTCAGTGGCTAGCTCAGAAGCCAGAACCATCCGGAGCTGTTTCTAGATCAGGGGTGTCAAACTCATTTGTTACGAGGGCCGGAATGACATAAATGAGACCTTGTAGGGCCGGGCCATGTGTGTCATAAAACGTAATGCCAGGTAGCAGAGATATACACTTTATAAAGGACACAAACACAAAGGGGGGGGGGTTATACTTAAAATAAAAACATGCTTAAAATGTTAGCACTCCTGCGATATTTTGTGGATTTAACAGCGTCTGATGACTGACACCTCTTGCTCTGAATCCTTGCATCAAAATGTCTGTGCTGTTGCAATCTTGAGTATGCTGTTCAGGTGTGTATCTGTAAGCTGCAAACCGACGATGACGCAGCAGCAGCAGAACTGGAAGAAGAAGCAGGAGACAGCCAGTTCCACTGCGGGCCTGAGGGAAGCCCTTTAGGGGCCTGATCCGGCCCCCGGGCCGCATGTTTGACACCCTTGCTCTAGATTGAACTCCACACACCCCGGCACCTGTCCCATCCCATCAATGGTTCCAAACCTACAAAATAGTTGTGTAAAATTGCTACTATCCCAGCTGTTCACTCAATTGCTGTAGATATTTTAACTTAAAAAGAAAGAAAGAGATGCAGTGTCCTTCCTTCCTATTATCAGGGAGGACATATATTTTTTGGGGGGGGAAAGCCAGGCACAGAATTATAAGTAAAAAGCAACACAACATTTAGTATACAATAATTCAGAATTTGCATAGCACTAAAAAAAATCAAATTGCACCTCAGCCATGAACTCAGTTTGGTGTAGTGGTTAAGGGTGTGGACTCTAATCTGGGAGAACCAGGTCTGATTCCTCATGCCTCCACTTGCAGCTGCTGGTGTGACCTTGAGTCAGTCACAAGTTCTCTCAGAGCTGTTCTCGCAAGAGCAGTCCTCGAAAGAGCTCTCTCAGCCCCACCTGCCTCACCTTGTGGTGAGGGGAAGGGAAAGGACATTGTAAGCTACTCTGAGACTCTGAGTGAAGGGCAGGGTATAAATCCAAGCAGCTGAGCTCGGCTTTTTCCCCTGAAGAATAGAAGTAAGAGTGCCTTCCCTCAGGGCAGTGAGGTGCAGCCATTAGAGAGTTGAATTAGAAGCTGGGAGCAGGGTTCAAAACTCCATTCGCCATGAAGCTCACCCTATGTCTGGTACTCCCCCTCCCCCTAATCTATCTCTCAGGTTTGTAATGATGACAGAAACGGAGTGGGAGAGAACACTTCATGCCATTCTAAACTCCTAGGAGGAGACTGGGTAAATGCTAATATGCTAACAACATACTGACAGTGCTGATTTGCCTCCTCCCATCTCTTGCTCAGAGTGAAAGAGGAGAGCGCAAAAGTGGGCTTGAAGCTCAACATCAAAAAAGCTAAGATCATGGCATCCGGCCCCATCACTCCTTGGCAAATAGAAGGGGAAGTCGTGAAAGTAGTGACAGACTCCACGTTCCTGGGATCCCAGATCACCGCAGACTGTGACAGCAGCCATGAAATTAAAAGACGCCTGCTCCTTGGGAGGAAAGCGATGGCGAACCTAAACAGCATGATGAAAAGTAGAGACATCACCCTGCCAACAAAAGTCCGCATGGTCAAAGCAATGGTATTCCCAGTATTCATGTATGGCTGTGAGAGTTGGACTATAAGGAAGGCCGAGCGCCAAAGAATAGTTTCTTTTGAACTGTTTATTTATACATTCAATTTATTTTACCGCTCTGACCCCGAAGGGTCTCTGAGCGGTTAACAGGTAGTTTCAAATACATTTTTCCCTAACTAAGGCCACATAGTATACAGGGGTGGGGCTGCCTACTGGCACCCAGGTGGCAGGGCTGTTGTTTTCCGGCTCCGGCATTCTTCCTCCAGGCGGTTTCGGGGTCAGCGTCCTGTCTCTGGTGTGCAGGGGCAGGTCAATTTCGGCTATGGTGCTGGAGAAGACTCTTGAGAGTCCCTTGGACTGCAAGGAGATCAAATCAGTCAATCCTCAAAGAAATCCACCCTGACTGTTCCCTGGAAGGCCAGATAATGAAACTGAAGTGCAAATACTTTGGCCACCCAATGAGAAGGGAGCACTCACTGGAGAAGACCCTGATGCTGGGAAAGATTGAAGGTCAAAGAGGACGGGGACGGCAAAGGATGAGATGGTTAGACAGTGTCATAGATGCAACGAACATGAAGTTGAGCCAACTTCAGAGGACGGCGGAAGACCGGAAGGCCTGGCATGATCTGGCCCATGGGGTCGCAAAGAGTCGGACTCGACTGTGCGACTGAACAACAACATCTCTTCCATCAGCAGAGCAGTGCTTGCAAAAGACACAGGTGTGACTCCACCCCTTTCCCTCTACTCCCTAAAGTGCTGTGACCCACATAGCTATTGAAGGGGCTTCGAGAAAGGAAAGAAGTGTGGGGAAATCAGTATTCTGTGCAGTCATGGTTGGATGCAGTCCACGGTTATCTACTGGCCTCTCTTCCAATGTTCCCTCTAAGCTCCACAGTTTTGTGAGAGAGAAAATTCTACCTCGTGAGCGAAAAAAGCTAGCAGCATTAAAGTTGTGAATGAGTCTACATTTGACTATTGCATAAATTATTTTTAGAAGATTATTTCTATAACCCTGTAAAAATCTCAGAATGAATTCTTTTGAATTATATTGAAACTATATATTAAAAATAATTTAAACATTATAAGAGAAAACAGAATCAAGTCAAATTTCATTACAGAAAATGTTGTCCTCTCCTGGCCTCCGGAGAACAGGACTACCCACCCCTTTCCACTATATTGGTAGACCTGGCCTCCGGAGAACAGCTTACACTCTTTTCCCCTCTATATTGGTAGACTTGGCCTTTGGAGAACCGGTCTACTCACCCCAGTCCACTATACTGGTAGACTTGGCCTCCAGAGAACAAGTCTATCCACCCCTTTCCACTATATTGGTAGACCTGGCCTCCAGATAACAGGTCTATCTGCCCCAGTCCTCTATATAAGTAGACCTGGCCTCGGTCTTCCATCCTGTGCTGAACCTTAGAAAACATACCAGCACTTGGGAGGGGGGGGAATCCTGCAGTCTACTCTGGGGGGCGGTATGTAGTGAAATATGACAAATTACAGGCCAAGTATAACAGAGGTGGAACAATCACTATCAGAACCCTGCCTAAGCTAACAAACAGAAAGTTGCTTAAATGTTATCAACCTGCCCAAACTACTTATTTATTAAAATATTTATATCCCACTTTTTTCTGTGACTCAAGGCAACTTACAAATCATACTGAAAAGCATAACAGGTGTGCAAAAAATATCCATTTTTCCCAGCTCTATTATAGCCTATGGGGACCATTACAGTCAATGGGCCCCATAGGCTATAATGGAGAATCAATATGGGGGTATCTGGGGCTCAGGGGGGCTGTTTTTTGAGGCAGAGGCATCAAATGTTCAGCATAACTTGGGAAGTTTCAAAAAGATTGGACCAGGGCGTCCAGTTCTATGAGCCCCAGAAGAAAGTGCCCCCCTCCTCCATTTTTTCCAATAGAGGGGGAAATGCCTTAGTGTGAGCAGAAGCTTAAAATCCCTGAGCTGGCATCTAAAATTTTGTGCACCAGCACTCCCTAGTGCACGTTAGAGGGAACTCTGCTCTCTTCCTATGTACATAAGTACTATCAAGTCACAATCAACTTACAGCAACCCCAGCAAGGGACTTTCAAGGCAACCGAGAAGCAGAGGTGGTTTGCCATTGCCTTCCTCTGAAGAGTCTTCCTTGGTGGTCTCCCATCTAAGTACAGACCCTGCTGAGCTTCTGAGATCTGATTATATTGGCCCATATTTAGCCATTTCTCTCTCCCCTGGTCCCTCCTCCTCTACATGTATGTAAATTATCTCCATCTCCCTTCCCAGGTTTAGTTTCTCCGGACGTTGTTATGCATGCAGCCCTCAGAAGATTAATGTTAACATGAGCACTACTCTGGAAGATGTGGTTACAAATACACGCAAGGTTTCATTGTGTGTCCTCCCTTAAATAGAAATTGCAGCTTCAGATTGGACCATTTCTACAGGCACTTCAGTGCCCCCATTGTTCTCTGAGGGGGGAAAGAGGATCTATTATTAGGATGTGTAGCCAAACTCATTTATCATAAGTGATTCCGCCATAGAAATCTGCTCAATAGACATTCTTTGTTCTATATTATGAGTATAATTTTCCTAAAGGATTGAGTAATCAATGTATTGCTTGCTTAAAGAGGGGAAAAATTAAACCTAATTGATAGTGTGTCATCAAGGACACTAAAGAAGAGGCAGAAAACTAGAAAAAAAATTAAATAGAAAATCACTAGAAAGTAGAGAGAAAGAAGGGGAAACTCTAAAATGATCATTATTTTGTCTGTGACAAATCAGCTCTATAACTGTGGGAAGGATCAGGGCAACAATAGACCTTTTCCGCATGCTTGACATAGTCCTGATTTCCTTGGCAGTTGATCCACAAGCACTGGAATCGGTTTGGGCATGGTTGTTCCTCACATCTGCCCTCCGTTTGCACTTTCACAGTTGTGGAGTCAGTTTATTTTCTTCCATGTATACTTTCAATAACAAGGATTTTCAAGGGAGGTGCTGTTATCATCAGTGGTGTCATCACTGGCATCACAGCACTCCCCCCCCCCTTTTTAAAGGGACTAAAGCAGGGGTGTTGAACTCATTTGTTATGAGGGCCGGATCTGACATAAATGAGATCTTGTTGGGCCGGGTCGTGTGTGTCATAAAATGTAATGCCAGGTAGCGGAGATATAAACTTTATAAAGGACACAAACACAAAGGGATTTTTAAAAAAAATAAAAACGTGCTTAAAACATTAGCACTCTTGCAATATTTTGTTTATTTAACAGTGTCTGATAATGGACACCTCTTGCTCCGAATTATTGCATCAAAATGTCTGTGCTGTTGCAATCTTGAGTATGCTATTCAGGTGTGTATCTGTAAGCTGCAAACCTACAGTGATGCAGCAGCAGCAGAACTGGAAGAAGAAGCAGAAGACAGCTAGTTCCACTGTGGGCCTGATCTGACCCTCGGGCCGCATGTTTGACACCCCTGCACTAAAGCATTGCTATATCACTAAAGTGTTGTAACAATAGGCTCAGCATTTTCTATGAATTCCCAGCATTCATTTTTTAAAAAAGTAAGTCTCTATCCTATAAGGAAGAAAGGCCTATCTCCAAAAGGGAATGTGCTATAGACCCCTCCCTCCCTCCCT
>NW_015164191.1:369022-387647 GCF_001447785.1 Gekko japonicus
CTCATTGGGACCAGTACTGAATAGGGTTGCCAGCTCCAGGTTGGGAAATTCCTGGATATTCTGTGGTGGAGTCTACGGAAGCCAGAGTTTGGGGAGGGGAGAGGCCTCAGCTGAATAGAATGTCATAGAGTCCACCCTCCAAAGCAGTTATTTTCTCCAGGAGAGAGAGCTGTTCTCTGGAGTTTAGTTGTGATACCCGGCCATCTTCAGGCTCCACCTGGAGGTTGGCTACCCTAGGCGTAGCAGCGCTTCAGAGCAGGGTCTGCTAGACATAGGTTCTTGCTGTGGGTGGGTGATTTCAGACCAGTCACAGACTTTCAACCTAACCCACCTCACAGAGTTGTTGTGCAGATCAAAAGGGGGAGAGAAGAATGATGTAAGCTGCTTTGGTCTCCACTGTGGAGAAAGACTGTACTTTTCCTCCTGGGGAACCATTGTTGCAAATCAATAGGTGAGGGCTGGAGATCACTCAGAATTAAAACCACTCTCCAGATGGCAGAGATCAGCTCCCCTGGAAAAAAAACAGCTGCTTTGCAGGGTGGACTCTGTGCCATTATACCCTGCTGAGGTCACTTCCCTCCTGCTTGGGTCCCCACTGAGGAGGAGAAAGACAGTAGTTTTCCTAGGTAGAGGCTACAAGTGTGTGTGTGGGGGAGATGGAAAGCTGAAGTCAGAGGGGCAGATAAAGGTAGGTTGATGGTTGGCCGGGAAGAAGATAGGGTTACCAACTCTAGGTTGGGAAATTCCTGGAGATTTGAGGGGTGAAGCCTGGAGAGAGTGGGGTTTGTGGAGGGGTAGGTCCTCAGACAGGTACAATGCCATAGACTCCACCCTCCAAACCAGCTATTTCCTCCTGGTGAACCATTTTTGCCCATCTCCAGGGGAAGGCTGGAGATCAGTCAGAATTACAACTGCTTTTCAGATAGCAGACAGCAGTTCCCCTGGAGAAAATGGTAAGCTCTGTGTCGTTATAGCCTGCTGAGTTCAACACAGCAAATTGACACTGAGTTCCCAAGGCTTTATCCCTAGCCTCTGATAAAAGTGCAAGAGATGAATAACATCTGAGTTAGACCGGTTTTGCATAGGTTACCGCAATGGATCACATTAGTATTGGGTCATCTTAAGTTAGGTGTTAGGTTTTTGCGTGTGTAGAAGGGCCTAAAACAATGCCTGGTAGAAAACTTCTGTGACACTTTGCTTCCCTCCCCACACACATAAAGTTCTGGTACAATAACTTAGATGTTACAAAAAGAAGCTGTAACAAAGCATTGTGGACATACAACCAAGAGCAGTTATGACTTCAGCATTATGACTCCTTGGTCATCAGCTCAGGCTTCTGTAGGTTTTGGTCTGAGCACATGCTCTAGCTGAGCCCCGTACACACGGGCTGGAAAATGCGGGGGGGGGGGAGCGTGGCTGTTTGCCCCGGGGCAAACTAACACGCGACTGCAAGATCAGATGTTTGGTTGAGGTCCCGTCGAGGTACCGTGGCCAGGGGGGAGGTGCCGATCACACCACAGGCAAAGAAGCGGGGCGGCGCAGCAAACAGGGTTGTTGTTGTTTACTTTTTTAAACTGAAGTGTGCGCATGCTCCGTTGGGTGCTTGTGCGCATCCGTGGAGCCTTGGAAAAAAAACAATGACCTGTTTGCGAGGGGACATGGGCGGGTGCCGGATGCCACCAAAAACACGATCAGACGCCCGCCCTTGCTCCACGGTTTCCGGAAACTAGTACCTCCGAGGTACTAGTTTTTTGCTGCGCATCTTCGGAGGGAAGCCTCGGGTGAGCCACGGGAGCTCTACGCTTCCCAGATGTGGCAGTGAGATCGTGCCCGGAAAATCCACCTATCTTCCATCTCTCTAGCGTGGCTACTGTTCCATGTGGCCGCAGCCCTGGTTTTCTTTTTAAAGGAAAACTGGGAATTCAGAGAACTCGCTGAGCCTATTGTTACAATGCGCCAGTGATATATCAATATTTTAGTGCCTTTTTAAATAAAAAGGGGGGGGCCTGTCTTGTCTTCAGGGTGGCGGTAGGACAGGGAGTGGTTTGACCAGGACAGCCCAATCATGGCCAAGAGGGCTGGAGTGGTGTGGAAGTGGGCGGAACAAAGAAAACCAACAAGAACATCATGCACAAAGAAAAAGCCGACTCAAAATCAGCTTCCAGAAAAAGATCAGGGTAAAAGTGATCTCAAAAGAACCAGGAGGGGAAAAAACTGATAAGAAAGCAAACAAACAAAAAGAAGTGAAAACTATAGGCACAAAAATGCGTGTGGAAAGTGGGATAAGCCAAAGCAGTAAGGGGCCAGAGCTGATTTTAAAAACTCATGAAGAGAAGTCATATAAGTGCACTCAGCTGGCAATGAATAGTGACAATTCGGAAATATCTCGTGGTGTGCAGCTTTCCATATTATCTTTCATGTGCAAAACAATTTCAATTTGTAGCAATGCTCTTTGCATCTCAACCTTTCATTTAATTTTTAACTAATGAAAAGACTCCTTCCAGTAAAAGGGAATGGCTGATAAAGATTTGAGAAAGCTTAAAAAATGATAAAATTAACTGCAGAGCAACAGGGTAAAGAAAAATGATAAGAAATGGATACAAATGCTGGATGCTAGTGAACTGTTATTTAGAGAGGGAAGTAATATATACATTCACACTACTATAGTTTTTCCCCTTCATCCGCCTTATAAATGTTATTCATATAACCAGTATACATTATGATATCTTTGTGAGATACAAAAATTATTTTTAAAATAATTAAAATAATAATAAAAATAGGGCCTTTCTTTTCAACTGCTTTTATTTTTTTCCCCGTCATCCTAGTTGGCTGATTCACTGATTGATTTCTGATGGCTGGGACCTCTCATTTGAGGAATCCAGAGATAGTGACCAAGAGGAAGAATGACGCCACTATAATCTGTAGAAGTATGGCATGGTCCGACTGGTTGGACACACACTTTTTGATTTTCTGTGTGGATTTTTAGCTTTTTCAACTCAAACCCAGGAGATTTTATTTTCATGCCATTTTTTTCTGTTTCCTTGGGCAAAATTTTACCCACAATTCCATTCTAACATGATTTTTGCATCAATTGTATGGAAATAATTATAAGGTTTAAATGACAAAAAAATGCCATAAAATAAACAAATGATTTGAGAACAACAGCCATGAAAATAGAGAAAAGAAAAATACTCATGAGAACATACCCCATTTCCTGCCCAGTAAAAGGCATATTCAAAGATCCTTTAAGTGTGTATAATCTGGGAGACCTGGGTTTGATTCCCCACTCCTCCACATACAGCTGCTGGATGACCTTGGGCAAGCCATAGTTCTGTCAGAGCTGTCCTTGAAAGGGCAGTTTCTGTCAGAGCTCTCTCAGCCCACCTACCTCACAGGGTGTCTGTTGTGAGGAGGGGAAGGAAAAGGAGTTTGTAAGCCGCTCTGAGACACCTTTGGGTAGTGAAGGGCAGGGTACAAATCCAATCTCTTCTTATCTTCTCTCTTCTAGAACCTTAAAGACTAACAAAATCTATGACAGTGTATGAGCTTTCATGAGTCACTGCCCACTTTGTCAAATACAGCTAGAATATGAGTCCATCTGTCCTATATATTGGAAAGTGGAGTGACTTCAGATGCCAAATGGCATTAGCAAACAAATAACAATAGAAGGTGTGTTTGGATTAGTTGGGATATGCAGAGAGGTAGTAGTCATGGAGAAGTCAGCACTGGTAATGAGATAGGAAACCTAGATTCTATCCAGGTGGATGCAGTGTCTTGAGCTTTGTTATCAGTTGCAATTCAGCAGTCTTTCTTTCTAATCTCCCTTTGAAATTCCTTTGTAAGACAACTGCTACTGTGAACTGCAGGCTGTGGAAGGTCAGTAGTTCAGCAGTTCGAGACCCGAGTGCCGCATGACGGAGTGAGCTCCCGTCTCTAGTTCCAGCTCCTGCCAACCTAGCAGTTCGAAAGCAAGAAATTGCAAGTAGATAAATAGGTACCACTTTGGTGGGAAGGTAACAGCGTTCCGTGCGCCTTGGTGTTTAGTCATGCTGGCCACATGACCACGGAAACGTCTTCGGACAGCGCGGGCTCTTTTGCTTGGAAACGGAGATGAGCACCACAACCCTAGAGTCGGATTCGACTGGCTTTTGAGCAAGGGAACCTTTACCTTTACCTTTCTTTTAGGTCAGCAACCGAATGTCCTGGAAGGTTGAAATGTCCCCCCCAGTGAGCTTTGAATGTTGTGGTTCCTAATGTTAGACTTATGTCCATTTATTCTTTGTTGTAGGGACTGGCCTGTTTGTCCAATGTAGAGGGTGGGAGGGCATTGCTGACACATGATGGCATTGATCCAGTTGGTCAGCCCTGTTGGTCTGAAGCAGTAGAACAAATGTAGAGTAAAGCAATAAATATGTCAAACTAGCAGATAAATCTCTAAAGGTGTCTTTACAACTATTGACCTTATAACCTTAACTTGTTATTTAGTGTCACTTTGCATATCTTGAGCATCATCATGTCGCATGCAAATTTGCTGCTCATTCTCTGGCTACAAGTTTGAATCTTGCCTGCCATTCTAATGTATCTGAAGAAGTGTGCCTGCACATGAAAGTTCATACCTTGAATAAACCTTTGTTGGTCTTAAAGGTGCCACTGGACTCAAACTTTGGTCTACATGATGGGAGTCTAATTTCACCTGTGTTTAAACAGCTTGCCCACGTCTGATTGTGGGGAAAGGATGAGTGTTCATGCAAGATTTCATAGTGCTTTTTCACAGCTGCAACCTGCCCTGCTACCTTATCTAGAGTTGTCTTCAACTTAAAAGACACATTGTTAAAAAGGAAAACAAATGCAATTTGTGCTAAGACTTTAGTGTCTCTGTGTGTCTCACTAGGATAGCATAACTTGCTGCCTCTTCTGGTCTGCCATGCTGTAAGGATCTGGATCAGCTTGCACATATGGATACTCCACGGCGTTTGAATTGCAGTTTCCCCATCTTTCCCCTGCCATATCTATAAACATTTAAAAAATAAATAAAATAAAACTACTGAAAAGCCTATGTTTTTGTGACTTGTTGCAGCGTCGCACATGGTTCTCATATTAACACCGATTTATTTGACTGCTGGTTTGTTTATTAAAATGTTTATATCCCGCCTTTCCTCTTGGTTCAAGGCAGCTTACAACAATAGTTTTTTTAAAAAAACAAAACAAAAATAAGATAGCAAACCCCCAAACTCTGCCTCCTCCCCCCCTTAAGATATGACTGCCATTCAGACCCCTTCAAAAATCCCCAGGAAGCAGGCAGGCCTTGCAATACCTCCTGAAGGTCTCCAAGGAGGGGGGGGCTCTCCTCTTCAGGAAGCCCATCCCACAGAGCCTGAGCCACAATGGAAAAGGCCCAGGTTCTGGTCGATGCCAGACATCATGGTTGGTGGGACAACCAACAGACGGCTGCCTGATAACCAGAGTTGGTGCACAGGGACACATGGAAGGAGACATCCTTCCTAGACAGGGCAGGCATAACCAAGCCATAATCCTGTAGCAGAAGTGGCTACTGGGTATGACATTGGAGATATCAAACAGCAACAAGGTGGTGATCTGATCAGGGCTTGAATCGCATCTGAGCGAGAGTTCAACCCACTCTGATAATAGTGTTCAAGTTCTCAGCATCTCTGGTCTGAGGGGGAGAGAGCACAAACAGAACGTTGCTGAAATCTTGGCGAACTTGGAGGGCTACGCTCAGTTTGGTGGGGCACACATTTTGTAAGCCTAAATAGGTACCATATAAACTCAGTGAAGTAAAAATGATCTTGGGATGGCATCACCATCTCAATGGTACATAAGTCCTCTTCAGACATTCCATTTTGACACACCAGCTATGAGTAATGGAAGAATGCACTATCCATGATTCTCCCAGCATGTGGTTGCTATTTTGTGTGAATGAGACGAAGCACATATTTTTTCAGTTTTGGAACATGTGAATGGAATAGTGGGTTTTGGAGAGTACATGTTTTCATGTACTGAAGCTACATAAACATGGGGCGGGGGACATGTGTGATGCCCCTTTCTCAATCGGAGTGCCTACCACCCTTCACAATCTCTCTCTCATAGGTTCAGGGTTACAGGTAGGTCAGGCCATGAAACATCTCTGTTCCTCTTGCCTCTTATAAAATCTGTAGAGAGCCATGACCCTTTCACCTCTCAGGTCCTCTCTCTCACTCTCAGAGACAACAGCAGACAGGGCAGCCTTTTAGCAATTTCCCCCTCACTCAAACATTGCAGAGTTGTCGGGGTTGGGGACTCAAACATTATTCCGTTCACACGCTGCCACCATTTGTTCATTTCCTAAAACACATAGATCGAGATCTTCACTGGTGTGTGTGTCTCCCCCACACACACACTCACAAGGTTAAATAAACAAGGAGTTAACCTGACCACAGTGATCCATGTGACGGTCACCTCAAGGTTAGACTACTGGAACGCTCTCTACATGGGGCTGCCTTTGTCGCTGATTCAGAAGCTGCAGCTAGTGCAGAATGCAGTGGCCAGGTTGCTGATGGGTCTCCCCAAGTGGGAGCACATCCGACCTGGGCTGAAGGCACTGCACTGGCTGCCAATAGCATACCAAATCCGCTTCAAAGTGCTGGTACTTACCTTTAAACCCCTATATGGCCAGGGTCCGACTTACCTGAGGGACTGCCTTTCCCTGCATGTACCCCCAAGAGCACTTCGGTCGGGGACCCAAAACCGTTTGGTGATTCCAGGTCCCCGGGAGGTAAAACTGGCTGTAACCAGGGCTAGATCCTTTTCAGTGGCGGCCCCTACCTGGTGGAACGAGCTCCCGGAGGAGATCAGGGCCCTGCGGGACCTTATGCAGTTCCGCAGGGCCTGCAAGACGGAGCTCTTCCGCCAGGCGTTCACATAGGGGCTGCCGCTGCCACCAACACCAATGGTGGCTAATACCATCTGACTTCGGGATCGCCCTGGGAAGCGCAGCCATATACAATGTGGCATTAACAACATGGGATTGGTATGAACGATCAACTGGACAGCGGTACCCCAATGGGGCTGATTGGAAGATAATCTACTCAAGACCATCTTGACCTAATGATAACCACTCAAGACCATCTATCTAATGAAGCACTTTATTGTTATTTATTGTTATTGTTATTACTGTTATAATCATGATTTTACTGTTTTATTGGGTTTTATGCTGGGCTCGTGCCCCCTGTAAGCCGCCCTGAGCCTGCTTGCGGGGAGGGCGGGGTAAAAATGCCTTAAATAAATAATAATAAATAATAATTATTTGCGGTTTGAACGTAACACTGAAGAAAGTAAACTCAAGGGTTCAAAGTTTCTTTTCCATTGGACTTTTAAACTGTTTCCTTGTTCTAGCATTTGGGATCTTTGGTTACAAATTGACTTTTTCTGCCCCGTTAGCTTTAAGCTGTTTTCCACCTCAGCTTCACTCAGTCAGACATACACTTTGTACTCTCATCTCCCTCGTTGCCAACTCCCAGCTGCCATTTTCTAACTTCCTCTCTCTAACACTCCATCAATTCTCATTGGTTGCTTTTAGGGAGAGGCAGAACCTAACCTTTCCATTGCAACATATCTTGCCCTATTCATATAAAATAGTGACCATGTGGATCAGGAGCCTTATGAGTAGGGTGTGTTCTAATTCCATGGGTTTGAAGCACTAAAAGCAATCCCCTGAAACTGACTCTTGTCTCACTTGTTGCTATATCAGTTTGCTACATCCCTTTGACTCGGCTATGGATTAGACTCCCTAAATGGGAAGCCAGCCAAGCTTGGTTGAAATCCACATTCTTTGACTAAACTATTCTGTGCATTTTGCTGACAGTTCCTTTGGTTTTGAACAAGGCCTGCAAGACAGTCCTTTCCTCCTTCTCGGGAAACAGCTTCCAACCCCAGGCGCTTTCTTTAGTAACACATCCTTGAGATGAGACACAATCTCCTGCATCATCACAATGCCGGCTGCTCTGGTTCCTGTCATTTTCAGCAGATAAGGATATGTTTGTTTTTGCTAAACCTACAGTATTAGTGACTGTGATACTAATTATGTTTTGAGAAATGTTTGTCTGCAGGGAAATGAACTTCTTTTTTTTTAAATGCGGTAATAATCTGTGGCACTGTCAGCTATTTCCTGTACATGGGTGGGGGGGGAGTTAGTTGAGAATCTATAAATATAGCCTCAGACATTACTGAAATATGGGTTATATCTGTAAAACAAAGCACTAATAACTAAAAATTGATAACTGTGACAGCAGCCATGAAATTAAAAGACGCTTGCTCCTTGGGAGGAAAGCGATGGTGAACCTAAACAGCATGATAAAAAGTAGAGACATCACCCTGCCAACAAAAGTTTGCATGGTCAAAGCAATGGTATTCCCAGTAGTCATGTATGGCTGCTTTTGAACTATGGTGCTGGAGAAGACTCTTGAGAGTCCCTTGGACTGCAAGAAGATCAAATCGGTCAATCCTAAAATAAATCAACCCTGACTATTCCCTGGAAGGCCAGATAATGAAACTGAAGCTCAAATACTTTGGCCACCCAATTAGAAGGGAGCACTTACTGGAGAAGACCCTGATGCTGGGAAAGATTGAAGGTCAAAGAAGACGGGGACGGCAAAGGATGAGATGGTTAGACAGTGTCATCGATGCAACGAACATGAAATTGAGCCAACTTCAGAGGATGGCGGAAGACAGGAAGGCCTGGTGGGATCTGGTCCATGGGGTCGCGAAGAGTCGGACTCGACTGTGCGACTGAACAATGGCAACAAAAAGAATTTTATATTTCTCTATCACAAATACAGGGGAGTCTGGATAGGTTTGCCAGCCTCTAGGTGGGGCCTGGAGATCTCCTGGGATCACAACTGATCTCCAGTTGATGGAGATCAGTTCCCCTGGAGACACTGACTGCTTTGCAAGGTAGACTCAATGGCAGGATACATTGGTGAGCTCCCTGTCTTTTCCGAACCCCATCCTCCCCAGGCTCCACCCCCAAAATCTCAAGGAATTTCCCAACCTGGAGTTGGCAACCCTAAGTTGAGAGGAGGCTAGGCATCAAGGAAGGGGAAACCAGCACTGGAAGTAACTAAGGAGTAAACCCAGCACTTATCAGCTATCTGATGAAGTGTGCATGTACATGACAGTTTATAGCAAGAATTAATATTTATGTATTTATTATTCGTTATTTCAATTTGTACCCTGCCCTCCCCGCGAGCGGGCTCAGGCCAGCTTACAACGTTGGCACAAAATACCAATGAAACCATATAAAATCATTTTAAAACAAAGCAATACAGATGAAACTCATAAAAGCCTAAGGTGCTAGTGATCGTTCAGTGCATTGCTTGTGGTGGCGTGCTAAGGATGTTTACAAGCTCAGTGGTCTTCCTGAGTCCCTCGATGGAATAAGCCAGATGTTAAGGCTGAGGGTCGGGCTTGTTGATGGTAATAGTGAGGGCGGCTCCTTAGTTGAAAGTCTGGTGGAACAGCTCCGTCTTGCAACTTAGAGTCCGCCCTCCTAACCACTACACCAAACTGGACTCAAACTTTGTTCTATTGCTTCAGACCAAAATGGCTACCCACCTGAACCCAGCATTAGAGTTACTGTAGCCTAAGACCATTGATTTCAATGGATTTACCTTGGAGTAACTTTGCATGCCCTGACCTGAGTGGCCCAGGCTAACCTGACCTCATCAGAACTTAGAAGCTAAGCAGGGTCGGCCCTGGTTAGCACTTGAATGGGAGACCGCCAAGGAAGTCTAGCATAGCCATGCAAAGGAAGGCAACGACAAACCACCCTGGTCACCCCTTGCCTTGAAAACCCTGGAAGGGGTCACCATAAGTCAGCTGGAGCTTGACAGCCCTTTTCACTACCACCAGCTTTGCATAGGATTTGGACTGTTAGTCATTAACTATATTTCAACAGGTCCCCACAGAAAAGAGCATGGACAAAGAATCATAGAATGTTAGAGTTGGAAGGGACCTTGCAGGTCATCTAGTCCAACTGTTGGGTATTACAAGTTGAAAACACTCAGTATATCTGGGGTTAAATGTTTGTTTATATTACTCACAGGAAGTCACGTTTTTCATGTAACCAATGTTCTTTAGCTGTAGAATACCCGGGAATTTTCTCTCTGATCTAGGGATTTGATTGGGACTAAAGTGTCAAGGTATATTAGCATTTTATGGCTCTCTTCCCAATCTTTGTTTGGTGTTCTGAAGAAGAAGAAGGAGAGTAGCCACAATCTCTCTCTTCTCTAATTTTGTCTTTGTAGAGTAAGGATGTAGCAGATTTTCTCTGTTGTTATTTTCATCCCAGTTACCCTTCCCATGCTAGAATTTAGTAAAAACTTTATATTTTAATCACACATGGACTCTGAGTCTGAATTATTTTATTCTGGGACTGCTGGACCATCTTATCTCTGCTAAATACCATTTTTCAGTATCTCACTATCACCCAACACCAACCCCCTGCACTCTGCATTCTGCAGGAGCATAGCTGAAAGAGAGCCCTACATACCTACAACATACCTGAAAGATGGTCATCCAGCCTCCACTTGAAAACGTCCAGCGATATAAATTGTCCATTCAGATAGCATATAAATTGTCCATTCTAATTTATTGCTGATGTAAGATGGGCCTCTTTAGTCACCAAATGATATGTAATCTGATGTAAATCAAGTCAACGAGTAGATGATATCAATCCAGCCCCTCACAAAGATGTCTGCTAAGAAACTAACAAAGACCTTGTACTACCAGGGAAGTAAAGTGGGCAGTTTCCTTGTTCTTGAGAAAAGATAAGATTAAGGCCACCTCTGTCTCAAGCGATCTGAGCAAGTTTATTATACCCAAGTGCACTGAAGTCTCTCTTCTCAATGAAATAAACGGGACTTTCCAAGGTTCCATTTGGATTGGATTGTGCTTTCTTGACTCCCTTTCCCCAGTGATCACGGCAGAAGCATGATTAAAATCTGGAGTCTCTTCAGTAAGGTTTTATATATTTTTTTTAAAAAAACAAGCAAAAATCATCTTGTGCAGTTCTTCCAACCTCTTGCTTTCTCTCTTCCTCACACTTTTCATAATGAACTTCGTATCACTTTAGGTATCACAGACACAATGGGAAGAGTATAAAATGAGGCCCCTGACCTAATGGCAGCCTGGGCCAGCCTTGCTCCTTAGCCCGACTTCATAATGGAACTAACTTGCCGATAGGGATGGATTGCACATTAAAACTGATCCTGCTCGAAGTGCTTTCCTGTTCTCTCAGGCTTTCAACCTCTATGCACACGCTAGAGACATAAGGCTGTTCACGTTTCTATCCAGGCCTTCTCTTCTCACACAATTGCAAAATGGTGAATTTCAGAGAGCCAGGAATTAAGAGGGATTTCACGTGTGTCTATATCTATTTACATTTTCTAATGTCTGCTTTTCTCACAGGGCCTCGAGGCAGATTACACAGAGTGAACCAAAGCGTGTTAACGTGACTCATTAAATGATGCAAAATTGCATCATGGGATCCAACCCACAAGGAACTTTGTGAAACATTTTGTACAGGGCTACCCTGTTGCCTGTGCAGACAAGCCCTCCTGAATAATTCAGTTTTGCACAGTTGTGCAAAGCCAGGAGATTTGGAGCCTTCCTGACCTTTTCAGGCAGGCCATTCCATTAGGCGGGGGCCACCACAAAGAAGACATGTCCTTGAAGTCATAGGACTGCGCTCATATATCCGGTGGTTTCCATGCCTCCAGGAGGATCTGGTTGTAAGAAACAATGCTTCTGCATGAGGGTTGCGAATATGGGCTCCATCATTTCTATGAACATGGGGACTCTTTCGTGATACTGCAGCCACCAAGCCAATGTATGCCCTGCATGTATGATAATGAAGAAGAAGAGTTGGTTTTTGTGGCTCAAGTGGTTAAGACGCTGAACTGCAGGCTGTAGAAGGTCAGTAGTTCAGCAGTTCAAGACCCAGGTGCCGAATGATGGAGTTGAGCTCCCATCTCTAGTTCCAGCTCCTGCCAACCTAGCAGTTCGAAAGCAAGTAATTGCAAGTAGATAAATAGGTACCGCTTCGGTGGGAAGGTAACAGCGTTCCGTGCGCCTTGGTGTTTAGTCATGCCGGCCACATGACCACGGAAATGTCTTCGGACAGCGCTGGCTCTTCGGCTTTGAAACGGAGATGAGCACCGCAACCCTAGAGTCGGATTCGACTGGCTTTCGAGCAAGGGAACCTTTACCTTTACTCTAAGGAGTCTCAAAGTGGCTTACAATTGCCTTCCTTTCCTCTCCTCCCAGCAGTCATCTTGTGAGGTAGCTGGGGCTGAGAGTTCAGAGAGAACCACGAGGGACCCAAGGTCACCCTTGATTGACGCAATCAGCAACTCCATGCAATCACAATGGAACTTAAAGCCATAGAAACCAAGACCACAATCTTTGGCATTTGTAGTGCTCAGGAACTCAGATGAAGTCAGTATGTAGAGAAAGGGGTTACCAGCCCTTTTAGAACAGGAGAAACTGCTGAGTAATGGGGGGGGGAATATCTCGAGTTATCCCCTTGCCCTGGCATGTTATCATGTGGTGTTCTTTCTGAGAAGCAGGGCGTGGGCTAGGAAGAGCACCAGAAAACAGTCAGCTAAGCAGCACCAAGAAAAAATATATATTACCAAATAAAAGTGTTCTTAATTTTTTAAAAAACCCTCCCAGAGCAGAGCGTTTTCTGAGCTCTCCCTGGGTCTTCTAAGGGATGCACAAGCAATTCTGCAGGAGCTGGAGAGCTACTGGAAGCCCTCACCCTACCTATTGGAGACCAGTGATTGAGAGAAAGTGATCTGTGTGCCTCAGGCAGAGAGTATGATCCCTTGTGGGTCTTTGTCAGTTCGTGTTCAGATGGTAAAAGAAGACCATTCAGACATCAGAAATGAAAACGCAATCCTATATCTGTGTGGGGGTGCATTCAGATGGCTCTTGAGATCCGTGTGAGGCACGAGTGCCTCATGGATTTAAATGTAATGTCCAGACATCAACATCTGGGAAACGTCCATCTTCCGTGAGCATCCCGTTTTGCCACGCTTCGGAGCCGTACTAAAAAGGTACTAGTTAAAATCTGGAGTTTTCAGTTCTGGCGGGCCAATCGCGGACTTGCCCCCAGCTGATCGTTCCAGCGCGCAATTAAAAAATGGCGCCTGTTTGGGATGGTCTGACGTCAGACCATCCCGAACGGGCACAATTTTTAAAAAATCTTGATTCTGCGCATGCACGGATAAACAAGGCTGCTATATCACACCTATGTGTATGCGCAAAAAGTTTTTTTTAAAAAACCCACCACGCGGGCCTCCTTCAGTGGATACCGTCTAGACAATCCACAGTGGAAGCAGCACGTGGTAAGGCAATTCCCCCGGGGGATGTCTGGTCATGCGAGGATGGATTTAAAAGATCAGGATCAAATTTGAGCCGGCATTAATGGCGGGATTAGCTGCCCGTCTGAATGCACCCTGTACTAGATCCAGGTGCTCAGCTGTGTTGGTCTGAAGCAGCAGAACCAATTTAGAGTCTGGTGGGGGCACCTTTAAGACCAACAAAGGTTGATTCAAGGTATGAGCTTTCGTGTCCAAGGCAACTTGACAGCAGCACCACGGTTATGAGATGGAATGTTCGATTATGATATGGCTGTTAATCAGTGGACAATTCAGTTCATTAACCATCTGACTTGAAAACTGATTAATTGGTGTGCTGGGTGTCCAGTGAACGCGGGGCCTTCTCTGTTCTGGCACCTTGCTTTTAGAATCCACTTACTACTGGATTCTGTGCCAGTATAGCTTTCGTTCTATTTGCCCGTTACGAGGAGGGAGCCAATTTTGCACCAAGCAGTTTGGCAGCTGAAGTCTGTTTATCAGGTTACTTTCCACACATTCAAATGGTACACTAAGAATACAGTGCAACCGGTGGTACTTCTGACACAACCAGATGGGAGTCCTTATTTTCTTCCCTCCTCCAAGACTCATGGCTTGCCATTCAGCACCCAATTGTATAAACCATTTGTGATCAAATCAATTCCTTTCTTCTGTTTTGCAAGTGATTATGAAAAGACACTGTTTTTTTTTATAAGGCTTACTGTTTGGTGTTTGTTTCAGACTTTGTTATCATCAAAGTTATTTCGTGCATGCACATTTTTGTCCAGCCTTGTGGGAATCCGAGCACCCACCCTCCATAATTTAATGACCTAACTTGACCAGTAATAACTCTGTGGGAGAATCTAGTTCACTTATAGCTCTGATGCAAAAGCAGCTTGCAAGGTGGAAGGACATGAAACTGGACCTCCACAGCTACTGTGCAGTGCAAAGCTGTGCATCAGCTGCATGACAGCTGCAAGGCGGAGACATCTGGCGTCAGGAGCAACCCCAGCAGACAGACATGGAATGCTCACTGACCAGATCTGGTCACTGCAAAGCTGGTGGCATGCTAACCACCACAGCAGTTTGCCTCTCCACTTCACTGGTTTCTTCTTCTTGGGGGAAGGTACAATTTGAGCAAGATATCATCATGACATGTCATATCACTAAAATCAGTTTTAGGATGTTAACAATATTGCTCTTCAGTGGAAGAGCTAGATTTGAGTCTAGAAGCACCTTAAAGATGAACAAGCCAGTTTGTTGTAGTGGTTAAGTGCACAGACTCTAACCTGGGAGAACCAGATTTGATTCCACACACCTCCACTTGCAGCTGCTGGATGACCTTGGGCAAGCCATAGTTTTGTCAGAGCTGTCCTTGAAAGAGCAGCTTCTGTCAGAGCTCTCTCAGCCCTGCCTACCTCCCAGGTGTCTGTTGTGGGGAGGGGAAGGGAAAGGAGTTTGTAAACTGCTCTGAGATTACAAGTGAAGGGTGGGTTATAAATCCAATCTCTTCTTCTTTCATCAGATACAAGTTGGAATGGAGGCCTTATAGGACTTATATACTAGTCAGAAGGTGGGATGAGTGTTGCAAAGAAGGGGCTCAGGATGCAGAGGTAACAATGCAGAATATAATCATCTTGAATATAGCAGGGGAAAAATAGTTAGGGACAAAAAAAATAGCCTCTGTAGTGAGATAAGATTCGTGTGTTCCTAATTCAGCCCCCCAGGGCTGAATTCATTGTTTCGAATATCTGAATGAACTCAAGTCCAGCAATCTCACATTGGAATTTCCCTGTGAAGTTTCTCTGTCTGAGGACTGCCACTCTGTCTGAGGACTGCAATGGAATGTCCTGGAAGATTAAAATGCTCTTACACTGTTTTGGGGGTGTTGTGCTTATGTTGAGGTTATGTCCATTTATTCTTTTGTGTAGGGACTGACCTTTTTGTCTGATGTAGAGTCTAGGGACGGGCATGAACCAGCTGACGAATTAAAGTTTGTCACAAATTTTTGCTTCTTTGTGGTATGCAAAGCGATGTTTGTGAACTGAAGAACTGCCGTGAACTTCCATGAATTTTGGTGCAGTTCATGGTGGTTCATAGCAGTTTGTGAACAGCAGAAAGCAGGGGGTTACTCCTCCTTTCTAGTCTTCATGAAAAACAGCTGTTCTTCATAAAAAACAACTCAGAGCCCTTTAAACCCAACAGCTGAGCGGTGGTCCCACTGCTCAGCTGCTTAGAAACCCCTGCTCTCTGCTCCCCATGAAAAAACCGCAAGGAGCAGAAAGCGAGGATTTAAAGAAGAAGAAGAGATTGAATTTATACGCTGCCCTTCACTACCCAAAGGAGTCTCAGAGTGGCTTACAAACTCCTTTCTCTCCCCACAACAGACACCCAGTGAGGTAGGTGGGGCTGAGAGAGCACTGACAGAAACTGCTCTTTTTCAAGAACACCTCTGACAGAACTATGGCTTGCCCAAGGTCATCCAACAGGTGCAACTGGAGGAGTGGGGAATCAAACCCGGTTCTCCCAGATTAGAGTCCGCGTACTTAACCACTGCATCAAACTGGCTCTATACCAAACTGGCTTTAAATGGCTCATGAACTTTAAATGGCTCATGAACCAATGTGAACCAGGTCAGTTCGCGAACCAACCTCCCAGTTCGTATGGAGTTGTGGCTCAGTTTGTGGTTCAGCTACGAACCACAAACTGAACTGAACTGCAAAACTGCTGATTGTGCCCATCCCTGGTTGAATCACTACTAGCCCAGGGGTCCCCAACGTGATGTCCATGGGTGCCATAGTGCCCACCAACACCTTTCCTAGTGCCTGCCAAGCGTTTTTAGAAAGCGGGTGTATCCGGATGGGGCTTTTGTACATCACAGCTTCTTCTTGGCCACTGGAGAGCTGATTGGCTTTGCAGGTCTTGAAGAAGTTGCTTCAGCAGCAGCTGTCAGCCCAGCACATGGATCTTCACCATGTGACTGAAGTTAAGCTGTGAGTATGCATGCAAGAAATATTTTTAAATAACTTGTTAAAAGCATGCTGATCTTTTACCTGAGGAGCTGCGGTGGTTCAAGTGGTTATGACGCTGAACTGCAGGCTGTGAAAGGTCAGTAGTTCAGCAGTTCGAGACCCGGGTGCCGCATGACGGAGTGAGCTCCCATCTCTAGTTCCAGCTCCTGCCAACCTAGCAGTTTGAAAGCAAGAAACTGCAAGTAGATAAATAGGGACCACTTCGGTGGGAAGGTCACAGCGTTCCGTGCGCCTTGGTGTTTAGTGTTTAGTCATGCTGGCCACATGACCACGGAAACGTCTTCAGACAGCGCTGGCTCTTCGGCTTTGAAACGGAGATGAGCACCGCAACCCTAGAGTCGGATTCGACTGGCTTTCGAGCAAGGGAACCTTTACCTTTACCTTTTACCTGAAATGGTGAAGAGGTATTCTTAGAGTGATGCATAACCTCTCCCCCTGACATTTCCGGTTGGCTCAGCCTCCTGGAGGTGTCCCCAACGTCCTGTGTCAGAATTCCAAAGGTTCCTGCAGAGTCAAAAAGGGCGGGGACTGCTTCCTTAGGTAATCCAGGACAGAAGAGAAGGCTACAGGGCATCAACCCCACGTCTGTAGAGGGTCGCCAGCCTCCAGCTGGGTGATGGAGCTCTCCTGGAATTACAACTGGTGTCCAAAGATCAGTTTCCCCGGAGAAAAGGGCAGCTGGGGGGGGGGGGGACTCTGTGGTGTTGCATCTCTCCTCAGGCCCTGCAACCAAATCTCCAGGAATTTCCCAACTCAAAATTGGCAACACTCCTGTAGAGGCACTATGTTTCCCATTGTACATACAATTTACTGTAAATAAGATGGCACAGAGCCCCTGGAGCTGAAGACAGGATTTTGGGCATGAGGAACCCGCCATGAATGTTTTAGTAAGCTGTAAAAGCTTCATGTTCAGTAGGGAATGTTTATTAGAGCACTAACACATACTGAAGTGGGCATTTCACGGTGAAAAATACAGCGATAATGCTCCAAAATGACTACAGGGACTTCCCTCTTTCCGAGACGAGCATCCAATATGGCTACCTGGGTTGCAGGGTTTTTTTAAGCACTACTTTGGGCCGTAATTTTTCCTTGGCTTGTAATAAACCCTTCCTCGCTGAAGGAAGAAAAACAACTGCCCAATGAAAGCCAGAGAGATAATACTGTAGACTAAACATTTATAGATGCAAGTTTTATTCCCTATTGATAAAGTAGCCACACGAAACAGTACCTTGGGAATGCATCGACACAACTTTGATTTCTTTGCTCTCACGTTCACCTCTGTATCCCCTGCAACGTCATAGGTGTATACCTCCTGGAAATTGATGCATGACCCTCTTGTTGGATCAAAACCCACCATTCATCATTTGTTCAAAGGTTCCAGAAGAACCAAAGGGAATTTTCTTTGAATAATGACTCCCCAAACCTTCCCTTTCTAAAACAGGCATCTGTCTTTACCAAAACACTTCTGAGCAAAAGCAGCATCCCCCCCCCACTCCCACTCCATTAAATAGCAAAGAATTCTTCACCCTGAGCAATTCCTCCCACTGAGAAAACATAAGTGGCTATGGCTGCCCCATTTCCACTGATGCTGATGTCCCTAGGCCTGGTGAGGGTCCCGGTCTCTGTAGCTTCACCCCCAGTCACTGTGGCTTCACCCCCATCACCACCAATGTTTCTCCTGGGCCCAGGAAGGCTCTCAGCCACCACTGTTGAAGAGAAGGTAAGTTTTTACATTGCTTGCACATGCACAGACAACATTTTTGTTGGGTGGTGGGTTTTTTTACATCTTTCACATTTTTTTTAAGGTTTTCAGATTTTTCTGCAAACCCAGGGTGTCCCCCAAGTTTGCAAAAGTATCTGTTTTCTTTCTGTGTGGCCCTGATTCTCTGATTTAGATACCTACAGATGTGGGCCATGCATGGCTATTAGATATATAGATGCATCCAGGGGTCATTTCCTGCAGGAGCGCGCAGGAGCGGAGCTCCGGCAGTAAAGAGCCCAGGGGGCGGGCACATACAACAAGCTCCACCCCCTGCTCCCAGCAGCCCGGTCAGAGCAAGAAGCAGCCAGGTAAGTTACCCTAACCCGCCCCCCCGCATCCAAAACAGTCCAGTGGCACCTTTGAGACCAAGTTTTATTCAGGTACAAGCTCTCCCTCCTCTGCGAGGACAGATAAGC
>NW_015164191.1:387677-427706 GCF_001447785.1 Gekko japonicus
CCAAAACAGTCCAGTGGAGCCTGAGCGGTGGGTGTTGCCTTCTGACACACTTCCGGTGATGTCATGGGGTGTGGCATATGCAAATAAGTTATGCTAATGAGTTATGCTAATGAGCTCCTGCACCTCTTTTTCTATGAAATGACCCCTGGATGAATCCATGTGGAGGTTAACATGCTCTTCTGTTTCACAAAGTTGTTATAAATGTGTCATATAACATGATCACGTTCCATGGAGAAAAAGCTCTGCTGCTTAGCAGATCAGTAGTAATTGGTGGACACCAATTCCCTCTCCCCCATATGATTTAGATTTTTTTAAAGGTTAATGTGGAGCCTGTGCCCACCAAGCACCCCTCCTTGTTGACCCTTCCTTCTTTAATCTACCAGAGTGGGGGACCATGAAGATGGTTCCAAGAGGTCTTAGAAACCACTACATGTGTTCATCAATGGGTCAGTCAACAGTGGGGCTTGTAGAAAAGTAGTTCCCTTGATTCTCAGAGTCTCTTGAAACTGCAATCTCATTGCAATAGGTTCAGGGGCAAACCCACTGAATTCTATCCAAGACAGAGAAATAGTGAATCTACAAATATAAGAGCCCTAGTCCAGCATCCTGTCTCCCACAGTAGCCAGTCAGTGATTCTGGAGGCCCAACAAGAGGGCACAGAGGCTAAAGCCTTCCCCTGATATTCCAGGCACTGGTATTCAGAGCTTTTCTTCCTCGGTATGTGGAAGTTCCTTTTAGTCACCACAGCCATGAAGAATTGGAGTGGGTTGCAGCTAAACCACACAGCCACAATCCAAGTTGCCATGCTTTTTTTGGACCTGACAATAACTTTATCTACAGCGGGGGGGGGGAGTGGTCACTTCCGATGGGAAATCATGGATATTTGTTCTGTGGTTTAGGTGTAAACCAATCCAGTTCTTCAAGGCAAGGACATCTATCATGAAATAAATTAAATATATGGGCATTAAAAAGGTAAAGGTTCCCTTGCTCGAAAGCTAGTCGAATTCGACTCTAGGGTTGCGGTGCTCATCTCCATTTCAAAGCCAAAGAGCCAGCACTGTCCAAAGACGTTTACGTGGTCATGTGGCCGGCATGACTAAACACCAAGGCGCACGGAACGCTGTTACCTTCCCACTGAAGTGGTACCTATTTATCTACTTGCAATTTCTTGTTTTCGAACTGGTTGGCAGGAGCTGGAACTAGAGACGGGAGCTCACTCCGTCATGCGGCACCTGGGTCTCGAACTGCTGAACTACTGACCTTTCACAGCCTGCAGTTCAGCGTCTTAACCACTTGAACCACCACAGCTCCTTTTTTGGGCATTAGTGAGGTACAAACATTAAATCTGGAGAACTTTTGTTGGAGGAAGTATATGTTCATGACAAATATATGGAGGCCCCAGTCACATGGAGAATTTGCCGTGCAAAAGGCATGAATGCTGGGCAGATTTTCAGAGCGCGATCTCACCGCAACATCTGGAAAGCGTAACGCACCCGTGGCCAACCCGTGGCATGCCGCTGAAGATGCGCAGTTAAAAGGTACCTGCAAATATCTACTAGCAAATGGTTTGCCATGGGCTGCAGACGGACTTGTTCGGTGTGATCACGCCGATGTATGCCTATTCCCTCCGGCCATCCTCTTTGCAGCGCGCGCCGAAGGACGAAACCCCAGTGTGCCGCCGTCTGATTGCATAATGGCGGATCAGAATGTGACGGTGCAAATAGCCACGCCTCCCCCCAGTGTTCCCTCTAAGCTGAGTTAGTGTGAGCTAGCTCACAGTTGTTTAGCCTCCAGCTCACACATTTTTGTCTCAGCTCAGGTAGGAGGGCTCCAGAGCAAACTAATTTATGCAGTAGCCAAATCGCTTGCTCACAACTTGAATGCCAGTAGCTCACAAAGTAGAATTTTTGCTCACAAGACTCCAAAGCTTAGAGGGAACATTGCCCCCCCCCCGCGTTTTCTGGCACATGTGGCCAAGGCCGGAGAAACATTATTTCATGGATTGAACTTTATAACGGTAGTGACTTTGGATAACATGGAAATGGCATCACCTTCCGTTTCAAACATAGTGCAGGAGAAGACTCCTCAGAGGTTCAGACAACATCTGCCGGTGTCAGTACGAGGCGGGAGCTTGACTGTTCTCAAATAATTGTGGCTTAGTAGTGACAATAGTTCAGTAGGCAGCAATTATACCACACTTTGCTGATAAGCAGCTTGTAAGTGAACATCTGGAATCCTGATGTCTTGCATTCAAATGAGGACGAAAGATCAGCTACAAGATTAATGTTGTCAACTATCATATGGTGCCACAACATACCTTTGTGAACTAGAAGAGTAATTCCTAAAAAGTGTCTGCCAGGGCATATTTACTTGCCATGAGAGGATTGCTCATGGACCACAAGAAGCAGAACAATTAAAAGCTGCTATGAGCCGAAAATACGCATCCCGAGATGGGGCTGCCCACAGCATCTCTGCGTGATTTATAGCTTTTCCTCCTTCTAGTCACAGGGTCCTAATGACACCCAACCCAGGGTACTCAAAGAACTCAACAGTGACTGTTTCACAAGGTAGCCATGTTGGTCAGCAGGAGAAGAACTAGAAGTGAGCCCAGCAGCACTTTAGAGACCGACAAAGTACCTGGGGTCTAAGCTTACAAACTGAGATTTCGGTGTATATCAGCAACACCCCTCCCACCTTCTGACAGGGATATAAGGACTCAGGGATCTCCGTTACAACTTGGAATTTGACAGAGGGAGCTTTGGCTCTCAAAAACTTACACCCCCTAAACAACGTTATCACTAAAGATAATTAACAACGATAACTTGAGAAAGACAGAGCCCGTGCCGTGATCCCGTTGGTACAGTCTGTGCCTGCCCCATATATATGAGAAAGAACAAAAAACTGATGCGCAAGGCAGACCAGAGATTCTACTAACATAACTGCTGCCACCATCTCTAAGTATTAATTACAGCTAACTAGCACTGTATGATATCAGATTGTTTATATGGTATTATATGGTTTTACCTATGTTATAATTGTTTTTATGTTTTACTAGGTGCAAAGCCTGTTGCAAAGCGAAGACAACGGTCCCTAGAAAGACCCTGGGGCGAGGGCCCGGCAGCTGGGGACGCACCCGGTGAGCCAGGGAAGTGCGGGCCAGGGAAGTGCAGTGTGGCTCTCTGCAGGCCCCGTGCAGTTGTTGGGTGGCCAGCACTGCAGCAGAGGCCTGGGGGCGTGCCGGCAGGGGTGGCTGAGGGAAGGCTGGCTGAGTCCGAACCCTCCCACCCCAAGAAGGTCACGCAGGCTGCACGGTCCAGGCCGTGGTAACCGAAGGATGGGCAGCGGGGCCGTGACCCACCTTCCTGAGTGCAGTTGGGGTGTGCGGCCAGGCCAGCGAGGCCATGGGTGGTGCAGGGAAGGCAGGTGGAGGCGCCCCCCAATGAAAGGGCCGTGGTCTGGCTGGGCGAGGGCACGGTGGCCCAGGGAAGTGTGGTGCTGCCGTTTTGCCACCTCCCCGAGCGCAGTTGGAGTGCAGTGTTAAGGCAGTGAGGCAGGGGGCAGGGTGGGGCGGGGAAGGGTGGTGGAAGCCAAACCCCCCCCCAAAAGGGCTCGTGGCCTCCCTGGGCAGGCTACCGCGGGTGAGGGAAGCGCAGCACTGCTGCTCTCCCCCTTCTCCATGGTGAGTCAGGGCACCGCAGCAGCGCAGTGCAGGGAAGGGCAAATGGCCCCCCGGAAGAAGGGCCAGCAGCGTCCATGGGCCAGGCCGCTGGAAAGCAGCAGCTGCAATGCTTGTAAAAAAGTCAAAAAATTACTTTTATTGTTGTTTTATTAAATGTATTAATTGCCCAGTCTCTGCTACTGCAGGGCTCTGGGTGATATACAATAGGAATAAAAACATACACTAGGTAGAACAATTAAAATCGAACGGCACATTTTAAAACAGATGGTGAGCAAATTGATCCCATCTCAGACTGCCGGCCACTTTGTGGGTGGGAGGGGAGGGGAGGGGCAAGACAGACGCAGAGAGCAGAAGAGGGATCTGGGGAGTTCTGGATCAGTTAGCCTCCCAAATCCACCCAAAGCCTCCCAAATACATAGGTCTGGAACCACGTGATTCACTGTGTTGTGTCATAAATGAATTCAGGAGCCCCAAATGGCACAGAAATATTTTCAGTTTACTATTACGGACATTCAGCATTTGCTGCAGATAAATTAATAATTCACTGGGAAGCCATTGTATTTTTTAAGTTGTATTCCTCACATTAACATAACAAGGATATTTTCCTGTCAGATTTTTGACAAAAAAGACTGCTAAGTTTCACTTCAGCGATTGCATGGTTTGTTGTCGTTGTTCAGTCGCACAGTCGAGTCTGACTCTCCGCGGCCCCATGGACCAGATCACACCACGCCTTCCGGTCTTCCGCCGTCCTCTGAAGTTGGCTCAACTTCATGTTTGTTGCATCTATGACACTGTCTGACCATCTCATCCTTTGCCGTCCCCGTCTTCTTTGACCTTCAATCTTTCCCAGCATCAGGGTCTTCTCCAGGGAGTGCTCCCTTCTCATTTGGTGGCCAAAGTATTTGAGCTTCAGTTTCATTATCTGGCCTTCCAGGGAACAGTCAGGGTTGATTTCTTTTAGGATTGACTGATTTGATCTTCTTGCAGTCCAAGGGACTCTCAAGAGTCTTCTCCAGCACCATAGTTCAAAAGAATCTATTCTTCGGCGCTCAGCCTTCCTTATAGTCCAACTCTCACAGCCATACATGACTACTGGGAATACCATTGCTTGGACCATGCGTATTTTTGTTGGCAGGGTGATGTCTCTACTTTTTATCATGCTGTTTAGGTTCGCCATCACTTTCCTCCCAAGGAGCAGGCGTCTTTTAATTTCATGGCTGCGGTATACAACAGCAAAAAATAAAACAAAAAAGAAAACAGATATTGGGAAGCACCTTGAAGCAAATCAGCCAGCAAGAAGAGTTCATCAAAAACACATCAAGCTGAACTAACTTAATTTCTCGTCTTTATCAGATAACAAGTTTAATGGATCAAGGATATGCGGCGGACAGACGAAGTCTTGATTGTAATAAAGCATTGGCCACAGTTCCGCATGACATTCTTCTCGCAGGAAGAGGAAAGGGGCTGATTAGATGCAATGACTCTCAGATGGCAACTCACAGAACACTACCGACTTTTGAACTGAAGGAGGACAAAAAGGCAATTCTTAGTGAGTGCATGAAGCACTGTCAAGTTCTGGCTTTTCTCAACCGTATGAATTAATGACCTCCTCTCATTAACAGCCTTGCTCGGGTCTTGCAGACTGAGGGCCTTTGTGGCTTCCTCGATTGAGTCCATCCATCTCAAGTTGGGTCTCCCTCTTTTCCCGCTGCCATCAACTTTCCCAAACATTCTTGTCTTTTCCAATGAGGCTCTGCTTGCGTATGCAGGGAGGCAGGGCATTCGTAAGCACCAGGGATGAATTTGGCTTGACAAACTAAAGTTACCTCTCCAGGAAATGTGTACTTTATGGAGCTCCAAATTATGTTGTGGGTGCCCTAGCTTGTTTGGAACGTTTTAAACCTGTTTTGAGGTGATGTCTGCTTTTATTCTTGGCCTTGCCGCTGGTTTTATGAGTACTGGTGTTTTGAATTTTAATGGTTTTTGTTTAGTTTTGGGAAGCTGGGTCAGGAAAGAGAGTTGGAGGTGTGAGGTATACATATTACAAAACAGTAAATACTGAATACATGGCTACTTTTGTTGCTTAGTCTGAAATCTGGACAGGACATTTGGCTCCTAATATCATCACTTCAGCAATATCACTCATCGCTTGGATGACACTGCTGGTATCCACATCTGCTGGTGCATGGATCCTTTTGGAGCATATACAGCTGCTTTACATGTGTCAGACCATCATTGTCTCTGGATTGCTATGGCTGATGGTGCCCACCAACATCTTTCCTGTTGCCCGCTAAGTGCTTTCAGAAAGTGGATGGTGCCGGGTGAGGCTTTTGGCCATCCAGATTTTTAAAGACATTGCTTCAGCAGCAGCTGCCCACCACAACACAAGGATCTTCACTGTACGACTGAAGGTAAGCCAGAACAGCCTTATTACGGCTGACTCCACCTCCTGTGCCAGCCATGTTGTGGCCGCCATTCTGTGAATGGAATGGAGTAAAATAAAAACCGTACAATCAAATATTTCTTTAAAAGCTGCACACAGGTACACAGGTAACGTATCTAGAGGGATCCCAAACATCCTCAGGAGTTCAGTTTAGTATCTAGTATCTACCGTCACTGTTGCAAAAAGCAGAGGGACCTAGGAAAATGACCCTTTGTTCCCTCTGGAGTCTTTTTTCATTGCTGCCAGGCTTCACAAGTGAGCTTTCTTAGGAGTAGCCCAGCACAGCCTACAAGATCCTGGGGGCATGAAGGGCTGGGTGGGGAATTCCGGCACCCCTACTCACCCTGGGAAAGAAATAATGCGGCAGATGGAACCGTCACCAAAATAGCCATCCTCCAACAGCTCTATCTGTTGATGAGCGGCCAACCGGAGGCCACCCCAGAACATCTGTCCAGGGGTTTGGAGGCCGTGTTTGGGTGGTCAAGGCAAAGCAAGCTGAAACTAAATCCAGCTACAACAGAGGTCCTGTAGTTGGGTTGGGGGGGTGGGACGGGTTGCCAACTCCTTCCTCTTGATGGGATGCCGTTAACAGCTGGGCTGTCTGTGCAGAGTTTGGGAGTGATCCTGAATGCCCCCCTTTCTATGGAGGCCCAGGTCACAAAGGTGGTTAAGTTGGCATTTTACCATCTTCACCAGGCTAAACAGTTGGCTCCATACCTGTCACCCTCTGATCTAGCCATGGAGATCCATTCAATGGTCACCTCTAGGTTAGATTACTGTAAGTCGCTCAATGTTGGGCTTGCCTTGAGGTTGATCTGGGAAATGCAATGGGTCCAGAATGCAGCTGCGAGGGTGTTAACAGGAACACCCTTTAGAGCACATGTCCAACCAGATTAGAGCACTGGCTCCAGATTGAGGACCAGATCAAGTTCAAGGTCTTGGTATTGACCTTCAAAACCCTGGATGGTCAGGGACCAGCATACCTTTGGGACCACCTGTCCTGGTATGTCCTCCGTAGAGCACTACACTTGAGTGACCAAAATCTGGTGGTGGTTCCTGGCCCAAAGAGTGTCTGACTGTCCTCAACCAGGGCCCGGGTCTTCTTGGCCCGGACCCCACTCTGATGGAACTCTCTTCCAGGAGAGATCAGGTCCCTGTAGGATCTTGTACCATTCTGCAGGACCTGCAAAATAGAGTTGTTCCACTGGGCCTATGGTTGGCAACAGTGCCAGGCCTCTAGTTGGTAGGCTATAATCAATTTCTGGCCTCCCCTTTCCTTCCTCCCCTCTCCCTCTGTGTCTGTCCCCCCCATTCCCCTTCTTAGATGTCTGTAGAGTGCTCCCTAGATGAGTTCTTACGGCATCCTGAATTTGTTAGTAATCGTTTGATTGGTTTTATTGTATTTATAATTGATTATGTGTAAGTTACATTTTAGAAGGTTAAAATTGCATATTTATCTTGTATATTTATCACTGTTGTCACCTGCCCTGAGCCGGGCTCGGGGAGAGCAGGTGATAAATTAAATTAAATAAATAAAGTGAGTGGTTCTTCCTCCAACTTAGGTGGTTCTTCCTTCCACTTGAGTGGTTCTTCCTCCAACAGAAGAGCCGCTTAAGCTGGAGGAAGCCTCCTGAGACTGGAGGGAGGCTTCAGACTTGAGCCCAAAGGAAAGGTGGGGTATAAATATGTTAAGAAATCAATAAATGAATAAATGAAATTAACAAAGTTTTAGATTTGAAATGAGAATGGAGGATTAACAGTTTTGGGGAAATCTCTCCGAAATTTGCACTTCAGCTCATCTCCTCATACCTGAAAACAAATAGCTGTGTTCAGAGTTGGGCTCATACCAGCCCCGTAGCCAGAACATTTGCTGAGAGTTGGCTTTGGACTTTGGGAAGGGGCATTGTGGACCCCCCCCCATGGTGATGTCACTAGTGATATCACCACGAGTGACTCTCCAAACGGAGAGGGGGGAGGAGATTTGAAGAGGAGACAGCCAGTCTCGACTTGAGCCACTCAAGCTTTCCTCCACCACCACCCCATCTTCACCAGAGACAGGCCTTTGGCTCTCCGAGGCTCTCAGAGAGCCAGTGGCCCAATTCACTGGCTGGCACAGATGCGGTGAGGCACATGGGTGGGCCATTCCCTAATGGCCCTCCTAGGCACCTCACTGTGTCTGTGCCAGCCAGCGTGTCGGGCCATCAGCTCTCTGAGGCTCTCGGAGGTCCGAAGACCCATCTTTCTGGCTGGTGAAGATGGAGAGGAGGAAAGCTTTAGCTGCAGTGGGGCTCTGTCCTAATCACGGGGGGGGGGGGGCCCACAGGCTATGGCCCTGCCTCATATCCCGCTCAACTGCCATGAGCAGAAAGGTGTTCATAGATGCCTCCTCTCCAGCGGGGGGGGGGGGGGCCCCCCCCCGCCACAGGCTATGGCCCTGCCTCATATCCCGCTCAACTGCCATGAGCAGAAAGGTGTTCAAATTCAGTGAGGTATTCAAATGTGTCCAGTGGCATGATTCTGAGTGTTATCATGCAAAATTGGCTTTCATTCCAACATCGCTCCCCTTCTACCCTTGTTGCCACTGCAGTTTTTCAAAGAGGTGCATAATACCAGAGAAGAGACAGGTATCAGTGCTCCCTGTAAGCTGTGGAGTCTTGTGAGCAAAAATTCTACTCTGTGAGCTACTGGCATTAAAGTTGTGAGTGAGCCATTTGGCTGCTGCGTCAATTAGTTTGCTCTGGATCCATCCTTCCTGAGCGAAGGCAAAAATGTGTCGGCCGGAGGCTAAAAAACTGTGAGCCAGCTCATGCTAACTCAGCTTAGAGGGAACACTGACAGGTATCCCTGCAGGGTTATGGTCAGATTGTTCATGTGACCCAGCCACCTATCTGTTGCTGCTGCTTTCCCCCTAGTTGTCAAAATAGGTAAAGATTCCCTTGCTCGAAAGCCAGTCGAATCCGACTCTAGGGTTGCGGTGCTCATCTCTGTTTCAAAGCCAAAGAGCCAGCACTGTCCGAAGACGTCTCTGTGGTCATGTGGCCGGCATGACTAAACACCAAGGTGCACGGAATGCTGTTACCTTCCCACCGAAGTGGTACCTATTTATCTACTTGCAATTTCTTGCTTTCGAACTGCTAGGTTGGCAGGAGCTGGAACTAGAGATGGGAGCTCACTCCGTCACGCGGCACTCGGGTCTCGAACTGCTGAACTACCGACCTTCCACAGCTTGCAGTTCAGCGTCTTAACCACTTGAGCCACTGCAGCTCCTGTTGTCAAAATAGACATAACCAAAAAGAGGGAGGGGCCGTGGCTCAGCGGAAGAGCTGGTTGGCATGCAGAAGGTCCCGGCTTCGATCCCCGGCCTCTCCAGAAAAAAGAACCAGGCAGTAAGCAAAGTGAAAGACCTCCGCCTGAGACCCTGGAGACCCACTGTCAGTCTGAGTAGACAGGGCTGCCTTTGACGGACCAACAGTGTGATTCAGTACGAGGCAGCTCTTATGTGTCCAAAAGAGCCATTTAGCATTTTTGATCTGAGACTTGGTGCTTAGGAAACTATGAATCTGGCAAACCTCTGCATCCGTTCTTGTGATCCCTTCATGAACAGATGCCCCCAACTGTCACACCAAAAGGCGGCTAATGTCTCCTCCATTGGGTTGTTTAAAGGAGCTGTCCAGCCGTGCAGAGTCAAAGGAAGACAAGCATGGAGCGATTCAGGGCTCGACAAAGAGGCCTTGTCAACAATCTGACCCTAACCCTGCAGGGATACATGTCTCTTCTCTGGTGAATGGGATTATTTTGTTTGTGGATTAGGCCAAAGCAGCTGCCAGTTCTGCCTTATTTCTTACTTGCTCACCCAGGCACGACCTGGCCTTATGCCATGGAGGCAGCCACCAAACAGATGCAAAGTCACTCAGTTGGTGCTTGAGGTGAGGTTTGGCTAAAACCATCCAGACGATCAGCCAAGGACTATGCCTCACATGCATCGGGGGCTTCTTTCAAGCTCAGCTTGGCTGACAACAGTGCCCATTGTGGGCACTCCATGAAATTGCTGAGCGGTCGGGTTAGAACGGATAAAAGGAAGTCCTGCTTCACCTAAAGAGTGATGTACACATGGAATTCACTGCCACAAGAGGTGGTGGTGGCTACAAGCATGGACGGCTTCAAGAGGGAGTTGGATAAACATATGGAGCCGAGGTCTATCGGTGGCTATTAGCCACAAGGTATGGATAGGGACTGTGGGGCAGGTGATGCTCTGTCTTCTTGGTGCTTGGGGGAGGCAACAGTGGGAGGGCTTCTAGTGCCCTGGCCCCACTGCTGGACCTCCTGAAGGCACCTGGTATTTTTGGCCACTGTGTGATACAGAGTGTTGGACTGGATGGGACATTGGCCTGATCCAACATTGCCTTCTCTTATGTTCTTATGTTCTCATGCCGAGGTTCTTAGTGCCCTTAACTGAAAGCATGATAGAAACTGGGGTCCCTGTCATGGAATTAGGGCTGGATTGAGCCTCAGTCCTCTGTTAAACCTCCAATACACCTCTGATACTTTGATTTCTATAGCAATTAGCCTCTATAGTTGAATTTGTGGCTCTTTTTACCAGGAGGCTTCAAGACTCTGCTAAGTGCTGTGGCCTTTGGGTACTGATAACCCTGTACATGCCTTTTGTCTTACATGACTTTTGCCTTTTGGAATATTTATACAATTATCAAATTCTAAACAGATAAAGTCTCTGAAGCTGGCTTCCTGGGACTCTCTTAGTCAACCTGGAGTCTTCAAGTCAATCCAGCTCAACCCAGCTTTCCTTGACTTTCCTGACCCCAGAGATAGAAAGAAAAGGGCTGAGCTTTGCTGTATATGTCAAATGCTCATCACAGACTTGACTGACAGTTACGGTAGCTTCTATGGATGGAAAAGAGTACTTAATGTCTGAATTTAGTTTTGTCACTTGTTCTGTCCAACCACCCTTCTGTTATGGATTTTGACAGAGCAACCAAGGATATCCTTTATAGAACTTCCAGTGCACTATTTATGTACTGGGAGTTGTGTTAAAATACTCTATGCTGAATACTGAAATGCTACAAAAGTGTGTTCTGACTTAAGAGTGTGTAATGGAATACATTGAGTTTTGGTTTTGAACAACTGTTGGCTTCTCTTATGTTCTTATGCTAACATTCTGGTGGCAGCTGCCACTCAAACAACTTTTTTTAAAAAAAAATTCTGTACAGCCAGTCAGCTCTCCAGTGGCCAATCAGAAGCCCTGCTGGGCAAGAGCCCCACCCAGCCATACCCGTTTTTGAAAAGCACTTGGTGAGCACCAGGAACAGTGTTAGTGGGAATCAAGGCACCCACGGCCAGTGTTCCCTTTAACCTGAGTTAGTGTGAGCTAGCTCACAGTTTTTTAGCCTCCGACTCACATGTTTTTGTCTTTGCTCAGGAAGGAGGGCTCCAGAGCAAACTCATTTATGCAGTAGTGAAATTGCTCGCTCACAGCTTTAATGCCAGTAGCTCACAAAGTAGAATTTCTGCTCACGGGACTCCACAGCTTTGAGGGAGCATTGCCCACAGGTACCATGTTGGGAACCCCTGCTACATACTATTGTTTTAAAAGCCATCCTTGCCTCTGTCTCAGTGTGAGATCAGCTAGTCTGGGAAAGAGCTGGAGGAATGCTGTGATAAATTCAACAACTGCGCTCTCTGTCAATGTATGAGACCAGCGGAAAAGCAGCTTTGGAGTCGGTGATGACAAACACAGCTCTGGTAATCAGACAATTACAGCTCCGTTGGCCAGCCAATCAGCTGGCCACACCAAATTTTAACTAGAGTTAAGACAGGAATGCTGGAAGAAATAATTACCTGCCTTCCTTGGCCTGCCTGATGAAACCTAAGCCAGAGCTTCCGGCGCTGCAGGCGCGGTGAGCTTAATTTTAATTAGAAAGTAAATGTAAGTTTAATACAATGAAAATTGTCAGCGAGGCTGAAATACCTGGAGCCAATTTGACACAATTTATCATGCGTTTGCATTAGATGAACACTCTGTGCCGCAGTAAGGCATGTTAATAGAGTATATTCGGCAGCATATTAAAGTACGTAGAGATTGGTAGTAAACAGGAGGCACAGTTCTAAACGTCGTAAATGGCACAGACGTGGTATTGTGAGGCTTATGTGATCTCACTCCACACAGCACAAAAGGGAGTATTATTCAAAATGTAATTATGTAAGAAACTGGAAAATACGAATTTTCCTTTTCCACGGCAGCAGCATGTACCGTTGGAGACCCACGCAATTATGTGCACCTGACTTAGGGCTGATCTGTGCATGACTGAACATCACTCGGTCGCCTGTCACTTGATTTCTCAATACCTCACGGCTGTCAGATGGCTGCATGTTTGAATGCACCCGCTGATTTGCATTGCCCAATGCAATGCCAGTCGCAGGCTCTGTTTGCCTAGAGAAAAGACTAGTTGCACCTTAAAGACGGATGAAATTCACGGCAGGGGCTGAGCTTTTGCGAGGCACTGCTCACTTCTTCAGATACCCCACCACCAGGTAGCTCAAGAAGCGAGCAGAAAGCTCATCCTCCCCTGCCACAGATTGTGTTAGCCTTTAAGGTGCTCCTGGACTCTTGCTCGTTCCTGCTGCTACAGACAGACCAACGCGGCTACCCATCTTGATCTGTTTGGCTAGACAGAGATTCAGTCTCATCCATTCACAGTGGGAATAGAAATAGGAATCAGCCAGGAAAGAAGGATGAGGAGAAGGTTGGATTTGTACCCCACCCTTCACTACCCGAAGGAGTCTCAGAGCGGCTTACAATCTCCTTTCCCTTCCCCTCCCCACAACAGACACCCTGTGAGGCGGGTGTGGCTGAGAGAGCTCTTTTGAGGACTGCCCTTGAGAGAACAGCTCTGAAAAAACCTGCAACTGACCCAAGGTCACACAAGCAGCTGCAAGTGGGGGAATCAACCCCGGTTCTGCCAGACTGGAGTCCACGCTCCTAACCACTACACCAAACTGACTCTCCTGGAAAGAAGCAGCAGATTCATGTTCATGTTCATGTGTGTGTATGAGTGAAGGGGAGACTTTTTCAACAATGTACTCCCCCCTCCCCCCAGGAACAACCTCCACTCCACAAAAACTGCTGTTTCGACCTCAGATTGAAAATGGCCACATATTTGACATAGCCCAGAGTTCCTCTTGCCACGAACCCTTGGTCTTGCCTGCCGTTGGGGTTTTCCAGCCTTGGGCAGGCCAAAAGGATCCAGTTTATATTATCCATGACCCCCCCTCAAGCTACAGGAAATCCCTCCCCCTGTGCCCCTTGGTTTGGGACCCAATCCTTTAGTAGCCATTGGCACCACCAGGGAACCCTGTCTTTCTTCTCCCTTTGGACTCCTGCAGGGCATTAAAAAAAATCCCCAGAGAATCAGATTGTGTGCCTGTGTGCGTAAGAGAGAGGGGGACAGGCCCAGAGCTGTTCCCCCCCTCCTCTTCCTGGTGGTGGTGGAAAGTGGTGTCAAGTTGCAGCTGACCTATAGGGACCCATTATGGGGTTTTCAAGGCAAGAGGCGTTCAGAGGTGGTTTCGCCATGGCTTGCCTCTGTGTTGCAACCCTGGACCTCCTTGGTGGTTTCTCATCCGAGTACTAACCAGGGCTGACCCTGCTGAGCTCCCCAGATCTCAGGAGATCAGACTATTCAGGTCACAGCTCTCCTTCTTCTTAGGGTGTGGTCACACGGCAAGCTTACCACGATTTGTTCCCACTGTAGATTTGATCGAGAATATTTTTCGGGTTTGGATGACCACACACCCCTCCCTGAACTGCTTTCATCACGCAACGACGCTCCATGCATCTGTCAGATAGCCACGCTGCTGCTTGGGCAGCACAGCTTGTTTTTTTAAAAAAAACCTTGGCTTTGCGCACGCACATATACAAATGACCAAATCCCCACGTGGGCTTGGCATACTCCCCTGTTCTTGCAGGGCCCCCCCCCCCCCAACAACAAACAAAATTAACCGGCGATGTACAACTGAGCGCTTGAACATTTATACATTGAATGTATTCAGTGCAGAATTGCTCATGCACACAATGACCAAAGCTTGTAAAAAAAAATCACAAGAAGGACGTTCAGATGACCTAATTGCGATCATTGCAAGAAATGGCTGTCCAGAACGGTGAAATTGTGGATTCAAAGCACAAATATCCGGGAAGTGCTTGATTCTCCGGGTGTAGGAAAACTCTCTAGGGGACCGGGAGGATTGTGCGAGTGAGCCCACTTCAGTGCGGGGGACGGATGCAGTTGTCTGATCAGCAATTTTCAATGTGAGAGGGAACAGCGGTGAAACCGGATCAAAATGACCGCGTGGCCATGACCTCAATCTCTCCCATGCCCTTTTGTTACCCAGCCCAGAGCTGTCCATTCAGCACTAGGCTCTGGTTTAGCATGAGCTAAGTCCGGCAGCTGGTTAGGATTCAGATGGAAGACCGCCAAGGAAGTCCAGGGTTGCCACACAGAGGCAGGCCATGGCAGAACACCTCTGAACGTCTCTTGCCTTGAAAACCCAATGAGGAGTCACCCTACCTCAGCGATGACTTGAGGGCACTTCCCACTACCACCGAGCTGGCCAGCATTTGGGTGAGCCCCCTAACCAGTCAGGCCACGTGGCCAGTCAATTAAAGAGAGTTCCCCGCCCCCCGGCCCAATTTGGCAACCCTAACACAGATACTTGGGAAAATACTGAGAAGAGAGTCTCCGAGAGTCAGAGCACAAAGTCAAATAATAGGAAGGTGTGATGCAAATGCTAAGCTTATACTTGCAACTGATGTCTTTATCGTTCCCTCCTGGAAAGGGGACCCAAAGAGGCCACAGACCAAGGCTTATGGCTTGCCCTTGAGATCCGCTGTTTTATGGCCCCCTTTGTAAAACAGACTGGTGGCTCATCCAGGCCCTCTTTCACCCCTTCCATTACCATCCGATTGGGGTATACGTTCCCAGTCCAGTTAGTGAAGTCTGGATTCTTCCTCTGACTCAAGGAACCTTCCCCTAGAACATAAGAGCATAAGAGAAGCCAATGTTGGATCAGGCCAATGTCACACAGTGGCCAAAAATACCAGGTTCCATCAGGAGGTCCATCAGTGGGGCCAGGACACTAGAAGCCCTCCCACTGTTGCCCCCCCAAGCACCAAGAAGACAGTGCATCACCTGCCCCAGCCTGTGACTGAAGACAAGCCTCTTCCTCTGGGGAAGATTCCTTGCACTGGAGAAAGACGCCACAATTACTAGACTTCCTGCTGTTATATTAAAATCCACCACCACTACCAACTTCACCACCACTACTATGACTGCATAGTTTTAAAGGCAAGGAGAATGCTGGTAGTAGTTTTTGTAGTAGCCGTAGTAGTAGCTGTAGTGGTAGTTTCTCTCTCTCTCTCTCTCTCTCTCTCTCTCTCTCTCTCTCTCTCTTTCTTTCTTTCTCCTTGTACTTAATACAGACCCCCAATGAAAAAGCAGCCACAACACTGATGCAAGGTAATATAGTAACTGGCATGGGGAAATATTATATATCTAGCCATGGGGAAATCTGAGGCACAGCCGTGGTTATCAGAAGGATTATTTGCTCAGTACAAGGCAGTATTTTAATAAAACAACTGCAATAAATTTAAACAAATAGCCTTGGAAACAAAGGAAATGCTGACGTTACAGGTGAAATCCAGGGGGGGGATGGCTGCCCTGCAAATCTTCATAACAATCGAGAAGTTGTCTCTGCTGTATTCCTGAAGCCACCCAAACACCTGTTTTGTGCAGTGCTGTTTTATATAAACACGATTGTCGCTCTCTGTTTGCCCTAGAAAAGAGGTCATGCTTTTGTTCTGAGGAAGCGGTGCATTGAGCTCAAGGATACGGAAATCATGGCTGTCGTTTCATAGCTGAACTGCAGCTTGCTTGCGGCAACCTTTCTTGGGCAACGGGTGCCAGGAAGCTGTGTCAATGTGCAAATGAAAATGCAGCTGCTTGATGCTTCGAGATTGAGCTGCAGAAGGCTACGAAGTCCAGAGCTGCCTTTGTATTCTCAATATTGACAGAGCAAATGGCTCTCAATTAAAATGCCGTTCTGCGGCATTACCATCCTCATCGGTCAACGTCTGGCCTTACATGATTCGGTATGCAGTGGCCTCGTGCCAGTTTGCATCATGAGCACAGAACACCATCTTTGCCTTGCACATTAAGAATGAAAGAGCCGGGATGGGTTTGCATGCACAAATTCATCACCGGTGAGCTACAGCATCAAGTAGTAATTTGCATGGGTGAATCAGCCGCCCTGCATCTTGCATGACAGGTTGTCAGCTACGCTGCCATGGGGGTTGGGGAGATCGGTCTGTGTCTGGTTAATTGCTACTGCATTCCTTTCTGTGCTTTTTCTGCTTTGCGCCAAAATGCTTATCTATACAGATGTGCAGGAGGGAGTTGTATCGTCTAGGTTTTTCCTAGGTGCTGTGGGAGAGTGTTGGTTCTCAGCTTTAGCTACCTAACGGTCTCCAAGCTTTATCCCGTGCGCGGGAGGGTGCCCAATTGGCTAGTGCTATGGGGGGGGGTTTGCATACAAATACCCTATATCCTATTATGCCCAAGGGGTCGCCGCCATTCTTAACAGTGCTTATGTTACTGCATCTATAGCTCTGCAATAAAAGTATTACCGTTCCTGAATGCATGTACTACGTTGTTGGCTGTGGGTTTTGACATTCTGTTAAGAATCCTTCATTCTCTATCTCTGCGCATCTCTCCACAACCGAGATGAGCGACGGAGAGGAGAAACCAATTCCTAAGAAGGACAATTCCGGGGGGATCCCGACCCCTACCACGACTGGTGGGGGGACTCCCACAACCCAGGCAACTGTGCCGGTGACCACTATGCTGCCAGTAACGACGGCTGATGTGGGAGCCGTTCCAAAGACGACATCGACCCTGGTGTTCCTGACCCTGATGGGGCCGAAGTGGCCACCCGGCCATGGTTACTGGCAAAGCTCCAGCTGGAGCCAGTTTCACCCGGACTCTACAGCAGAGATTTATATGCTTATGCAGGGGCCACCGAGAGACAGCCAATTTGACCGGGGATTTTCCACGGCAGGGGGGTTTCCCCCCTTCGGGGCCCCATTCGAGCCATTGCCCGGGGCATGGGTGATGGAGAGGACGAAAGCGAGAAGTGGCCATGTGTCCCGGGAGGAGGGACTGGAACTGGCCCAGAGGATGGAGGTGGCAGATCAAGAGAGAAGGCAACTGCAGCGGACTTTGAAGAATGTCATCCAGGCAATCCTGCAGCTGATAATCCAAGCCATCAGGGAGGAGAGGGAGGCCCAACTGGCAGTTCCAGCAGGGCCTGTTGCCCCTCCGCCCCCACTGCCACAGCTGCCCTGGCCTGAGGACGCACCACAACTGGGCCCGCCCGATGTCCCAGTTCCAGCGCCGCGTCCTGGAAGTCCGAGGGAACAGGCGATACCTCGCTCGAAATACCTCATCGAAGCCACCTTTGATGGGAACCCGGAGGAACTCTCCTACTTCGTGGTTCGAGTGATGAAGTTTGTGGAAAGGTCGGGTCACCTGTTCCCAGTTGACAGCAGCCAAGTAGATGTGGTGGTGGCTCGGCTCTGGGGCCCTGTGGCGGCTTGGTATGTGGGGCTGCACAACACCCAGGGCCTGGAACTAATGAATCTGGATGTTTTTATGTGGGCGTTGTGTGCCTAGTTTGAAGATCAGAATGCTGGGCCCAAGGCGAGGGCGTTCCTGTGAACCCTTAAGCAAAGTTGGCGATCGGTGCCATATACCACCCGTGTATCATTTTAAAAACATTTTCTTTTAGTGCCACCGCTTTTAACCATCTTGTATTTTGCCAGATCCTTTCCCACTTCAATATGTCAATCTCATACCCTAAGTTTTCCATTTAAGGTCTCATAGTTACTTTAAAGACCTCGTCCTGCATCTTATAACTTAACAAAAAGGAATATATTTTACCAATCAATTTACTGTCTTCACCTAGAAGTAGTTTATCCAATTCTGACCTTCCAGAGATAAAACCTATTTGTTTATCTTTAGCATATTTCGAACTTAATTGATTCCTTTCCCACCACGATAGTTGTATCTGTTGGGCCCGCAATTCGTCCTGAGATTTTAGCCCGTTATTACTATCCAGAAAAGCCTCATACGTCAGCGCCCGTACCTTTGATATTAAATTTGGTAAAGTTATAACCTCTAATGGGGCTAGCCATCTTGGCGTCTTAGTGTAAAATAATATCTTATTCCATACTTTCAGTAAACTGGCTCTAATCAGGTGTTGCCTAAAATACGAGTGTGTCTCATGTTTCTTCTCCCATAGAAAGGCATGCCATCCTGCCATCAAGTTAAAACCTTCTAAATGTAAAACCCTTGTATTTATCAGGAGAATCCACTCTCTAAACCAAGAAAGAGCTGCCGCTTGATAATAAAGTCGCCAATTGGGTATTGCTAGCCCTCCCCTTTGAGTTTTCTCCTGCAAAAAAATTAATTTAATTATTGGTTTTTTCTTTTGCCAGACAAACTCTCGGACTAGCCTATCCAGCTTTTGAAAATAGCTAAAATTACGCAACACTGGAATATTTTGAAAGAGAAATAGCACTTTTGGGAGGAAAGACATTTTAATCGCCACTACTCTCCCCATATGGCACCAGAAAAGATAGCCCGAATATATGTGGGCTCAGATGGTAAATGCTGGAAATGTAAGGCCCAGGTGGGCTCCTATTATCATGTCTGGTGGACGTGTAAGGAAGTGCAGCATTACTGTAAGGAGGTGCAAATGCTGTTAGTGCAAATAACTAATATACAAATTCCGTTAGACCCAGAGATATTCCTTTTAAACATATTCCCTGATAAATGGAAGGGAGAAGAAAAGTATATAATTCTGCATCTAGTAACGGCAGCGAGAATTGTGTTTGCAAAATACTGGAAAAATGAACGGGTACCAAGCAAAGCGGATTTGATTACTAAAATAATCGAAGTGGTAGAAATGGATAATTTAACACAAAAAATCCATGGGAATATGAAACTAGTTTTTCAGAATGTTTGGTCACAAATGTATAAATGGCTGGAGCATATTTAATTATATAGTTTATAAGGGTGTACAAAAGAGATTTATTTAATTATAAAGACTTAAGAAGGGAAAGGCAGGAGGAGATCTGGTTATATGTTGTCATATGTTTTATGTTATTTGTCATTGTGTTATGTTTTTGGTAGTGGTATGAAGTAGATTTAGTTGATGATGTTTTGTTAAATTTTGTGTAGAAAATAATACAAATAATTTATTTTTTAAAAAAGCAAGGTTGGCGATCGGTGAGGGAATACTCCTCTGAGTTTAAGCTACACACGGCCAAAGTGCAAACCTGGCCTGATCCTGTGTTAGTGGAACTGTACAGAGTGGGGCTGAATCCCAAAATATGGGAGATGGTCCTGAGGGCTGTTGACCCAGTAACCCTCCCAGCCTGGATGCAAGAGGCGAAGAGTGCAGAAACCTGCCTGCACACCCTACGCTTGGACATCGCGATGGCAGGAGGCCGGCCTACACCCCAAGCAACTAAGGGGAAACTGATGCGGCAGGCGGAATCGTCCCGGGAGCAGCACATGTGGCAAGGGCTCTGCCTGAAGTGTGGGAAGTGGGGCCATTTCGCAGCCGACTGCGGCGAGACAGGGCCCGGGAAACAGGGGCCAAGTGAACCAGCGAAGGTGCACCCTGCCACACCAGTGAAAAAGCCAACTGGAAAGCCAAAATATGCCAAAGCCCTGCAGGAGAGGCGGAATCCAGTGGAGATTACCCCAAGCCAGTGGGAAACGGATTGGTCCTGTTGTAAGAGGCGCGGAGCAGCAGGGCCTGATCCCGGAGGCGCCTAATGTGATGAGCAGTTTTCCCTCCTTGTTTTTTGTGACTGTGACTTTGATTAACCCCAGCCTTGGAACGCATATACCGGTGAGAGCCCTGATTGACTCAGGGTGTGGGAGGGATCTGATCAACCCCTCCCTGGTTACGGGGTTGGAGGCTGGGGTGCTGAAGTTGAAAGACCCCATGATTTTTACACAAATGGATGGCTCTACAATGAAAGACCCGTGTGAGTACGAGACTGTACCATTGCGGATTGGGGCGGGGGATCACTGGGGGAACAGAGCATTTGTGATCACCTCAGCCGCCAGGTTCCCGCTAGTCCTCGGGGGCCCGTGGATGCATGGGCATGATCCCTACATCTTGTGGGACGAAGCGAAGGTACAGTTCATTTCACCTAAGTGCCAGGGCCACAGTTGGAACTTGAAATGGGGCCAGCAGCCGATAGCAGAAGGTCCTTGAGTGTGTCTAGCCCAGGAGGAACTGCTCGCCATTCCCCCCGAGTATCGGGATTTGGCTAGGGTGTTCAAGGAGGCGGAGGCGGATGAACTCCCCCCGCATAGACATTCAGACTGTAGCACTGAACTGTTGCCAGGGCAGAAACTACCCAAGGGGCGCATTTATGCCATGGGGCCGGCCGAAAAGGAGGAACTGCGCAAGTTCATAGACAACAACTTAGCCCGTGGGTTCATCCGACCGGCCTCATCCCCCTACGTGGCCCCGGTACCGTTCCGAAAGAAAAAGGATGGGGGGCTGCGACTTTGCACTGATTACCGGGGCTTAAATGCAGTGTTTTCCACTAATGCCTATCCCATGCCGTTGATTAAAGACTTGCTCGCTGAAGCGGCAAAAAGAAAAATCTTTTCCAAGCTGGACCTTTGAGATGCCTACTTTCAGGTAGCCACAAGACTATTAGCCACAAGGTATAGATATGGACTCTGGGGCAAGTGACGCTCTATATTCTTGGTGCTTGGGGGGAGGTGGGCAACATTGGGAGGGCTTCTAGAGTCTTGGCCCCACTGGTGGACCTCCTGAGGGCACCTGATATCTTTGGCCACTGTGTGACAGAGTGTTGGACTGGATGGGCCATTGGTCTGATCCAACATTGGCTTCTCTTATATTCTTATATTCTTATGTTCAGGCTCCACCCCCAAATCTCCAGGAATTTCCCAACCCGGAATTGCCAACCTTAACGTGATTCCTTGCCTGGATCTCTCTACTCTTTTTCTCCAGAGCTACATGCCAAGCTGGAAATCATGACCAGCTGGTCTGCAATCCTGCATGGCTTGGCTTACTCTGTCCACCCATCTTACGACCCCAGATGAGACCTCCTGTCAGCCAGCTGACTCCAGCTCAAGCACTTGGTCCAGTCAAATACTCCCTGCTGTCCGTCTTGCCCTTCCCCCAGTGTTAGCTGCCTCAACGTCTACTACATCCATGGGCTGAGGGACGTTTCTGGTGAAGTGGAAAGTGCCATAGTTCTGTCAGAGCTGTCCTTGAAAGAGCAGTTTCTGTCAAGAGCTCTCTCAGCCCCACCTACCTCACAGGGTGCCTGTTGTGGGGAGGGGAAGGGAAAGGAGTTTGTAAGCCGCTCTGCGACTCTGAGTGCAGGGTATAAATCCAATCTCCCCCTCCTTCTCCTCTTCTTCTTCTTCTTCCTAACTTCTTTCATACTCCTTTGTTCCACTGTTTTGGGCCAACACAGCTGCCCATCCGGATCTATACTTCCAAACTGTTTGTCTGCTGGGAGCAATGTCAGGATACAAAAGCCCGGTTGGGACGTCACACATCCCTGAATGCCAGGAGCAGAATAAGCAAGGGGATTTTGACATTCCTGTAAAGCCATGGCTGTACCACTTCAGGCGGCAGGTGGGCTGGCTCTTTGGCACAGAAAAACATTTCCTACATGCCAGGACCGAGATGCTGGGGGGAGGGTGATAATTAATTAATTAACTGAATTTCTACCCCGCCCTTCCCTGCACAGGAGGCCTCAGGGTGGGTTACAACAATAAATATACACTCCATATTGAACGATCAGCTGAAGGCCTGCGTACTCTTACACCAGGAGAAATCGGCCGAATGAACGTCACCCCCTTGTCTATGTATAGATTTTTTAAATCTCTTCTTCCCCAATATGCGGCAAGCTTTGTCTCCGGAACACAACTCCACTTCTCACAATCCCACCTATGACTGGCTGAACCCAACCCACAGAACTGTCTCAGAAACAGATCTAATCATTTTTGGCAAAAACAACAATTTTTAAAAAAGAATGCACCAGAGACCCCCGGACCATGGCACTTGATCCCCTTTCTCCTAAGGCAAGCCTCTTTAACCCATGAGCTGGGATCTTCAGGTGGGTCATCAAGCCCCACCAGCAATGTCTCAAGGCCCTGCAGGGCCCTCAGGTCTGCCTTGCTGTGTTCTGCCAGGTGGGTGGTGAAGCCGAATGGTGAGCCAAGGCCGTTGTCAGGTTCCCAGTCAAATCACTCTCCACACACTTCCTTTGGTGAAAGTTTTATTAGAAGATATGAGATGTTCAGGGTTCAAACTCTTTTGTCAGATCTGCTGTAATAAGGCGGGAAAGCAATGTATAACTAAACCCTCTCTTTCCATTCATATATGTCAGCACTACTATCCAGACCATGAGAGAATGTACGGTCCGCCCCTAGCCAAACACAGGCTTGTCTTCAAGGACACTACCATAAGAAGAGCCATCCTTGAGGTGTCAAAGCAAAACTCCCTAATTCTACCAGCCCTCAACCATTCACTCCCTGCCCCCCGCCCCCCGTAGGAATGCATTGGCAGGCAAGGGCCAGTGATAAGTGCACTGGGTTAATTAGCAGCTGGTAGTAGAAGCAAGTTAACAGCAGGTTCCAATACAACACAGGTACAGCAGCTCATAGGGATACAGATACAGGAACTCAGAGGCCCGAGCCTGACAGCCATTCAGTGCCGGACAGGATTCCTCCTTAGTTCTCATTCTCACTGCAGGGCACTTCCCAGTGCTCACCTTGTCTTTCTTCTTGGCCACCATCTTGGTTCTGACCTTGACACCAGGGAAGTTCTAACTCTGTTTCCCCTTCTTCCTGTCAAGCGATTTTGGCGCCATGTGTTTGTTTGTTCATTTACAGAATCCTAGAATCACAGAGTTGAAAGGGGCCATACAGGCCATCTAGACCAAACCCCCTGCTCAATGTCAGATCAGCCAAGAGCATCCCTGACAAGTGTTTGTCCAGCAGCTGCTTAAAGACTGCCAGTGAGGGGGAGCTCCCCGCCTCCCTAGGCAGCTGATTCCACTGTTGAACAACTCTTACTGAAAAAATGTTTTTCCTAATATCCAGCCAGTACCTTCCTTCCCTTAGTTTAAAGCCATTCTTGTGAGTCCTCTCTTCTGCTGCCCACAGGAACAGCTCCCTGCCCTCCTCTAAGTGACAGTCCTTCAAATATTTCAAGAGAGCCATCCTGTTCCTCCTCAACCTCCTCTTCTCCAGACAAAACATTCCCAAGTCCCTCAGTCTTTCCTCGTAGGGTTTGGTCTCCAGGCCCCCGATCATCCTCATCGCTCTCCTCTGCATCCACTTCATTCTGTCCACATCCTTCTTGAAGTGAGGCCTCCAGAACTGCACACTATACTCCAGGTGCAGCCTGACCAATGCAGTATATATCCTGCTTTTCTTCCCAAAGGTGACTCAAACCAGCTTACAACTTTCTCCTCCCCTCTATTTTACCCTCACAACAACCCTGTGAGACAGGTAGGGTTGCCAGGTCCCCACCGCTTTCCTGTGGGGGGGGGGAGACAAGCTCCTTGTCTGGGACTTTCACGCACATGCTGTCATGCTGCTCCTTTGCCTCCAGCAAAGCACCCCCGGTGGCCGTTGCGTTGGAGCCCTGGCTGGGCTACAGCGGGCCGGTCGTACCTGGGAGCAGCAGAATCCAAAAAAGGAGGGGATTGAGAGGCCTCAGACCGACAGGGAACAGGGCTCAGCTCATCCAGAGTGTCCCTCTGTCAATACGGGGATAACGTCTGCTTGGCTTCCTTCTCTCTGTCTCTATCCTTGCTCTCTCCCTGTTCCTTCCGTTCTCCTCCGTACTTCTCCTCCCCAGCCCCTCCTGTTCCCCTCTCTTTTATCCTTCCGCCTCCCTCCCGGGACCGCCCCCCTGCTCCCCGGCCTGGACCACGCCCCTCTTCATAACCGGAGACGCTGGTAGGGCGTTCCCTGAAGATCTGTGCTGTCGCCGGTGGCGGCTCTGCCAGCCCTGGGGCCGTGCTGCCGCCGCCGACATTGTCTGGCATTCTTGTCTTGGGCCGGGCACCCGTTCCCGGCTTGTCAGGCTCCATGCCGCTGCTCCGCCCCTCTTATTGTCAGCTGCTGCGGGGTCCCCGCTCTCGCCCGTGCCCAGCTGGTCTGGAACATTGACGGGGGATTCGCCCCCCTCTGCTTCCACTCAGGACCGTCATGCACCATTTCCCATGGTGAGGTGAGTTGTGGGGGCCTGTCTGTGTCTGTTGGGGCTCCCGAGGGTGGTCTCCCCAGCTCGCGACCCCTGGAGCGGGACATATGCGCACTATGATGACATCACCCAGAAGTGACATCATCGTGCTCGGCATGTCACCGAAGGACACTCTACCATTTAGCCTGAGTTTTCAGGCCAGATGCTAGAGCGTCCCCCGGGCGACATGCCTGCCGTGATTATGACACCTCCGGGTGACGTCATCGTGTCAGGCACGTTGGCCTGATCCAGGCACTTTTAAGGTGGGGTTCCCCCCACTGGCTGGATCCAGGCAGGTGGTTTGGGGGCCCATAGAGTGGGCAAACTCCCACTCCCCGGGGAATCCGGCAGCCCTAGAGACAGGTGAGACTGAGAGTGTGTGACTGGCCTAAAGTCATCCAGAAAGCTCTCACGTCTGAGTGGGAATAAGAACTCGGGTCTCCCAGGTCCTAGTATGACACTTTAACCACTACACCACCCTGGCTCTTGGGCTGAAAAGGACGAAGACTATGACCCTAAAGGATACTGAAGAAACTTCCTACCTTCCTCTCTCAGACCATTGGTTCTTCTAGCTCCGTTGTGTTTATAGCTCTCCAATGGAGGTCTTTCCCAGAACTGCAGAGGTGGGAAATGAGGCTGGGCTCTTCTGCTTGCCAAGTCTACATTCTGGTTTGTGGAAAGTGCCATCAAGTCGCAGCTGACGTATGGTGACCCCCATAGGGTTTCTAAGGCAAGAGACAAACAGCGATGGTTTGCCATGGCCTGCCTCTGGGTGCATTCAGATGGCGTGGTGGAGCGGTTTAAACTGCTCCGGTTCCAACTGGACTAATTTGATCCGGGGACAAGCACGGTCACGCATACCTGTCTCACCATGCAGCACATCACTCCCGGGCATCCACACTGTCCACAAATTTCAGGCGCGCAGCAGCAGTTTTTTTTAAAAAAAAATATTCACAGTTTGTGCATGCGCATAGGCAATCTTTCATATAATTGAGATCCTCGTGCATGCGCAGAACACCATATCCCAAAAAGCATGCCCTGAAGCGAAGACTTCCCTTTAAACTTGAACACCAAAACTGGCCTCCGTGAGGTCCCGGACTTGTCTAAAGCCTTAAACTAGTCACCTCCCCCCCCCCCGTTTTTTTAACGTCGGGGCGCAGCTTCACCCAAGCGCATATCGCCAAGGCTAAAAATAAAATGGAGGACAAAAAGCCTTGGGCTTCCAGCGGAAGTGGCTCTACACCAGCGGAAAGCGATCAGATGGGGAAAATGCGGCTACAACCGGAGCACTCAGGATAACACCACTTGGGTACTTGGTGGCAAACTACACCAGTTTAAGGGGTGTTTGCGACGATTGGCAACGGTTAGGGATGGAAGGCAGATGTTGTGCATGTGATCACGCGTAAGTACTCTGTTTCTAACCGGCTTCTATACCGGCTTAAATGCCCCATCTGAACGCACCCACTGTGTAGCAACCATGGACTTCTTGGTGGTCTCCCCATCCAAGTACCAATCAGGCCCGATCCTGCTTAGACCATGCAGGTCACAACAAATACACACGCTGCTGCTGAGCTATCGAGCAAAGATAAGTAACACACACACGAGATCTTCTGCTAGCACCAATCAAAAGGAGAAGAAGAAAATCGCAAAGCAGTCTCCAAACCAAATGGGTGCACCCAGAAATGAATCTAAAAATACCAAATGTTTATAAGGACCACATACCAAACAGCAGATGAAATACAAGGCGGAACTACATTAACGTACAATACAGTGTGTACAACAAGCATACTAGAATCTGTTCCCCAACACTTGAACTCTTCCTTTGCATTGTCTGTTACATTCTTTACCTTTAGATGAGATTTCCTATCTTGGAAATTGCCGGACAGGATGGAGTCGACAGCCAGTATTGTTCTGTAAATGACATAACATTCAGTTTCACTTCCAAGGTCAATTTCAGCAATCGAGGAACATGTTCTGAGTCTCCAACACAACAGCCGCCTTTTAGAACATCTCATTTAGCCTTCTGGGTCTTTTTTAACATAGAGAGAGGAAGTTATAAATATTTTAAATACAGTAAAATGTCTGAGGAAGGCATACTGTGCAAAGACAAAACGCAGAGCATAACCTACGGGCTGCAGAACTTCTACAGGCACTGAGTTTCTCCTGGGAATCCATCTTGGCATTATGAGCTGAACATGTTGCACTTTTCTGGGATACCTGTCAAGAAATACATCCGTGCATGGTGTGGTAAATATACCCTGATCTGGATGGCCCAGGCTAGTTCAATCTCTTCCAATCTCAAAAGCTAAGCAGGGTTGGCCCTCGTTAGTTTTTGGATGGGAGACCACCAAGGAATTCCAGGGCTGCTACGCAGAGGCAGGCAAAGACCTCTGTTCATCTCTTGCTTGACCTGGATGACCCATCCCATCCTGATCTCATCAGACCTCGGAAGCTAAGCAGGTTTGCACTTGGTTTGTACTTGGATGGGAGTCCACTGAGGAACTCCATGGTTGCTTCACAAAGGCAGGCCATGGCAAACCACCTCTGTTCGCCTCTTGCCTTGAAGACTCCACAGGGTTGTCATCAGCTGGCTGAGACCTGAAGACACTTTCCACTGCTAACGCCACAGTTAGGGCTGCCAGCCTCCAGGGGGGGCCCTGGGGATCTCCCGCTTTTACAGCTGATCCCCAGCCGACAGAGATCAGCTCCCCTGGATAAAATGGCTGCTTGGGAGGGTGGACTCTAAGGCATTGTACTATGCTGAGGCCCCTCCCCTCCCCAACCCCACCCTCTCCTGCCTCCAACCCCAAAGTCCCCAGGTATTTCCCAACCCAGACATGGCAACCCTAACCATCGTGCATGCTAGGGTCAAGAACTAGGAGCATTGGCGATGGAAATGGATGAGGGATGCATTCCCAAGCCCAGAGTCCATTTCAGGTCAGATCCAGGTTTTCCTGGATTCTAGAACAATCAAAAGCAGACCTAGGCATGCAGCAATTCTCAGACCCATATCTAAGTCCCGCTTCCCCAGATTTACTAAAATGGGGGGGGGGGAGTGAGGAAGGCACTTAGAAATTCCTGCACATGAGGTCTTCAGTTTCCCAGATGCTGCAGTGAATATTCGCAGCATGCAGGGATGCCAGGAAACTTCCAAAATGTAGTTCCTGGTATCCTGGAGCAGTCAGAACTTCCACTGCAGGGACTTTCATTTCAACAATAATTGAAATGATTGTGAAAAGTACTGTCAAGTTGCAACCAGTGTTCCCTCTAAGCTGAGTTAGTGTGAGCTAGCTCACATTTTTTTAGCCTCCAGCTCACAGATTTCTGTCTCCGCTCAGGAAGGAGGGCTCCAGAGCAAAGTAACTATGCAGCAGCCAAATCGCTCACTCACAACTTCAATGCCAGTAGCTCACAGAGTAGAATTTTTGCTCACAAGACTCCACAGCTTAGAGGGAGCATTGGTTGCAACTGACTTATGGAGATCCCATAGGGTCTTCAAGGCAAGCGATGTTAGGACATGTTTTTGCCATTGCCTGCCTGCGAATCTTGACCCTGGACTTCCTTAGTGGTCTCCCATCCAAATACTAACCAGGGCTGACCCTGCTGAGCATCTGACATGTGGCCTGGGCCAAATCACTGAAATAGGGTGAATAAAATTCCAGCCATATGAACAGCTCAGCAGTGAAACAAGGATATGGAATTTGGGGACTGTTTCCCATCTAAACTGACCTCTCTTGATCTCTCATTCCCGGATTCCTGGCCACTTGATGGCTCATGGGTGGGTGTTGGGTCCCTGCTCCGCTGAAACACATTTTGTTTATGCTGACATCAAGTGATAGTTGTGGCTATTGGTTTGAGATGGCTCAGACGTGTCTTAACAGGGGGTGAACACAGAGTCTCAAGGGCCTTTGTAGACCATTTTAGTCCCACCCCTTAGCAAGGCAAGAAATCCCGGGAACAGACCACTGCTCAGTCTCTGCTTGAAGACTTAAAGTGAGGGAGAGACCACCATGAGGGAGCTGGTTCTGTTGTTAGACCACTCTTCCCATTAGGAAATTTCTCCTAATGTTCATCCAAAAATCGAAAGGTATTATTAGAAAAATATTCTTTAGCAGAGATTAAGTCAGCAGAACAATGAAAAAGAGTCAGAGACCATGCGTCGGTTTGAAAAAGAAAATAGCTTTACTTGAACTAACAGGGGAAAAGGTAAACGGGATTTGAAACAACAGACTCTAAATCCAATATGTTTACAGCTAGAAAATGACACTAGAAGAAATGGCGTCTCTTCTCCAAGCAAACAAAGACAGGGAAGAGACCCCAATATGCAAAACAGCCAATACGTTGATTTTCCAGTCACAATGCTAAAGTTCAGGTCATTTAACTAAGACTGCCTACAAGATTTGGGGGCTTTTCTCACTTGATAACAGATTGGTTACAGTAAATGTATATGACTTCCTGTTGACTAACAAAGTTAACTCTATAATTACTGAAGTGTTTTATTTTATTTGTTTATCTGTCAAATTTCTACCCAGCAGCCCTTCTCCGAATCCTTTCCAATCTGCCTGCAACATTTCCATCCTGTGTGAACTTGCCCGTCGTGTTTGAATTGACACTGCAAAATATGAAAATTCTCTCTGGGATGCCTCATCCACATTTGCAAGTCTTCCCTTGATATTGAAGTCAGCGAATGAAGGCTAAACACTCAACATATCTGGACAATTCCTGTCCCGGGAGAATCTCTAGGAAACGGACTGTTTCAGGAATGCTTTAGGAAAAGCAAACTCCACATCCAGACAGGGGGCTATAGCCAATAATGCAAGTTGTAAATTTATGAACCTAACACATTTCAGATTCCTCTTAATAGTTTTCCGATGCTCTTTAGAGTATTAATTTGAAAAACTGAACTGTTAATTGAAGTACATCTGCCATGTTTTGTCTAAATTTACTCACTGGGAAAAATGGCTTTCCCCCCTCAAAAATGGCTTTACCCCCTCTTTTTTTAAAAAAAGGTAACTCAACAGTGGCAGACACATTCTTGAAGAAATGCCTTGAAGGACATATCGTGGAGGTCTGGATATGAAATAGATTAAAAAGCATTTTGCTTCAAATCTTAATCTCTTCTGTGGTCTCAGGATGACTAACACGGGAAGATTGAAACACAGCCGCGTGATGTGTATCACCGAACACCTGCTAAGACAAAAGCACATTGTCTCTCCCCTTCAGGATTGCCAGCAAATGTTATCTGCCGCTCAGAGGGTACCCAATCGAGTGTTGCCTGTGCAAAATTCAAAGCGAGAAGGGGGGGGGGAGTTTGCAGCATCCCCTAATGAAAAATGCCTCTGGATGGGTTATATCAGGCAACTAACAGGAAATGAACAGGAGAGCAAGACCTGAACGACAGAACTTTTAATCTCGTGGCTACCTCGTTTGACTGTATGGATGAGGGAATAGAAAATGTGTTACTGTAACGCTGGAGGCAGCAGGCAGTGGAAGAGAAATACGGCACTGAGAAACAACATGTGGTGCGGCGCGGTCAGATCTCTCAGTTTCAGAGAAAACAGGGTGGTTGTTTTTGTTAAAAATGCTGTGCTCGAAAAGCCATATAGACTTGTTCTGAAAGAGAAGGAGATGAAGCTCAATTTGAGGGCGGGGATCTGTCAAGAATCTGGGTTGGATCCAATCAGGGTTGCTGGGTATCATGGGAACTACCTGGATAAAAGGTGTGTGGGGACTGTATGAAGAAAAACTGGGGGGGGGAGTTCAAAAACTCTGGCTGGATCCAACCTGGCATAGCACCTTTCATGACATGTAACAGTTCCACTCCACTCTGCATTAGACAGACTTCATCTGGTCTACTGGGCGTCACACAGGAGGAAGGATATAAGATCTGGAACAATTTCACACACACATGACGCTGCCTTATAGACCATTGAGACCCTTGGCCTGTCAAGGTCAGTATTGTGAAAGAGAAGGAGATGAAGCTCAATTTGGGGGCGGGGATCTGTCAAGAATCCGGGTTGGATCCAATCAGGGTTGGAAACAGGGGTTTCCAACTGGAAACCCCAAAAGGCTATGCTGGGTATCATGGGAACTACCTGGCTAAAAGTTAGGTGTGTGGGGACTGTACAAAGAAAAACTGGGGGGAAAGTTCAAAAACTCTGGCTGGATCCAACCTGGCATAGCACCTTTCATGACATGTAACAGTTCCACTCCACTCTGCATTAGACAGACTTCATCTGGTCTACTGGGCGTCACACAGGAGGAAGGATATAAGATCTGGAACAATTTCACACACACATGACGCTGCCTTATAGACCATTGAGACCCTTGGCCTGTCAAGGTCAGTATTGTCTGCTCAGACTGGCAGCAGCTCCCCAGGGTCTCAGGCAGAGGTCTTTCACATCACCTGTTCCCAGATCTTTTTAACTGGAGGTTCTGGGGACTGAATCTGGGACCTTCTGCATGCAAAGCAGAGGCTCTACCACTGAGCCACAGCCCCCTCCCACAAAGGGGAAGGTAGCTGTGTTGGTCCCCAGTAGAACACAGAAATCCGAGTCCTTCAGCACCCTAGATTGTGGGGGCAAAGATACTCCACCTAAGGGAGTTTTGACTCTCAAAGCTTATATCCCCCAAATCTGGTTGGTCTCTAACGTGCTACTGAACTCGAATCTAGATTTGGAAAAGGTTCAGAGCAGGGCAGTGAAGAGAGCTGGGCCTTTGGAAAGCAAGTCCCGCAAGGAAAGGAAAGGATGAAGAAACTTTTAACCCTGGAGAAGAGAAAATAGAAGAAAGATGTGAGTGCACTCTTCAAATACTGGAAGAGAAGACAAAGGGAAGATGTGACTGCTCTCTTCTAATATTGGAAGAGTTCCAATATTGGAAAAGTTCCAATATTGGAAGAGTTGTCACATGGAAGTGGGAAAGGATTCACTTTCTGCTGCTTCGGACGGCGAGACTAGACCTCATGGGTTGAAGCTACAGGAGTATAGATTTCAATGGGACTTTACAAGAAACTTCCTAACTGTGGCCCCATTTGGTTATTAGGATTTTGGTACTCAAGCCTTGTGGAACAAGAAAGTGTCCTCCTGATATGCACAGTACGTTGGAGTGAGCATGCCTGGGCATTGGGGGGGGGGGTTTGCTACATCACTCTAAGGGTGTATAGGCGTTACCTCCTTGAATAGGATGCCTCTTTGTCTCAACCTGCGAGCTGCCATCTGACCTCTTCTTTGTCTCTCCCTTTGTCCTCTCACTCAGTTCACATGGCCTTCCATGGAGACACAGGTCTCTGCAGGTCTGTCCTGTAGATACAGTGCCCTCATACTCCCACACATATGATGCCGGACAAGCTGGCCATTTGTGACAGGGAAAGTGCTCTTTATATTAGGCGTCTCTGTTTCTCCTTTTGACTGCAATCTGAATGTGAACTGAATCTACTTGAATAAATGTAAGTTTGCAATATACTTCTTGAGAAATTTATTTACTGCACTCAGTATCACACTGAGTTTACGGGCGTGATAAAATGGGCACATCTGGCAAGCGTCATGCACCCGTTGTCAACCTGTCATGTCAGGCCAAAGATCCGGAGTTAAAAGGTACTGGAGAAAGTCCACTATCTAACGCTTGTGACGGGCCGCAGATGGACTTTCTCCGTCTGATCGCTCCAGCATGCTTCCCTTGCTGAGTTGAAGCTCGCCGGAAACTCGCACTGACGAACTGAAACCCCGATTCCCTGCCATCGTGTCTGATTGCATTCAGGTGGGTCAAAGTGCGCCAGTGCAAAAAGCCAGCCCCCCCCCCTCCGCGTTATCTGGCCTGTGTGACCGGGGCCCAAATTAACCAAATATCTCAATAAACTCACTATGGATTGGGCTCCATGGATACCCTCAAATATCTGGTGTTCTGAGGGCATGTACTGAAGCTGGAAAACACGTGTATTGCCTGATTGCTGCAAAATGAAGATGACATATCAGGATCTTTCCTTACATGAGGTCAGATCACCAAAACTGTAGCAACTGAACAGGGCTAGCAAAAGTGTCTTGACAACAGAACCAGTTAGCTAGGAAACTCTGTCTCACCATAGGTCTTCAAGGAGAGAATGGGCAAATATCAATGGGAATGTTCTCGCTCTGAAGGTCCTGCAATGTGCAGAGGGTAGGACTAGATGGCCTCCGAGGCCCCCTTCGCCCTCTAGAACTCTTGGACTTATTCCCAGCACATGTCTTTAGGATACAGATGGCCTGGAAAGAGTATAATTTTGGCAACTGGTTTCCAGAGAAGGGACTGTTAATAAACAACAGTCCCAAAACATAGAAGAGCAAAACAGGAACAAGATCCGGAGAACAGTCCTTTGGTTACACACAGTTTTCTCCAATTACTGCTTGAAAAGGTTCCGGGTGGCCTGACCCTTCTGCAAAGGCAAGGTCTAATGCTCCTCTGTTCCATCAAATTACTTTTCACCGGGTACACGTTGCTACACTAAGTGACGACTACAACTCGAAATGACATCTCCTAGGAATGGCTCCAAGGCTAAGGATAGGAAAGCATTATAGAAAAGAATAAATACACCTCATCTGACAATACTGGCACTTGGTTCCATTCTCTTTTCTAACTTAAAAAGATCTCATACAAATAAATGCAGTGTGTACCAAGTGTATTTAGAGAAGCTCACAGATCAAGGTTTGACAGTGAGTATTTAAGAGCGCTGAGATTTTTTAGCAGGGCAAAGATTCTCGGATTTTAACAACTTCTTTTGAATTAGCAGATTAATACAGCTAAACTGTATTGCCCCTTCCACCCCCCCACCCCCCAATAATTACCTGGCCAAAGAATCATGTTAAATTGAGGCCATTTGTGGTCCAGACTATTTTTCCCATCTCCTCATTTTTCTGGGTGCCGTTTCTCTCCTCTTCATCCTCCTCTCTCATGTCTGTCATCCATGTCATCCATCACGCCGTGGACACCTGTAACATCTTCACATCTCACAGAGCATTGCATGAAATCAGCCTCATTGTGGGGGTTGGTGGGGCCCATCAGATCCAAACTGCACTCCAAATCCATGTTTGAATGCTAGAATATACTAGTTCTATACTTGTTTTGTAAATGTATAGGCTTTCTTTGTTTGGCTTGTCTTACGCATTTTTGTCATTATTTTTGAATGTTTCAAAGGTTTAAGTTTTAATGGTGTTGCTCCTATTGTTGTTTAATATTTCTGTAAGATGTATTTTTATGCAGCTTTGTATTCTAGTTCTCTCAAAATAAAAAATTTAAATCAGAAAAAATAAATCCAAATGGTAGCAGGGCTGAGGACAGTGAAAGCACTGAGGGGGGAAAGTGGAGTGGAGAAGGCTCAGTCAGGAAAGAAAAGGGGGCTGAACAGCACAGATATCATAAAAACAATAGGTGGTGCCCATCTCTGCTGCTTCAGCAATGGCACCCAGGGAACCCTCGTCCACAGCTTGAGTTGCCAGGAGCAAATCTGTGGTCACCATTTGTTTGTCAAGCTGCCAGCTCTCCTTGGAGAAGGAATCAGAAGAATCAGGCCCCACACCAATGGAATCCCCACACAACTGAGCAGCTGCGTCCAGCAGCAGACCCAACGGTGGAAGCATCAGGAAGCGAAAATACTTCTCAGTCACTGCTGGGCTGCTCGATCTTCCAGGAGAAGAAAGACACCACAGAGGCTGGTGTCTCCATCTCCTCCATCATCTCCCAAACCAGCAGAGTGTAGGAGGAGGAAAGAGCACTTGATAGCTCTAGAGAGAAGATGAAGCACTCACCTGATTGCTCAGCAACAATCAGTGTTAATTCTTGGAGCAGAGTCCTCGCAGGACCAGGACTGACACGCTGATAGGGAAATAGTAAATATCTGTACCTGTAGGAAGGTGAATGCAGCTGTAAGGAGTGACACCAGGGCCGCAGCAAAGGAGGCAGATAAAAGGAATGCGCTGAGCAAGGCTCGGTGTGGAAGCAAGTTTGCTTACCATATTTTTTGAAGCTGACCTGATTAGCAAAAAGAGCTCTACCCTGACTTGCTGCCTCATACTGTGCTGCTGGTAACCTGTGCTTGCTCCTACAGCCTGGGACCCAGACCCTGCATCCTGTATCTGTTCCCCAGCCCTGGAACCAGACCCTTGAAACCTTGACCCTCCTTACGCTGAACCTTGGACTGAACCAGCAATCTCTGACTCCAGATTGATTTGTAGATCCTGCTTCTGTACCTATGGTTGTGCTTATTGTTACTGTGTTTGTGTATCCCAGATATCCCAGATAGAGCAACGGCTCCAGGGTTGGCCTTGAACCATTGCAACCTGGTAATTGTGGGTTGTTGAGGACTGTCATAAAAAATACCCCCGAATTTTCCCAGTGAGCTTGAGGAACTGCTGTGTCTTTTTTAAAACTGACCAGGAAGTAAGCTCCGAGGGTATTTAAATGCCTGAACCCTCCTAGGAACTTCATGAACCTCCATGGATAATGGGAGGCAGTTCTCCCAAACCCCCAGTTCACAAACCACGAACCAGCCTGGTTCATGATCAAACCATAGTTTGCTTATGGGTTCATGCCCATCCTTAGTTCTGTACATTACAGTTCATCATGATGTAGTATAAAAGATCAAAGCATACTGGCATAGCACAAGCATAAAGTTAGCCTTTTGCCTTCTGGCACCAGGTGGGTTCTTGGATCCACTCAGGAATCCCACTTGATGGAACTTTCGAGAAGATGTTAATGTCCACTCCTAATTCCCTTCTCCTGTCTGGTTACACAACTGAGCACAGATTCTCATGATTAACCAATGACCACATTCTTGAATCCAGCCTTGAAAAAGATAAGGATGGTGACTGCAGGAAGGCCCAAACGATGGATACCCAGGAGCCAGAGAAGGGCTCCTACTAATCATATTAATCCTAGAGGGGAACTAGGTTGCTTTGCCTTACACATACTGTTTTATTCATACACATCACACCCTTGTTCCCAACATTTGCATTGTGGTACAGAACCGCAACCATGTTCTGCTCATTAATTGGTAGGTGTGAGGTGATGCACATTGCGACAAAAAATAATAATCCCAACTTCAAGTATAGGCTAATGAGGTCTGAACTTGCTGAGACTGAGAGGAGAAAAGCTCTTGGGGTCATAGTGGACAGCTCAATGAAAGTGTCAACCCAATGTGTTGTACTGGCGAAAAACGCAAACTCTGTGCAAGGGATTGAGAATAAAACAGATGATGTTGTAATGCCCCTCTATAGATCTATATGGTGGGGCCTTATTTGGAATACTGTGTACAGTTCTGGTCACCATATCTCAAAAAGGACATTGCAGAGCTGAAGAGAGTACAGAGGAGGGCAACCAAGATGATGAGAGGGTTGGAGCTGAAGACTTTGGACTTTACAGTCTAGAAAAGAGACAACTGGGGTGGGGGATATGGTAGAGGTTTATAAAATTATGCATGGGGTAGAGAGAGCTGACAAAGAGAATTTTTTCTCCCTCTCCCAAAAGACTAGAACTTGAGGGCATCCAATGAAGCTGATGGGCTGTAGGTTCAGAATAGACCAAAGGAATTACTACTTTACACAGAGTGATTAAAATGTGGAATTTGCTGTCAGAGAATGTCATGATGGCCAAATGAATAAATAGCTTTAAAAGGGGGTTAAATAGATACATGGAGGATAAGTTTATCAATGGGTACTAGCCACGACTCCTTCCCACTTCAAACTGCCCGTCTGAACTCAACCACAGTTTCTGAAAAAAAAGCTAAAGAGGTGCTTAAAAGTCGGGGAACAAATCCCTCTGAAGGTTTTCTACACTCATTTGGAGGGAAGGACTTTCCCCCAGGATTGTGTCCAAGAAGCTGGGATCCCATCTGCAGCCCCAGTGTTCAGAAAGGGCAGGTATTCCGATTCAGCTAATGAGTCCTCGAAAACCTCGTCTTAGCCACACGGCCAATCCTTCAGTTCAGCAAACAGGGCTAAATCTTTGTATATCCTTGGCGACTGCCATTCAGAGGCTCAAGTGTATTTTACTAGACAATGACATTTGAAGTGCAGAAAAAGATATATTCTACCAAGGATGTATAATAATGATCTAGATGAAACCGTTCTCAGTCTCTCCTTCAGAGAGGAATGGGAGAAACATAATCTTTTTCCCCCATAAAAGGACTGGCAGCCATTTTAAAAGTATTTAATGACAGGGAGGTGTGAAACCTGCCTTTTTACATCCACAGAGATTTCTGCCCCTGTGATCAGTGGTAATGCCATAGGATACCTTCCACTCATAATGGTGCATTTGATGCACATCAGAATATGGAAGCTATCCATTTCTACTCTGAATATGCTCGTTATATTCAACAGACACACACACCCTGATTTTTCAGGCTTCCTTGAATAAGAGTTGCACATCTGGCTGCCAACAACTTTCCTCTCAATGACAAGTAAACTGGATATTATGTTTGAAATATCCCTGTTTATGAGTCACCTGACTGTCTGTTGGGAAGCCCATCTGAATAATATCCGAATCAAGTCCAATTTTTAAGGTACAGTTTGACAAACAAAAAAATCACTGCCACAAAAGCAGAGAACATTTGCCTGGTTCAGGCAGGACATGAAACCACAGTTTAATTAAACCAAACTGTGGTTCGTGTGCTAGATTTGAGTTCAGTAACACCTTAGAGACCAACGAGATTTTCATGGCATAAGCTTTCTGTTGGAATAGGCAACTTCTGGTATACAAAGAAGAGATGAAAACCCCGCGGGGGGAAGTAAGAAGACAATTAGGTAGGATAGTGAAAACAGCACCTTCTCTCTCCTGTTGTCATTCCTTGCCTCTCCAGATTGCTTCTCTTAAGCCAATATTCTCCTTCTTGGAAGTTACACACTTAGGCTGTGGTCACATGGCAGGGTTAGCATGGTCTGGCCCCACCTCTAATTGCTCCACTGTTTTTTGTAACGGATAAATTTGATCAGACACCCCAACCTTAACCCTCTTCACACCATGGAGGACCAATCAGACAGCAGGTACAGAGTGGGAAACAGATTTCAGTGGCTAAACCATCACTTTGAATCCGTAAGGGAGAAGCAACAAAACTGGGTCAAATAGCCCATCTGGTCACAGCCTTAGTCTCTCTCTCTCTCTCTCTCAGATAGTGATGTAGTGATGACACTATCTCTGTCTTTCCTCTTCACTACCAAGTATCTTAGTTCCTGAATAAAGCTTTATCTACACTTTAATCAGGTTGTGTGCCCCTGCTGTGTTAATTACTCTATCAGTATTTTGAAGAGTCAATGCTTCCTTCATCGGATACAAGTGGGAATGGGGATTTTTGGGTCCATACATCCCAGTCAGAAGGTGGGAGGGGTGTTGCAAAAGAAGAAGTCAGGATGCAGAAGTTCAGAGTTCCTTCTTAGCAGCACCTTCTGACTGGGATCTAAGGACTCAGAGATCGTCATTTTGCATCATATATGATGAACGGAGCTTTGACTTTTGAAATCTTGTGCCATAAAAATCTTGTTGGTCACCAAGGGGCTCCAGGACCAGTGTTCCCTCTAAGCAGAGTTAGTGTGAGCTAGCTCACAGAATTTTAGCCTCCAGCTCACAGAGTTTTGTCTTAGCTCAGGGAGGATGACTCCAGAGCAAGCAAATTTATGCCGCAGCCAAATCATTCGCTCACAACTTTAATGCCAGCAGCTCACAAAGTAGAAAGTTTGCTCACAAGACTCCACAGCTTAGAGGGAACATTGTCCGGGACTCAAATCTAATTGTTCTACTACAGACCAACATGGTTGCTGTTATGTTCTGAGTTATGCTTAAACTGTTGTGTTACGGTTTGTGCTGAAGCATTCTAGTTCCTCCGTTATGATTGGCTGCCTAATAAAGTCCTTCTAGTGGTCCTGAAGCCAGACAGTGTACCCAACCAGGAGGCTCCACTTAGGTCCAATCAGAACTCACAGAAGTAGAAACATTGTACATAGTTCAGTACTGTAATGGTATAAGTTTGGGTGCTGCTCTTACCAGAGCAGCCAGAGCTGAGTGATGTTTGAATGAAGCCTTCTTTGTTGACAATCGTCTCCTGCCTCAATGCATAAAAGTTACCCTCTGAAACTACAGTTAGTGTGGTTGTCGGAGTGCAGGTCTTTCCACTGACTATGCTTCAACAATCCTAGTCGTCTGTAGGAGCTTCCCGTCACTCTGCTGGAGTTTCCTCGCCTCCTCTCATCAAACCTTCTCTTCTCTTAGGGTCATCCAGCCTCAGAACAGTATTGCAAGTCACTTGAGGTGAGAGACCCTCACGTTGCGCTTCCACGCTTCTGGACTGCAGCACTGTTTTAGTCTGCAGGCTCTTTCCATCTCCTCCTCCGCTGACTTTCCCTGCTCCCTTTTGTCCTCCTCCTCTTTCCTGGCCCCGCCCCTTCAATCTCACCCCATCCCCCAATCACATCCGAGGGAAGTGTGTTTATCCTTGGTCTCTCCAGTTTGGTGTTGTGGTTAAGTGCACAGACTCTAAACTGGGAGAACCGGGTTTGATTCCCCACTCCTCCATTCGCACCTGGCTGGTGTGACCTTGGGTCAGTCATAAATTCTTTCAGAGCTGTTCTCTCAAGAGCAGTCCTCAAAAGAGCTCTCTCAGTCCCACTGACCTCACAAGATGTCTGTTGTGGGGAGGGGGAGGGAATGTGATTGTATGCAGCTTTGAGACTCCTTAAGGTTGAGAAAAGTGAGGTATAAAAACCTACTCTTTCTTCTTCTCTTCTTTCACATGTTGTACCTTCCCTCCTCATTTTTCCCCGGGCGGACCCATTCTGCTTCCCCTATTCTTTGCAGCAACATGCCAGGGAGGGATTCTCTTTCCTCTCCCTGATGCTTCCTCCTGGCTTCCCGAGCCTTAACTGCTGTCTTATTGGCAAAAGCCATTTGAGACCCCTTCTGTGTCCCCCCCACAGCTGCCACCTCCATCCCTGGCTTCTGGATCATCGGCAGCCAATTTCCTTCCTGTGGCAGCCCTGTTGCTTAGCCTGTGGCCACGCGTGCCTTCTGCCTCACCAAGGAGAGGGTCAGTGCTACCGCCACTCTCCGTTGCCCATCAGCTCGGCTTGCCTGCCCTCTCCCCTCTCTGTTGATCTGGATGCACTCTCTGTGGGGCCATTGGGGAGGGTAGAGACACCACTGCATCGAGGAGCGGCCGGTTGTCATGGAAACGTGACCCCCCCAGTTCCAATGCATTCTCTATGCCAGGAAAAATGGAAGAGCCTGGGAATTGCCCGCTCCCCCTGCCACTGCAAGATGCCGAGTCCCCTTCAGCCTCCCCTGGTACGTGCTCCATGCCGAGGCCAGGGAGGACTGGGGAGTCCAGAGGTGACCACGGGCACCATCAAACCAAGGTCTGCAGTTGGTTTATTAGTCACCCTTAGTCTGAACAGTGGTTTTGTGTGATGTCCTACTTCTGGTCTAATTCTGGCTAGGACTGCAGTGATGCTGTCTCAGACAACAAAGAGAGGAGAAGAAGAAGGAGGAGGAGGAGGAGGAGGAG
>NW_015164191.1:427770-431290 GCF_001447785.1 Gekko japonicus
CTTCACTTGGAGTCTCAGAGCAGCTTACAAACTCCTTTCCCTTCCCCTCCCCACAACAGACACCCTGTGAGGTGGGTGGGGCTGAGAGAACTCTGACACAAACTGCTCTTTTTCAAGGACAGCTGTGCCAGAGCTTGCGACTGACCCAAGGTCACATCAAACCTGCACATATTAACCACTTGGGAATGAAATCAGCATTTTCCCAAGCAAGCCAGCATCTGAGTTTTTGTTTGTGAAAACAGAGTTGTACTTACCTGTAGAGCCAGTTTGGTGTAGTGGTTAAGTGCAGACTCTAATCTGGGAGAACCGGGTTTGATTTCCCACTCCTCCACTTGCAGCTGCTGGATGACCTTGGGCAAGCCGTAGTTCTGATAAGAGCTGTTCTTGAAAAAGAGCAGTTTCTGTCAGAGCTCTCTGAGCCCCACCTACCTCACAGGGTGTCTGTTGTGGGGAGGGGAAAGGAAAGGAGTTTGTAAGCTGCTCTGAGACTCCCTTGGGTAGTCTTCGTCTTCTTCTTCTGTAACTGTTCTTCATCGGGGTCCTCTGTGCTTCCCAAACTGATTAAAATGAAGCATGGGTTAGTGTTTTGTCTGCTTTTATTATGTATTAGAAAAACAAAGCCCCCCGACAAAACAAATGTATCCCTTAACTCAAATGTGCTCCCTCACAGAATTGAATCTACGTATCTAATAGCTAAGTTGCCCCCTCCGTGCGGGTATCTAAATCTGCACATCGGGGGCACTTGGGGGGCAGGGAGATTTTCCTGCACACATGGAGCAGTCTCCAGGTGTGCAGAAAAATCTAAAACGTTGAAAAAAATATACGGGGATACTTAAATCCCCCCAAAAGTAAAAGAGCATTCCCTGCATATGCGCAGAGAATGCTCTAGCCGTTGGGGGGGAGACTCGGCGGGCCGGCAGCTGGGAGCCGCTCAGGCCATGCCACTGGAGCCAGGAGTACTTCTTCACCCAAAGAGTGATTAACACATGGAATTCACTGCCACAGGAGGTGGTGGCAGCTACAAGCATGGACGGCTTCAAAGGGGAATTAGATAAGCATATGGAGCAGAGGTCCATCAGAGGCTATTAGCCACAAGGTATAGATAGGGACTCTGGGGCAAGTGATGCTCTGTATTCTTGGTTCTTGGGGGGGGGGCAACAGTGGGAGGGCTCCTAATGTCCTGGCCCCACTGGTGGACCTCCTGAGGGCACCTGGTATTGCTGGCCACTGTGTGACAGAGTGATGGACTAGATGGGCCTTTGGCCTGATCCAACATTGGCGTCTCTTATGTTCTTATGTTCATGTCAATGATTACACCGGGGTAATCCCACAGTTAGCTCAAAATACAAAGTTTTAGAATTTTTGGTGCTGAATAATGTCTGTGGAAGGCCTTGAAGATGACCAAAAATTACTGCCTCATCCTAGAATTGCTGTAACACCAAGGACCAATGCCTTCTCCCTCTGCTTTAGTGATTCATTTTTCTGGACTTGGTTGCCAGCCTCCAGGTGGTACAAGATGAAAGACAGTGGCACAGCAGTATATGTTGGACTGGATGGGCCTTTGGCCTGATTAAACATTGGCGTCTCTTATGTTCTTATGTTAGGAGGGAGGAGATTGGCGGGCCTGGTGGCTGGGAGCCACTCAGGCCGTACCACCAGAGCCGGGGGGGAGGAGATCAGCAGGCATGGTCAGCGATGCCACGCAGATTGCCGCCGGGGTGGGGAATATGAAGGAGAAGGATTGGCAGGCCTAGCAGCTAGGAGCCGCGTGGGCCTTGCCATTGGTGCGGGGGGGTTGGGGGAGAAGGATTAGCTGGCCCAGGCCTTGCCGTTGGTGTGTGGGGGGGAGCGGGGAAGAAGGCTCACCTATGGGTGCTTCCTTCTCCTCCATGTGGATCCCCCACGAGTATTGCGGGTCCCCCCTTCTTGTTTATCTCAAAATAGATGACGTGTTTTTGCTTTCTCCTTCTCAAGCATTTTAAACTTTGTTGTGTGGCCTACAATTTCCATCCCTTTCCCCAACAGCAGATATATTATATTAATTGAGGAGGCCATCCCCAATGGTGTAGATCCAGATAATGTATCTTTTAACGATGTCTTTATTTAATACACGGATTAATGTCCAAGCCCCTTGACAATCTCTGATATCCCTCTCAGAATCAATGTGCCAAAGAGGCATTAATAGTTCTTTTTCAGCTCCTGAGGAGACTGGTCCAAAAATAATAATGATGATTTGCTTTGTTAATCTCTCACTTGATTGTACGTGACACAGACAAGTGCAGCCAGTTACTCTAATACGAGGTCACACCAGGCGTGCAAGCTGATGATTATTATATTTATTGATTGTGGTTCCTGCCACAGTTCAGAAGGCCTCAGTCTGGTGCAGCCAAATGTGGATGTCATATATTATATTCATTTTTCCAGATACCTCTGCAACAGAACTTATTTGCATTCAGTAAGAAACTACAGGAAAGAGAATATATTCTTAACTGTTCAGAAATTTAGATAGGGGGACTCCAGCATAGGGTTCCTAACTCTCAGAAATTCTTGGAGATTTGGGAGGGGGCGGGAGAGGGTGGAGTTTGGGGAGGGGAAGGGGAGGGACCTCAGCAGGATACAATGCCAAATTGACCCCAACTTCCAAAACACCCATCTTCTCCATGGGAACTGATCTCTGTCTCCTGGATATCAGTTGTAATCCAGTTACCATCTGGAGGATGATTTAATAAATTATATAGATATGACATATATAGTACTCAGAAGAAATTTTCCTATGACACAATAAAGAGGCAGGTAGAAATTCACAGGTAGAGTTAATCAGAGGTGGAGTTTTTCCAAAAAACAATTTGTAATAATAAATTTTAAAAAGTCCTTGAACTGTAAGGATGTGGTAGCATCTCTGCCAGCCGACTCGACAGACCCCTCCGGTTATAAATCTGTTTCAATAATTTTTTTAAGAATCATGCTGGATTCAGCATTTCAAAGCTACATGTAGACATCCATAAAGTATATTCTGATACAGCAATCCTCAGTGATTCCCAAGGGAGAATCGATAATTTCTTGGAACCTCCCTTCAGAATTCTGAAGCATTTCACCACGATGCCATTTTCATTAGAGGGAAAGGCTCGAGTCAGCTGGCAGAGACGCTACCACATCCTTACAGTTCAAGGACCTTTTTGAATTATTAAAAAGTGTTTTTGGAAAAACTACACCGGTGAATTTCTACCTGAGATTAACTTTACCTGTGAATTCCTGCCTGCCTATTCATTGTGTCATAGGAAAATTTGTTCTGAGTACTATATATGTCATCTATATCTATAAAAGAAAGTCCCCTCACCGTAAAATCAACGCGCAGGCCAAACCACTGGACCTAGAGACACCAAATTCGGGGAGAGTGCTCCCATCATGGAATAGGTGCTCGTTAAGAAGGGAGTTTTAGAAATTCGACCCCCTAAGTGGGTTAAAACGGGGGGAATGTGCTCCCCCCACTGATTCCTATGCGGCTGCCAGGCAGCTCTCT
>NW_015164191.1:431407-506102 GCF_001447785.1 Gekko japonicus
ATGAATGTTTACGGGGAGATAGTAAAGGACCTTTATAGGAGCCATTTCGATGCGTGCCTCCCTCATGAACCTGAAGAAATGTCTACCACATCACCACCCCCTCACACCAACTCCCCCTCACACCTCTCACCTCTTAATGCCCCCAAGAAAGCTCCTGGCAAACGTCGAGCCAGATACACCAATGCTACAAGGAGGAGGCAATTTAGGATTGCAGCAAAGACATTTGCACATAGTACTCCTGCAGTGCACTGAGCTGCACAGGCCAAGTACCAGCAAGATCACCCTGAGGTGTTCAGAACAACACAGTCTCCATACGAGCAAAACAATCCGGGAACACAAGTAGAGAGGTCATCACTTTCGTGGAAGCTAGCAGGAGCTGACTTAACAAACGACTGCTTCTTAAATAAACAGTCCTATGTGGGCCACTCCAGAGTGAGCTCACCAAGCAGCCTGGTGATCCTAGCACCTGAGGGCAGAACCACCAATGTGGTCTAAAGAGAGGTCCTTCAGTAGAGGGGAGGGAAAGTACGCATGTCTCACTTCATTTATTACACTACAATCTTCTCCGTTAGAATTGCTACAACAAATGTCACAGTTCAGATTTCACATCATCAGTATTATAACTGGATTTACGGAACTTAAATACCATAGCAAAGCACAGGTAGCAGGCTAGTATTTATATAATTTATTAAATCATTGATTTTTGGTGTTAAAATTTGGACACATTATTTTTCTTTTCTTCTTTTCTTTCTTTTTCTTGTTTACATATACTGCTGTGCCACTGCCTTTCATCTTGTACCACCTGGAGGCTGGCAACCAAGTCCAGAAAAATGAATCACTAAAGCAGAGGGAGAAGGCGTTGGTCCTTGGTGCTACGGCAATTTGGGCAAGGGTCTAGGATGAGGCAGTAATTTTTGGTCATCTTCAAGGCCTTCCACAGACATTATTCAGCACCAAAAATTCTAAAACTGTTGCCCCCCCCCCAAGCACCAAGAATACAGAGTATCACTTGCCCCAGAGTCCCTATCTATACCTTGTGGCTAATAGCCACTGATGGGCTCCATATGCCTATCTAATTCCCTTTTGAAGCCGTCCATGCTTGTAGCCGCCACCACCTCCTGTGGCAGTGAATTCCATGTGGAGGGGGGAAGTGCCATCAAATCACAGCTGGCTTATGACAACTCCATAGCATTTTCAAGGCAAGAGACGTTCAGATGTGGTTTGCCATCACCTGCCTCTATGTAGCAGCCCTGGAATCCCGTGGTGTTATCACAAAGGCAGAATTGAACATCAGTATTTTATAATATGCCTGCTAATGTGTTCACCTGATGTTCTCTACTTTTTACTCTCTTGCGGGATTTTCAATATTATCGTAAAATATACCTTGAGCACAACATGCTCAGGTCCCAGGACTATCTTCAGTGACTGCATGTCCATCCGTGGCTCTTGCAGTAAAGTTTGTTTTACATCAGACACTGTCCTGGTGAGCAGGCCGGTAGCCAGGATTTCTTAATTCAGGGGGCCTTTAAATAAGTCAGGGGGCACTGATGTCGCAAAATAAAAAATTAAATTAAAATAAAAAATTAAAATTCACTTTTGCGGCATTCACATTCTGCTTGCCTGGGGAAGGGGCAGTGGTGGGGAGTCCTCCAGGTGGCCTAGAGAGTTGGGAGTCCTCCGGGTGGCCGTCAGGGGGCCAGGCCCCGAAATGCCCCACTGTAGCTACAGGCCTGCTGGTGAGGAAGGTTTTGATTTTGCACAAGTTTGCCGTGGCTCTCCTTTTTTTCTGGCATGGGGCAAACATTGCAGAGGTAAGTCAGGTGGCAACCAAGGACGGGACTTTTTTTACCGGTCATAATAAGGAGGCATAGTATAGTCTAATCTTGTCAGGGTTCAGAAGCTAAGCAAGGTCAGCATTTGGAAGGGAGACCGACAAGGAAGATGCTGTAAAGGAAGGCAATGACAAACTGCCTCTGTTTCTTGCTTGCCCTGGAAGCCCCTTGCTGGGATCGCCATGTCAACTGCAACTTGATGGAACTTCACACACACACACACACACACACACACTTCCTGTGGAATGCCCAGTGTCCTCAGGCTTGTATGGCACATGCCCTAGTCTCTTCTCATTGCCATACCCAAACATTTCTTTTTACCAGGGCTTTTGATCAATGGGTTGATCTGTTACTCTTTTACTATGCTATTTTAAATGTTCTGCCAGGATTTATAATTTGGGAGCTTTAATGTTTTTATGCTTAGAGTTTTTCCCTGTTTTACTTTGTGATCTAACAAAAGCAGGTCTACAAAGACGTAGCACATACATTTCCTAAATAAGTTAATAAATACTGTTCTGTTTGCATATTCAGGCAGGCAGGGAGGGAAGTAGTGCTGCAGACTCAGAAGACAGAAAGAAATGCCCAGGTTGGTAGCCAGAGTCTAATTTTGTTTATTTACATCCGTTAGCTGCCATTTTACCTTGCAAAAATCAATGCAGCTACACACACACACACACACAATAGTAAATGTAGTATATATGTACTATTGGGGTCACATAAACATATCACAATTTAAAAATCTCAAATTAGGACTGCCAATAAATAAAACGAAGGGGTTTTAATTATTAACATACATATAACAGCTTTCATGTAAATACAGTTAGTTAAGTCATAATTTGGTAATACAATTCCAAAAATCTAAAACAGGTAATACTTAGAAAGCAATACTTGATCAACATTATACTGAAGATAAAACTAAGTTAAATGCAGGCCTAAATAAAACTGTCTCTAGCTGCCTTCTGAAGATCAAGAGTGAGGGTGCCCAGCACATCTCCCTGGGAAGGTTGTTCTATAATTGCGGGGCTGCCACCGAAAAGGCCCTCTTGTGTACCCACCAGATGAGCTTCCTTGATTGATAGGATAGTTAGGAGGGCCTTTCCCTGTGATTTTAATTCCCAGGCAGAAACATGTGAGAGAAGACGGTCCCTCAGATACCCTGGCCCCAAGCCATGTAAGGGCTTGAAAGGACAAAACCAACATCTTGAGTAGCCAGTGTAATTGCTGTAGTATTGGGGTCACATGCTTCCAGCTGGCTCTGATCAGCAGTCTAGCCACAGCATTCTGCACTATCTGCAGCTTCCAAACACTCTTCAAGGGGTAGCCCCAAGCAGAGCACATTGAAATACTACAGTCTAGGCATCATTCAGGCATGGGTCGCTAGATCTGACTGAACCAGGAATGGGTGCAGCTGATGTTCAAAGTCTTCAGCTAGACAGATAGAGGCAAACTGTTTGCTTATAGACACAGGCAGGTCACGGAGTTCTCTGGGGAAACAAAAAACCACACGCCCCCTCCCCTAGTGACAGGCAGTGTCAGCCATGCCGTCATAACGTGCGTGCACACGGCACTCTGTCTCAGTAGCACACCAGGCGGCAAAAAGGGAGAGAGGGAAACCAGGGCCAGATCAGACATGCTGGGAAAGACTAATGGTAGCCTGCCTCTAAGTTCCCCTTGATACCTTCGTTTTCATTTAAAAGCAGCTGTGCTTTTCCCTGAGAGAGACGCTCCATCTTCTCCAACAGCTATGAGTTATGGCACCCTCCCATTCATGCATCAATAAGCAGGGCATGGTCCTATTTTTAAACACAGTTGGGCACCTGGGTAAGGAGACCTAATCCCTGCACCATCACCATGCCTACCCCACCACACCCCAGGTCTGGAGTGTTTCCCTCTCAGGCTGCTACATACTTCCTTGGGATAACAGACACTTGTTTCTGTTCATTGTGCATATTAGCATTATTTTTATTATCTTCATTTATGGCCTACCTATATCAATGACAAAGGGAGTTTTGACTCTTAAAAGCTTATATCCCCAAAATCTTCTTGGTCTCAAGGTGCTCCCAGACTCAAATCTTACTTTTCTACTGCAGTCCAGCACTGCTACCCTCTGAAGCTACCTTTCCCACTGAGACTCAAGGAGGATTACAAAATATGAGAAACAATCCAATCACCAATGCAGTAGGACCAGGGTTACAGAATGGAACAAAAGATGCAAACAAAAGCTACCTAAGGCAACAAAACCGGCTGAGACATGACACACCATAATGAAGAAAGGCACCGGACACTGTAGTACAGAGGGAAGTGATATCTGTAAGTATTTATTTATTCATCTTTTGACTTCTATACCGCTTTGACCATGAAGGGTTTTTACGTTACCTATCTTGGGTCACATTGTTGTATGGGGGGGGTGTCTTCCCTACCAACACCCAGGCAGCAGGGCTCAGTTGATTTTGTTTGGCATCTCCTTGTTTTTCCTGGCGTTCCTGGCCCCTGGAACAGGTCTTTCTGGTGGCTTTCCTCTGGTGGGCCCGCCTTTCTGGTCCACGGCCCCGCGGCAGTCACAGCTTCCGGCTCCGTCCTTTTGCTGGCTCCGCCAAGCTCCGCCACCGTGTTGCCACACCTTCCAGACTCCACCTCTGCTAGACTCCGCCACTCCGAGCTGGGCCCACAGGGTTCACCAGGTCGCCGTTGCCACCATTGTTGCTGCCGCCATCGCTCGCAGTCTCCGCCGATGTCGCCGCTCCTGCTGCACACCCCCGCCGGGGGGGAGGGTGCCCCCTGCCACCTAGGAGCAGGTACCCAATTTATCTACTCGCACTTATGCTTTCGAATCACTGGTGGGCGGGAGCTGGGACTAGGGCCGGGAGCTCACCCCGGCTGCGGTGGGTCTCGAACAGCCATCGTGGCTGTTCGTAGTTGTTACAGCAGGCGTTGTACACAGTCTTCCACCCCCTTTCTCTTCTCCTCACCCAAAAGTATCCCAAAGGCGGTGGGTATTGATTTGCATGTGTATGAGAGAGCTTCCTCCCATTCACCTCCTGGTCTCTTGCTTTTTACCCCAGTAGCTACTAGCACTACAGGTGTGCAAAAAAAATGGTATCTTTTAGTTTCGGGTATAGTGAACCCTAAAAATATTGGTATTTCCAGATATTCCCAAATCCCAATACTGGTATGGTATTTGGATTCAGGAAACATTTGGGAAACCATTTTTTTCCCAGCATGATTATACCTCATGGGGAACCATTGGTTCCCATAGAATATAATGGAGAATCGATCCAGGGGAATTTGAGACTCAGGGGGGCTGTTTTATGAGGTAGAGACACCAAATTTGCAGCATAGCTACTGGTGCCTCTCCTCAACCCCCCCCCCAATACTATAAAGATTGGACCAGGGGATCCAATTCTATGGGCCCCCAAAGAAGGTGCCCCCATCCTCCATTGCTTTCAATGGTGGGGGGAAAGAGCATTTAAAGAGACCACAGTCTCTTTCAATGCCTTCTGAGTTCACTCAAAGTGTCAGTGCAGCAGTGACAATGTAGCTTGGAGAAGGCATTTAGAGAGACCCTCTTTAAATTCCTTCTCCAAGCTGTGCTGCCACTGCCGTGGCAGGGCAACTTGGCAAGTGAACTCAGAAGGCATTTAAAGAGACCATGGTGTGTGTATATGTGTAGCCCAGTCACAAGTTTCTGGTCTACGCATGGGCAAGCAGCCAGTTGAGATCTTTTGAAAACAGCCTGAGAACTTTAGAAGGGGGAAAAAAGTCTTTCTTTACTAAAATACAATCTCAACTCACTAGAGTACAGGAGCGCTGGAAAAACACTCTGTCAAAACACTACAGGGTGTTTGTTATAGAACCAAGAAAATAAAAATATGAGACTAACTAAGCTGTATAGTCACTGGTGTTACCTTGGCATCCTCTTCTGTGGAATGGTCATAAATCCAATGAAACTTTGAAATAGAGACTGGTAAATTCAGATTTCACTCCATCCCTCCCTTATTCTCTGGTTCTTGGCTTTCCCCATTTTCTCACAGTATGTCAGACCTTTCAACCCTTCCTCTCCCAGGTGGGAGAATTTCAGTTTCAGTACCCTGAAACTGGGCTTGAGCCCCCATGGGTGCTGCCTCGCACCTTCCTCCAGTCTTATCCAGGCACATGTCTCCAAACTTTATGACCCAGCTGAGGATATCTAAGTAACCATCTCTTTTGCTGTTCCCAGGAGGTTCGCAAATAGTCATCTCATCCTATTTGTCTCCATAAAGGAAAACTCATCTCCTCTCTGCCTGAAATCTGAGGAGTTTATTGTTTTGTTCCCAGGAAATGATGTTTTCTCTGAGATCAGGGCCCCCCTGCAAGTTAATCAAGGTATCCTGCCTCCCTCTATAATCACAATACCTAAACACTGCAATAGACTACAATACTACCTCTTACAGACAAACTAGAAGAAGAAGAAAGAGAAGGAGGAGGAGGAGGAGGAAGAGATTGGACTATAAGAGATTGGACCCTGCCCTTCACTACCCAAAGGAGTCTCAGAGCAGCTTACAATCCTTTCCCTTCCACTCCCCACAACAGACACCCTGTGAGGTAGGTGGGGCTGACAGAGCTCTCTCAAGAACTGCCCTTGAGAGAACAGCTCTGAGAAAACTTGTGACTGACCCAAGGTCACACCAGCAGCTGCATGTGGAGGAAGGGTATCCCAAAGGATTCCATCTGAATTATGCAGGAAAAGTTAACGATATGTGCGTCCCATTGAAATTAGTAAAATGAATAAAGAATGGACAATAGAAAATGAATATAAGGGGGTAAAATGAATGAGAAGCTAACAAAAAAACGACAACATTTTTTTTTCGTGTACTCCATCTAGCATCAACTCAAGTGGCAACTCTAGTTAGAATCCTCCCTTGCTGTTGTCTCATCCCAAAGACCTGTGAGGCGACAGAGAGTGCAGGGCAGTCCTTTCAGCCGGTTCTTTCAGACCCAGAGTCAGGATTCTCAGCAGCCCTCACATCTGTGGCCAGAGATCCAGCTCTGCAGACTGAGCAATCGTTGTTATAAGTAACCACATGGGTTCATACACCAGGCTTGCACATTTGAGGTGAAAAAAGGCCTTTGCTTCGAAAGCTGAAGGCCTTCTTTGTGAGTGACCTGTTTAGATGGCCTTGCAACAGTAATTATGATGAATCAAATATTAGCCACCACTGTTCTCTTAAAATACACCTTTCTCTCTTTCTCTCTCTCTCTTTCTCTTTCTCTCTCTCTCTCTCTTTCTCTCCCTCTCTCTCTCTTTCGCAAATTGATCTGGATCATGCCCACACAACAATGGTAAAGCCTCACTGGCCCCTGCCACACGGCAGGGGGAAAAGCAGCAAAAAGCGTGGCTTTTAAAAGCCACGCCAAAGTTGAAACAGCGCGGCGGGATCCCACGGATCCCCTGGCCGCGCCGCCTTTTCTCCCCGGCACGATCAGACGCCGGGCAGAAAACACAGATCGGATGCCGAGCCAGCCGAACTGCACATGTCCGAGCATGCGCAGTTCGGCTCGTAGCCGGGGACGCGCCGGTGCATCCTTGCGCCGGCGATCATACTCCCGGTTTGCGGCGCAGCAGGGAGATGAACCACCTCGGTAGGTGGTTCCTACTTGCTCCGGATCATCGAGTGGATGGGCCAGTTCGGGGACGGAAGCACCACGCTTCCCAAAGCACCACGCTTCCCAGATGTTGTGGTGTGATCGCGGCCATTTGCTCTGCCCCCGAACCATCCCGCTACTGGCCCAAATCCCCTCGTGTGAACGGGACTTATGGAGACATTCCTCCTCCCCCCCCCACTGGAAACCTCTTTGTGTTTGCCAATCGATTCCCAAACGCCAGTCTGGCCCAGAGGGATTCAGCTATATGGAAACAACAACAACAACAACACAGTTCCTTCATTTACAGAATGGCAACGTCTTGTGAAACATTTTTGCTATGTAAAATTTCACAAGGCATTGTCTTTCTGTTCATACCACTTTCAATTATCTAACTGGGTTTAAGGCAATTTTCACTCCTTTGCGATCCCTGATGGGCAGAATCAAATACCCGAAGTTCTGAACTGGCTCCTCTTTGAGATGAAAGTCTCTAGAGGAAATCAAAGGCAGATGTGAAGCAATGTTATATTTGACTCTGGCCAGAACTCACCGTAAAGAGCTGTGGCTGATCAATACCAGTCCTATTAATTCTGATTCTAGATGGATGATCATTCCCTCTGTTCCCTCCCCCGAGTTAAATTACTTTAAAACAGTATTTAAAAAAAAAACCCTATTCATAAAGACCAGTCAGAAACGATGTGAAAATATTTTCTCTTAGACTTCCAAACATAACTCAGAGTCTTGTGAGGGTTTTTGCCAACTTCTTAGGGGAAAATGTGGGTGGTTAACTGGGCCGTTCATGTGCCTCACACAATGCCTCTAAAGAAGCTTTCAGTGATGAGGCTGGTCCCGGTGGTGCCATAGGAACGAGAGGTTCACACTTAGAGCCCAGCAGATTAAAGCTGTTACTCTGAGATGTATCTAGGTTGCTCTCTCCGTGGGATTTTACACTTCCAACCAGCATCACTAACAACTGATGGGCTGCTGTTCCCTCACTTTGACACTGAATCTAACACCATTGAACTATACTGTGAACCACCCAAGAGATAAGCATATGTTCTGCAGGGTACAATGGAAAAACTAGACAGCTACACACAGCATCTCTCCAAAGAGTGGCATTTCCAGTTCTTGACAACTACCTTTACCTCACTGGAGTAAGATTCAACAGTGAGATTCAACACTGTAGCTTCAAATACATTGGGGGAAAGCGTTAAAATGAATGGAACTGCAGAATGAAAAGCTCATCGATTTCATTGCCCTGCTCTGATGGCCAGGCTAGCCTGTTCTAATCAGAACTTGGTAACTAAGCAGGGCCAGCTCTGATCCATATTTGGATGGGAGACATCCAAGGAAGACCTGGGTTGCTACGCAGAGGCGGGCAATGGCAAACCACCTCTGTCCGTCTTTTGCCTTGAAAACCTTATGGGGTTGCCATAAGCGCTCTGCCACTTGATGACACTTTCCTCTTTGTTGGGATGTACATTTCATTGGAATTTCATTGAGATGTACTTTTGATATAACAAAGATAATAAAATATGGTTCCAAATGCTAACCACTCTAAGGACTGGTTAACATGTGCATCTCCATCACTGAAGGACCAAAACATCAAGGAATGAGTAGCCAGTGGGAAATAGATTAGGGAAACCCAATCTGGCAGATTCTGTGGGCGAATTTGGAATTTTGAGCAAGTATGGTAGGTATGACCACTAGGGATGTGCAAGGAAAAAAAATCAGTATTTTTCAGATTCAGGGTTTCTGGACCCTTAAACATTTGGTATTGCCTTGAAAACCCAAATTTCAATATTGGTATTGTATTGGAAAGGAGCTGCGGTGGCTCAAGTGGTTAAGACGCTGAACTGCAGGCTGTGGAAGGTCGGTAGTTCAGCAGTTCGAGACCTGGGGTGCCGCATGACGGAGTGAGCTCCCGTCTCTAGTTCCAGTCCTGCCAACCTAGCAGTTCGAAAGCAAGAAATTGCAAGTAGATAAATAGGTACCACTTCAGTGGGAAGGTAACAGCGTTCAGTGCACCTCGGTGTTTAGTCATGCCGGCCACATGACCACGGAAACGTCTTTGGACAGCGCTGGTTCTTTGGCTTTGAAACGGAGGTGACCACCACAACCCTAGAGTCGGACTCGACTGGCTTTCGAGCAAGGGAAACCTTTACCTTTACCTATTGTATTGGAATTCAGGTAAAATTTGGGAATTCTGAATTTCTTTTGGCTCCATATACCTCAGAACCCCTCAGCCTACTGAATATACCCTAGGAGATTTGCTTTTGACTATAATGACCCTATAGGGTATAATGGAACCGGGGAAAAAATGGGATTCCTGGATTAATTTGGGATTCTCTTATCAGTAAACCAAATCAAATCAGAGAATATGATTCAGCTTAACTAATGTAAAAAAGTCATGTTTGGGGTATTAATTCAGCTCAAAAATGCCGGAATGCATATCCCTAATGACCACAAAATGACTGCTGTTGGAGATGGTGCCATCCATCAAATGATTCTCATGGACATTACAGTTGCAAAAATAGCTGCCATGGGAAGCTGAGATCAGCACAAAGATTTGGAGAGTCTTCATAAAATATTGGGAAGTTCCATGACAGATGTCATCCTATGAGAAAGTCAGTAGCTTCCAAATGGGAACTCCTGGAAACAGGAAGATGATACCTTCCGGAGCACCCTCTCCCCCAAGGTGCTGGAAGAAAACCCAGATCAGCCCTTAGCTTTGGGAAAGAGGTACTGTTTGGTTTCGATTTCCAAACACAGGAAGAGTTTCTCCCTGTTAAACACAAAAAATCCTGTTTCTATGGCCGAGTTGATGATGCATGACTGTGGCACACCTGCTTGGGAGGAGATCAGAAACTCCCTGCATTTTCCTGCTCACACAGACACAGGGACACGTGAAGTTGCTTTATACTGAATCAGACCATTGGCCCATCGAAGTCAGTATGTCGTCTGCGGAGACTGGCAGCGGCTCTCCAGGATTTCCACATCACCTTGTACCTCATCCTTTAAACTGGGGATGCCTGGGATCAAACCTGGGACCTTCAGCACACCAAACAGATGCTCTAGGACTGAGACATGGTCCCTCACCACCATTTAGGTTCCACGCAGGAACCTTTGGATTTTGTCTCCAAGACTCGAGAAGTAATTTTGTTGTTCAGTTGCACAGTCAAGTCTGACTCTTTGCGACCCCATGGACCACATCACGCCACGCCTACCTGTCTTCCACTGTCCTCCGGAGTTTGCTCGATTTCATGTTTGTTGCATTGGTAACACTGTCTAACCATCTCATCCTTTGCCGTCCCCGTCTTCTTTGACCTTCAATCTTTCCCAGCATCAGGGTCTTCTCCAGTGAGTGCTCCCTTCTCATTGGGTGGCCAAAGTATTTGAGCTTCAGCTTCAGTATCTGGCCTTCCAGAGAACAGTCAGGGTTGATTTTCTTGAAGATTGACTGATTTGATCTCCTCGCAGTCTACCAGAGGTCATTTCGGAAGGGGGATCGCAGGGGATTGCAGTTCCCCTGGGTGAGGTATGGGGGGTGGGGCACATGATGAAGCCCCGCCCCCTGCTTCTGGCTGCCCCGCTTCCGGCCCTCATTCAACCAGGAGGAGGCAGGAGAAGAGAAAGGGTAAGTTGCTTCCTCCCTGCCTCTCCTCACCCCTGCCTGCCTGGGGCCAGGGAGGGCCTTTGCGGGGCTTCCTTGCACTCCCGCCAGCCTTACAGGTCCACCGCCGGGCCCCTCATGGTGCTCGGCAGTGGAGCTGCAAGGCCGGCGGCAGTGGCTGGGACCGTTGGGGGTGGGGTGTGTGGCCTTATGACACACTTCCGGTGATGTCAGGGGGTGAGGCCTTATGACACACTTCCGGTGATGTCAGGGGGTGTGGCATATGCTAATGAGTTATGCTAATGAGTTCCCCTAGCTCTTTTTCTTCGAAACGACCCCTGCAGTCTACTACTAAAAACAATATATCAGTCAAACAATGCAATCTACGTAACACATTGTTTGACTGATATGTTGTTTTTAATAGTTTTTAATGTTATTTAATGGATTGTTTTTGTATTGGTTTTGATGTAGGCCACCCTGAGCCCTGCTTGCAGGGAGGGGTGGCCTGACAAGTTGAATTTAATAAATACAAAAATAATAAAAACGGAGGTGAAACTAACACCTTCGGAGGTCTCCATTTTCCTGGTAGCTGCCCAGCGCTTCTCCCAACCTGGGGGTTTCGGCAATTGTGGGCGAATCGGCAAGCTCCCCATAACGGCCACCACTTTGTCATGCCTGGGTTGGAGGGAGGGACGGAGTGAGCTATGGACGGGATCCAAGATGCATTGGCAGAAGCTCCAGAGTTTAGGATCACCTCAGAATTGTTGTGGTAGAGTTAACGGCACTCACTCACAACGATGGGGAGACGATAGACGAGTGCGAGTGGCGTTCCCCACTCCTCTCTGTCTTTTTCCATCACTCCTTCCATCTCATTCCTCCTCGGTTTCACCTGAAGCTCAGCTTTTATTTGTTCAGCCTTTGCACCTGTTATCCCCCACCACCCACTTCTTAAAGCAACCGAGCCACCAGCCAGAGCTCAAAGGGGAACTGGTCTCGGTTGTTGACTTGCCATCCCGTTTTCCAGCGATCGTGTCCCTGACGACCGGCCCAGTGATTACTGCGGCCCCGGCCCCCTCCCTTCATAGGTGTTCCACCCCTCTGTGGTTGCGGCGCAAGTATCCCAGGTCCCCCTGGGAAGGGTCTCGGACTAGTGTCTCCCCTCGGCGAGAGCTGACAGGGTGGACTCCTGCATAGTCAGGAGGGGGGTGATATCACCCTCCTGACACACTCTTAGAGTGATGTAGCTCCCCCCCCCAATGTCCAGGCATACTGAGTCACTCACGCCAACATCCTCCCTGAAGCCCAGGCGCCCCCTTGTGCACCTGCAGCTATCCATCTCCCCCCATTGCCAGTTTGAGCTTGGCACCTCAGCATCTCAGAGCAATGGAACTGGGGCTCCCCAGCAACAGGGCCAAAGACCTCGTTTCAATGCCAGGTGCTGTCCTCCTTCTAGAGGGGCGGGCTGCAGCCAGCTCTTTGTGTGCTTCCTCCCTTGCTCATAAATATGCTCGGTGGGTGTCGAGGCCTCCGAACAGAGACAACGATGTGCCTGGCAGGGCAAGGCATTAATTACTTCCCTCCACATGTTACTCTGGTGCTTAGCTAAGTATTCCGCAACTGCTGCTGTTAGGACGTATAATTTGCACAGTGTTCGGCGGCGAGCAGCAGCAATTTGGCAAGGCCTCCATCTAATTAGTTTAGAGTCTGATTATCACTTTTTTTTTTTTTGCCTCTCACTCACACATGCAATACGGCTGCAGCTGCTCAGTGCGGGATTAAGGCGGGATGTGGAAAGAAAACAAAAAACTGTGTTCCCCTTTTCAAACGTTTTGCTCTCCCTCCTTCCAGTAATCCTTCCCTGGGAGCTAGTCTTAACTCTTATCAAAAGCTAACAAACCCCCCTAAGCTTGCAGGCGAGACTCCGTTAACCCCCTGGTATCAATCTCATCTCTCCACGATAGGCCTAGTTGACGCCAACTGCCCAAGCGCTGGGATGGGGCGGTTCAGATCTGCTGCCGAACAACGCGGGTTACAGATGTATTTCTTGGATCGAGAAACAAAACATTTTAGTGCAGACATATTTAGTCCTCTTACCTTCCCCTCTGATGTGCGCTCGCCACTCATGTGGCGCTCAGCAGGGTTATTGCGACTGATGGGATCCTGTATCATTTCGAGCCTTCATTCTCCCACTTGACAGTGTGCTTATGTCATTCACATCCTGCTTTTTTCCTCCAAGTAAGCCCAGAGCTTCTTCCATGGAGTGATCCAGCATTCTCCCATCCAGGCAAATATAGGATTGCCAACTTGCAGGGAGGACCTGGAGCTCTCCTGGAATTACAACCGATCTCCAGATGGCAGCCGTCAGTTCCCCCCCGGGGGGGGGGATGGTTGCTTAAAAGGGCAGGATCTATGGCATCATAGCCGGCTGAATCCATCAACCTGGAGTTCGCAACGCTAGGCACAGTGGAGTTGGCAACCCTGGGCTCCTGTTGAGCATTAACACTGGGATGGCACTTAGGAAACTAACAAATCTTGGTGATTTGCGACTCCTTGTGCACCATATGGCTTTCTGCATTCATGTCACCAGTGGGCAACCATTTTGGGCGTGATGTTGCCACATCTGCCTTTATATCCTGGTAAGTGCAGCTGTGAAGAAATGCAAGAGCTTGGCTCTGTGTGCTGGGACACTAAGGGAGGAGCCTGAATTGTAAGTTCTCCAACAGGGATTTGGACAGGAACAAGGAACCTTTGGTGGTTGGTCACTTGTTTCAGAGAGGGCAACGCTGCTGTTGAGAGCCAGTTTGGTGTCGTGGTTAAGTGCGCAGACTCTAATCTGGGAGAGCCGGGTTTGATTCCCCACTCCTCCACTTGCACCTGGCTGGATGGCCTTGGGCAAGCCATAGTTCTGGTAAGAGCTGTTCTTGAAAAGGAGCTGTTTCTATCAGAGCTCTCTCAGCCCCACCTACCTCACAGGGTGTCTGTTGTGGGGAGGGGGAGGGGAAGGAGTTTGTAAGCCACTCTGAGACACCTTTGGGTAGTAAAGGGCGGGGTATAAATCCAATCTCTTCTTCTTCTGTTTCCAGGCCGTAAGTCTGGAAACCCCTTCTTTTTCAAAAACAGAACCTCAGAACCCTTTACTGCAGACTGGAACATCCCCAGCTCAAAACAGTGAAGACTGCTAAAGCATTCACAACACAGCACCCACAACTTACCGTCTTCACAGCTGCCCCTTCTTTGTGCAGTCCTGGCAGAGGTGGTGTTTGGTGCCAGTTTGGCGCCAGTTTTTCCTTTGCCCAAAGTATGCTGCAATGAAGGAAGGAAGGGATGCTGAATACTACTGACTCCCATGTGACTTTATGAACATGTGAACACATACACATAGAGCTACCTTACACTGAATGTGACCCTTGGTCCATCTGTTGGGGAAATAGGCAAAAATACTTAAATACTCAGAGTTTGAAATGGATCTTTGCTTCACCGGAGAGGAAACATTTCTTTCTATGAAAAAGCTTTATTTCTAAGGGAAAGGTTCACATGGAAAGCTACAAAACAAAAGAGATATCTAGAGCTACATTTTTACATCCTTACAGCACAGAACACATTGTCACACAACAATGGAGTTTCTTCTTCTTCTTGACCCCTGGAAGGAAGTCACCCGAACACAGTAACCAATGATTGCTAGTAAACAGACTTAGATTTTCCCGGGCTATCTTCCCATTGGTTCTGAGCCAAGTTTCCCTTCCAGGTCAGTCTAAACAATAGCACAGAAGGTAAAACAGATTAACCCTATAATGACTGGAATCTAGACCTTGCAAGTCACACATTTCCAACACCATCAACATCAGTATTGTCTACTCAGAATGCCAGTGGCTCTCCAGGGTTTCAGGAAGAGCTCTTCCACATCGTCCATTACCTGATCATCTCAACTGGAGGTGCCAGGAATTGAACCCGGAGCCTTCTGCATAGCAAGGAGATGCTCTACCACTGAGACATGGGCTCACCCCTTCAGACATCTTCCCATAGCCAAATATCATGAGGTGTTGTTATGTCTGGTGAATGAAGGAAACTTAGGGTTGCCAACAACCTGGAGGGAAAAAAGGAGTCCTGTCCCTTTAATAGCAGCTCACTGGGATGTTATTTACCAGGTTATGTTGTCTACCTCAGTGCCACAAAGGGCTTCACATGCCCATTTCCATGCATTAAGGCTCTATGAACTTCTTTTCTCCAGGTTGTTGGTACCCCCAGGAAGAATGCTTGTGGTATATGACAGATATTACAAATATGAGCAGCCAGTGTGATGCAGCGACAAAAAAGGCTAATGTGATCTTGGGGTGTATCGACAGAGGCATAACATCCAAATCACAAGATGTCATAGTCCTGCTGTACACTGCATTGGTCAGGCCACACCTGGAGTATTGTATGCAGTTCTGGGGGCCTCACTTCAAAAAGGACATGGACAGAATGGAGCAGGTGCAGAGGAGAGCAATGAGAATGATTGGGGGCCTGAAGACCAAGGCTGAGGGACTTGGGAATGTTCAGTCTGGGGAAGAGGAGGTTGAGGGGGGGCATGATTGCTCTCTTTTAAGTATTTGAAAGGCTGTCACTGAGAGGAGGGCAGGGAGCTGTTCCTGTTGGCAGCAGAGGAGAGGACTCGCAAGAATGGATTTAAATTTAGGGCAGGAATGTACCAGCTGGATCCTAGGAAAAACATTTTTACAATAAGAGTTGTGATACAGTAGAATCAGCTGCCTAGGGAGGTGGTGAGCTCCCCCTGACTGGCTGTCTTGAAGCAGCGGCTGGACAAACCCTTGTCAGGGATGCTCTAGGCTGATCCTGCATTGAGCAGGGGGGTGGACTACATGGCCTTCTAACTCTGTGATTCTATGATTCTAAGTAAAGTCAAAGTAAAAAATGGGACTTCTGCCATAATTTTGCTGAAATTTCCATCTTGATCCCTGAGATCTCTCAGAAATTTCACAACAAGGTTGCCAACTTACGGGAATTGCAAAGCAAGGTTGCCAATTTACAGAAATTATAATATAAGGTTGTCAATTTACAGGAATTATAATGCAAGGTTGCCAACTCTCCCGTGCTACAATACAAGGTTGCCAATTTACAGGTATTACAAAACAAAATTGCCAGTTTACAGGAATTACAAAACAAGGTTGCCAGCTTACAGAACTACAACACAAGGTTGCTATCTTGCAGAAATTACGATGCAAAGTTGCCAACTAACAGGAATTACAAAACAAAGTTGCCAATTTACATACTTAAATTACTACAACTACATCTTATTTATAGATAACAAGCTAAATCCAGAGATGCATTTAGACCTGACGGATAGCAAGTGTTAAGTTTGAAAATCCAGTACTTGTCAGGGATGCTCTAGGCTGATCCTGCATTGAGCAGGGGGGTGGACTACATGGCCTTCTAACTCTGTGATTCTATGATTCTAAGTAAAGTCAAAGTAAAAAATGGGACTTCTGCCATAATTTTGCTGAAATTTCCATCTTGATCCCTGAGATCTCTCAGAAATTTCACAACAAGGTTGCCAACTTACGGGAATTGCAAAGCAAGGTTGCCAATTTACAGAAATTATAATATAAGGTTGTCAATTTACAGGAATTATAATGCAAGGTTGCCAACTCTCCCGTGCCACCATGCCGTCTTTGTGGACTGCACTTCTATTATGGAGCTTCAGTCCTGAATCATTATCAGTAGCCCTTTTCCAGATTTTGTATCCTCAATGAATAAATGCATTTTCACCGATATACATTGTTTTCATTGAAACGGTGAAAAGTAAAAGCAAAATGCAGCATTTTCTATTGCACTATAGTCCAAACAGGAGTAGAGTTTGTACGATTCCGGATTGAAATGGCTCCATGATTGGCCATATTTTGTTGCTGGGAAACATTTTAGCACTGGGCTGACTTGGACTTCCTTCTATAGATGGTGCAATATCTTTAGAACCAGGTAGTTTCTTTACATAGGAAGGCACTAAATCAACCACTGAACCAACATCAAGGAGCTCTGAAACACTTTCTTCTTCTGAATTATCTAATTCAAAAAATTCAGATTCACTTCTGCAGGATAATTTCCCCTCCCGGTCAGTTTCAGATTCTTTTACTCTGTGTTTCCATGACATCAGGCCTTTTCTTTACTTTTTGCTGTTCTTGTGAAATAGTATTCTAAAGATCCACAAGATGATAGTCCAGAAGACGAAGCTGGGAGCTTTTTATTGCAATCCATTGCCTTTGTAATACAAAATTTATTTATTTGTTTTGCGTTACTATCCCACCTATTCTGTAAACGGGCTCATGGCGGGTTACAACATTTTAATGAATACAATAAAATTTTAAACACATTAAAACATATAAAATCAGTAGTCATGCTTGCCATAGGGAGAATCCGGTCCATTGATGTGACTGGGTATGGTCGGTTATCAGTAGGTGGGAGATCGCAACGGGGGGAGGGCATATATGGACACCCGCTGCCTCAGCCAAAGGCCTGGTGGCACAGCTCCATCTTGCAGGCCCTGCAGAATTGCATAATATAAGGAATAAGAGCTGTGACTGTGGTGGGATTAACTGATGAGTAAACATTTATAAGCTTTCTCTGTATATGTTAACCCTTTTTCTGCCTTAATGCTTTGAGCAGGTATCCTTGGCATGTTTTTGTTTTTTGTTTTTAAAGAGAAAGGGTCAAGAAAATCAGGGAAGTCATTATATATTATGCAGATATCACTGAGTCAGCCAAGTAAATGCAAAAAAAAAAATGCTATAAGATAGATGTCCTAACAACCATCTGTTGCCTGGCCATTGTATTTTAATACAATCCCAAAATATGTTGGGACAATATATACAACATGTGGGATATTAAATAGCTAATGCAATTATTGATAAAGCAACTCTTGCGGGAACTGGATTCCAACAACCCAATCTTAGGATTTCCCTAGACCACCCACACCAAGTTTTAGCACACTTTATATTTCTCACTACATTTACATTTATTGTGGGGGGGGGGATCACCCAGAAGTAAGTGACAGCTGATACAGGTACGTGGATGAAAAAGAAAAGAAAATCTTACCTATAATCTGCCAAATCCAAGGTTTAGAAATTCAGACCTGATGCAGGTCAGTCCAGAGAGAACAAAGAACATTTCTGTGAATTTCAAAAAGAATTCTCAAAACAAAACTGAAGTTCTTAACTAAACCACCGGAAAAAAAATGTAAAGGGGGAGGCATTAGTTCTAAGGAATGCTTATTATACTAGTCCAAGGCAAAGATAAAATTACATAGCATATATGATATGTGATTCTGTTTGGGTTTCCTAAGCAAACCCAAACAGAATCATATATCAAAGCAACAGAGTAGTCAAAATAAACAAAAACTACTCCAATGTGGAGCAGAAGTTACCTTTAGATACAAATATAAGAAATGTGAAGAACAGGACAATCTCTTGAAGCAGAGATGAGCTGTTTTTCCCAGCTAGCAGAGAGAAACAAGACACCAGCTCTCTGTGAAACCTAAAACTGACTGTAAAGCCAGGGCATTTAACCTGCTTCCCCCACCACCACTTTGGATAACACAAGATCCTTTGAACATCAAAAGACTGGTCCTTGACAGAAACGTGGGAAAGCTGTGAACTTGAAAGTTTATGGCTTGAGGAGGAACCTCGAGGGCAGATTTACATCAGAGATCAAAGTTTGTGTGGCAACAGAGAGGTCATATGGTCAGTAATCTCAGATCATGTCAACCCACTGCAAGAGAGCTAAGCTTTGCTTTCTTCCCTGATGAGACTTAATTGTCTTTATCCTGTTGACACAAACAAAGCAACAAATTCTACCCAGGCTGATACCAAGGAGGGTTCAGAACAATCAACACAGGTTCTCAACTACCCCCACCCTTAACAATTCCCTTTTCTCCTTTCCACTGGCCTGCTGGTTACTTGAAGCATATGACCATACTACCTGCAAAAAGCCTTTTGTCATAAGTCAGTCTGTGCTGAGTTATGACTCAGATTTCTCAGATGAAGAGTTACCTGCTAACCCTCAGCCAGTAATTGAACAGCTGGCTGCAGCGAACTCTGAGCTCTAAGGAGAACAACAAGAGATCAGATTACCAGCTGATTAGGAGTCACAGCCTACACCCAAGGCAGTAAACAAGTCTTCAGAAGCCCCTCCTAGCCCACCTAGCTCACCCACACCCTTGCAGCACCAACGCTGTCAGTGACACTTAGAGTTGCAAGAAAGGAGAAGTGTGAGACATCCACTGAAGAGATGAATGAGTAGTTTCGGGATGACTGCCAAGGAACTGCCTGGGAGTTTAGCTTGTTAAGAGCTGGCTATAAATTCAGCCAGGAGAAGCAGTGCTTTGTGGATACAATGAGTATACTTTGCTACTGAAATGGTAACTTTGAACCAGACTTGAAAACTGGCTTTTCTGGAACCCCTAACCTTGGACTGGACTTGCTGCGTGAAACTCCTTGACCCTAGACCGGACTTTGGTAAGCTTGCTCTCTGGAACCCCTGACTACTGGACAGGACTCTTGTTACTTTCTGCAACCTTGTCTGTGACCTGCACTGCTGGACCTTGGCCCATGCCTCCTGGGGAAGCTACACCAGTACATGTAGTTCTGGGAGAATTCTAGCCCCCCACCCCGAGATTGGCAGTCCTTTCTCTCTCACTCTCAACCCAACTAACTCTCAGGGTTGTGGTGAAGTTTCAGCTAGGAAGGGAGAACCTTCTGTGCTGCCCTGAGTTCTCTGGAGAAATAGCGGGATAAAAATGTCATGGGATGAGTTGAGGGTCCACTCCGATGCTCCCTCTAAGCTGTGGAGTCTTGTGAGCAAAAGTTCTACTTTGTGAGCTACTGGCATTAAAGCTGGGAGCGAGCATGACCCATCCAGGTCAGGGTCAGAAGGCACTTCCTGATCAATGTGTTAGTCTTTTAAGGTGCCACAAGTCTTTCTGTTGCTTTGGCCATAGCAGACTCCCTGTCTGGAATATGTTGCTATGTGAAAGGGGTGATTCTTGAAAGGTGCCAAGCCTAAATGAGATTCCTGACGATTCCAGAGACTAAGCTACCAACTGAGGTGACTACCTGGCTCTCAAATCCTGGGCCTTGGGATGTTGCCCAGGTAACCATAACTTCAAATAAAAGTTTGAAACTATACTTAAAATGCTTGCACAGACAACTTTCAGTGAGCTAATGTGCATGCATTATACAATTATTGAACTCTCCTTGAGTAAAACAAGCAAGATAACTCACAGGATTGTACGTCCCATTTTCTAGGGTGAATTAAAGTTACTTTTGACAGAATTGGTTGAAATCAACAAATTACCTTGTCCAAAACTTTTCCTGGGAAAAGGAAGATGGGTGGTTTTATTCCCCCTCTATAGAACAGGGACTTCAATGGGCAGCCTGTGAGCTGAATGTGACCCCTGGAGCAATTATATTTGGCTGACCAAGTTTAATTAAAGTACAGTAAAAGATATCCCCGCTGTTTTGTTTGTAAAGAAAAGAAAAATGTTTTCCAGTTGTAAAAATGTTTTTCAGTTGAGAACCAATTTGGTGTAGTGGTTAAGTATGTGGACTCTAATCTGGGAGAACTGGGTTTTATTCCCCATTCCTCCACTTGCAGCTACTGGATGACCTTGGGCAAGTCATAGTTTTCTCAGAGTTGTTCTCTCACAAGCAGTTCTCTCAGAGCTCTCTCAGCCCCACCTACCTCACAGGGTGTCTATTGTGGCGAGGGGAAGGGAAAGGAGTTTGTAAGCCACTCTAAGACTCCAAGTGAAGGGCAGGGTATAACTCGAATCTCTTCTTCTCTTCTTCTCTCTGTGGCCCAGGGTCAGGGCCAGAAGGCACTTCCTGATTGATGTGTTAGTCTTTTAAGGTGCCACAAGTTTTTCTGTTGCTTTGGCCATAGCAGACTCCCTGTCTGGAATATGTTGCTATGTGAAAGGGGTGATTCTTGAAAGGTGCCAAGCCTAAATGAGATTCCTGACGATTCCAGAGACTAAGCTACCAACTGAGGTGACTACCTGGCTCTCAAATCCTGGGCCTTGGGATGTTGCCCAGGTAACCATAACTTCAAATAAAAGTTTGAAACTATACTTAAAATGCTTGCACAGACAACTTTCAGTGAGCTAATGTGCATGCATTATACAATTATTGAACTCTCCTTGAGTAAAACAAGCAAGATAACTCACAGGATTGTACTTCCCATTTTCTAGGGTGAATTAAAGTTACTTTTGACAGAATTGGTTGAAATCAACAAATTACCTTGTCCAAAACTTTTCCTGGGAAAAGGAAGATGGGTGGTTTTATTCCCCCTCTATAGAACAGGGACTTCAATGGGCAGCCTGTGAGCTGAATGTGACCCCTGGAGCAATTATATTTGGCTGGCCAAGTTTAATTAAAGTACAGTAAAAGATATCCCCGCTGTTTTGTTTGTAAAGAAAAGAAAAATGTTTTCCAGTTGTAAAAATGTTTTTCAGTTGAGAACCAATTTGGTGTAGTGGTTAAGTATGTGGACTCTAATCTGGGAGAACTGGGTTTTATTCCCCATTCCTCCACTTGCAGCTACTGGATGACCTTGGGCAAGTCATAGTTTTCTCAGAGTTGTTCTCTCACAAGCAGTTCTCTCAGAGCTCTCTCAGCCCCACCTACCTCACAGGGTGTCTATTGTGGCGAGGGGAAGGGAAAGGAGTTTGTAAGCCACTCTAAGACTCCAAGTGAAGGGCAGGGTATAACTCGAATCTCTTCTTCTCTTCTTCTCTCTGTGGGTTTTGTATGTTAACATTCATATAACATATAAATGTGTATTTGGATGACCCCCTGAAGATACTTGAGTCTTTGACATAACTAATTAAATGAAACTGAAAATCTAACAGCAATATGTAATATCAAACATCGTTGTATTGGTTCATTTTTTGGGCAATCAGCTGTGTAAATCTAAATTCAAGAAGGTCAGAGGGGGGGGGAATAATCAGAGAGTGACCCAGCAGATATGTAACCATCATGGATTTTTCCAATCAGTGTTGCTCTTGGGTCTGTTTTGCTTAGACCAACCATGTTGCTGGCTCAGAGACCAGGGAAGTGGTAGTTAACCACTGGCTCCCATTGACTTGTTGTTTTGGTTTTATTAATGTTGTGTCTACTAGGCACATTGGGGGGGGGGGATTACCATATGGACAGGTGGTGCTGCAGACTGGTGAGGGATACAGCAAATGCTATATTTCTCTCTGCTGGACCTAGGCAGCACTGCTACTGGGGTCAACAAACAAAAGTTTGCTTGTACATCCTGGAAGACAGTTGTGCAGACTGGGATTAGAAGGATGGAGCAAAATGAGGAAAACGCTACATCTGCTTCTGAAGTATTCTAGCCTTGAAGGTTTTGCTGGCTTGAATCCCAAAGCTGTGTTCCTTTCCTTTGTCCAATAAAAGCTCTATGGCTCAGTGCCTTGAGCAGTGTAACAATCTGAAATTTCCTTTATACACTCTGACCGATTTCCTACAAGCGCTGCTCCGCGCTCGCTCTTCCCTTTTGCCCCAATGGTACATGTCAATTTCACCCAAGCTGCTGTACAGCCACATTTTGCCCCACAGCTTCGCGTGATTTTCCCTGTAGAATAAAATGATATCTTAAGTTATAGTGTAGAGGACATTCTATTAAAACATGAGAGACTGTATCTATTTTAGCAAGGGATAAGGGATCAAGAACAAATTCTGTCAGAGTAGGGAAGATGCAAAAAGTGGCCTCTCAGCACCCCTGTTGAATGGGCATTCATTCTAGCAAGAGTAAAAGCTGTAAAGTCCAGGAGAGGACAGATGATAAGTACAGGAAGGAAGAAAATCAGGAAAAGGTATTCCAAAATATTGTGATGAACAAACTTGTCAAGCATGAAGGATAGAACTATTATAATCAATCAACCTAACCTGTTTTTAATTGTAAGTACTGATTCAGCGAGCCCCAGTTCCTTGATAAGATAGTAAAGCTAATAGCTCACAATGTCTTGTCTGTGATCCTAAGCCATAATGATTGGTAAGAATCCTCCTTCCATGAGGCCAGGTATTAATAGGGGGGAAAGTAGCTTTAGGCACAGATTAAACACAAGTACCCATGCCCTAGCCTCCAGTGACGGCTGACCAAATTCAGTGCACAAAGTGGCACCAGCAACACAGCTTTCTAAGGAAGCAAAGCAGTGGGAAATCAATAGTGTTCCAAATCGGGTTACAAATTCTTTGCATGTCCTTTCACTGCCACCTGGGACATGTAGTTCAGTCCAGTAAATTCTTAGCATTTGCTAACATGAGCCGTACTGCTGAGGGATAAATGCCACCAGCTGCACAGTTGCAAAAGCAGTTGACATGTGGTTTATTTCAAAGGACACAGGACCGGCCCATGATGACCCAAGGGGACGCGGAAGCCCAGAAAGCCAGAAAACTGGGATCATGCTCCAACAGCAGCCAGCTGCTGTGCCAGACTGCCATTTTCACAGATTCAAAATACTGCTCATTTTGAATGATGGAAAAAATTCATCAGTGTGAACATATGGATGCTAGAACGGTAAGAAAACAGGCATTGCAAACAGAGAAAGATGGTTCTTCAGATGCAGTTTTGCAAAGTTCACTGCAGGTCTCCTGGTGCGAACCCACCGAGTTCTTGCTGCCACGAGCTATGCAAACTAGCAAGACCAATAGCACCAGGAGACAGAAGAAAGAATACCCAGAAGGTACAACAGAAGTGGGTCTGGTAGCAGCATACCCTGAGGGGGGTGCACCTGCCAGGGCTCAGGACTTCTGGTGGGGCCCATTGCTGCTGACCCCCATTTACACACCTCCCCTGCCACCTGTCTGTAGGAAGGCTCAGAATTCCACAGCATCACTGAGGAAGGGTGTGTGGGTGGTGCACAGGGGTGGGACTCCTGGTGGCAGGGCTGTCGGGTAAACGGTATGCGGGTAGCACAGGCAACTAAGCGTGGTGGTGGTGGGAGGGCTTGCAAGTGAAAGAAGGATGCCCAGGCAAGTCGGGGGGCATGTAGTGGTGGTGTGGTGTGCAGATGGGGGGTCCTGGATGGTCCTGAACCAAAGTCAGAAGGGCTATCAGAGGCCTCCTGGGCAGCACCTCAGTAGGGGTGTGCATTCGGTATATCCAAAAAAGAAAAGAAACAAAAATAAATACCTTACTGGTGTTGTTGTTTTTGAAAGCTGAATACAGACAGAGAATCTGATTCACCTGCCAATATTATTCAGCTTTTATTCAGGTACATTTGGAGAAGGCATTTAAAAAGAATGCAGTACAGCAGTGTGGCTTGGAAAAGGCACTTAAAGAGGGTCTCGGGGGGGGACCCCATCTTTTTAAAAGATTGGAACTCCTGGTCCAATATTTTTAAAACTGGGGGGGGGGGGTTGAGGAGAGGCACCAGCAACTATGTTGCAAATTTGGTGCCTGTCTCAAAAAACAGCCCTCCCAGAGCCCCAAATACCCTGGATTGATTCTCCATTATGCCCTATGGGGAGCAGCGGAAGAGAAGAGATTGGATTTATACCCCGCCCTTCACTCGGAGTCTCAGAGCAGTTTACAGACTCCTTTCCCTTCCCCTCCCCACAACAGACTCCCTGTGATGTAGGTGGGGCTGAGAGAGCTCTTTCCTAAACTGTCCTTGAAAGAACAGCTCTGACAGAACTATGGCTTACCCAAGGTCATCCAGCAGCTGCAAGTGGAGGAGTGGGGAATCAAACCAGTTCTCCCAGATTAGAGTCTGCACACTTAACCAGTACACCAAACTGGTCCCCATAGGATATAGCGGAGAGAAAAAACCCGGATTTCCTGAGTATTCCCAAATCCGAATACTATACCCGTACTGGGATTCGGGAATATCAGGAAATACCAATGTTTTTGGGGTTCAATATACCCAAACCCGAAAAATATTGTGTGTGTGTTTTCTGCACACCCTTACACCTCTGGCAAGCTCCTCGTGATTTAGAGGCCTCTTTGTTTTCCCTGTATCAGCCATGGCTCCTCTTGCAGACAATAAACCATGTGAAAAGGCAGAGAGGTGGCTGAAAGCCCTGCTGTTCAGATTCTGAACATAATTAGCTATCCTCTCCAGCAGCAAGAAGCAGCACCCATTGTCCACCTACCCTCCTTTTTGACACCAGCATTCTAACGAAGCTTTTAAGAGAATGGATAATAAAAGGATCCTCTCTGATCCAAGTGTATGAATCACCATCACTTCTTCATTTCAGAACTATCAGGAGATCATAATTATTTTACTTAGGGTTAGGCTGACCTCATTTTTCCTCCTCTTGGCACAATAATTTGTATTTCATTTTGATTCACTTTTTCTTTCAGCACACTCCTTTCTGTGCTTTCTGGTTGCTTCCCCTTAAAACAAGTTGTCAAACACTTTCTTTGGATTGGATCCAGCGTTTCTTCTCCTCCACGTTTTGGCTTCTACGTGCCTTCTTGCTTCTTCAGGTTGCTCAAACATTTGAGGGAAGAGACAGCAAGCATGCAGGGTTTTAAAATGTTTTCCAGGATGATTTCAGAGGTGTGGTATATTGTAGTAAAACAAAACAGAACTCCTGTAGCCCCTTAAAAACTAACAATGGCCCCGGTCATACGGGCCGGACAATGTGTGGGGGAAGCGTGGCTGTTTGCCCCGGAGGAAAATAACGCACGGTTGCATGATCAGACGTCCCTTCGAGGTCCTGTGGAGGTCCTGTGGTTAGGAGGCAGGTGCCGATCACACGATGATCCTGCAGCGCGGCAAAGAAGCGGTGTGGCACGGTCACACCAGCAATCGCTAGGCGCTGCTTCCATGGCAAACGGTTGGATTTTTTTTTTAACTGAAGTTTGTGCATACGCATGACTGAGCAATCGTATCTGCACATCCAAAAGCGGGTGGTGGACTTACCGGAGAGAGCGACAGACGCTTCCGGACCCCAACAGAGCTCCGAGGCATAGCCAATGGAGGGGAAGGTGGGCCCCCGCGTCACAGCCGCTCTAACCGCTCGCGTGACAGTGGCCGTAGCGACCCTCCAGAGGCGGCAAGCCTGGCTGCAGTGGGAGGGGGCCTCTTTGTGTGCATGCACTGTTGGGCGCTTGTGCGCATCCTGTGGAGACTTGGGGAAAAAACCCTGTTCGCGATGAGACATGGGCGGGCGCCGGATCCCACGGGAATCCACCGGATATGCGATCAGGCGCCCGCCCTTGCCCCGCGGTTTCCAGAAACTAGTACCTCGGAGGTACTAGTTTTTTACCCCGCATCTTCGGCAGGAAGCCTCAGGTTTGGCACAGGAGCTCTACGCTTCCCACATGTGGTGGTGTGATCGCGCCCGGAAAATCCTCCTATCTTTCATCTCTGTAGCGTGGCTAATGTTCCGTGTGACTGCAGCCAATGTTTATTCCAGTGTGAGTCAGAGCTAAGGTCTTCAGAGCCTCTGGATCTGGAGTCCCTCCTTCTGTACCTAGCTACTGCTCTGTCATGATTTCTTTTGCTGATCACAAAAGGAGGGGGAGAGTGAGAGAGAGCGCCAAAGACAGACATAATGGGGGAGGGTGTACTCAAGCCAAAGTCTTTGTTGCTGCTTCTCTTCGGGAAGGGAAGGAGCAAGGGTGTGGCAGTTATAGGAGGAGGCTGAGTAGGATGAAACCCTGAGGATACTGAAATCCTCAGTTCTATGCTGAGGATTCAATTCTGAGGATCAAGGTTCTATTATATTTAGGATGATGTTGTATCACAACACCTCGGGATCCTCCATAGTTGTCTGGAAGCTTTCCAAAATGGCCCCTTCCCTTATAGTAGCCTTTCTGTCTTTGGATCACCAATTATCCATGTTCCTGAGAAAGGGCGGCACAAGTTTATGATGAAGTGTTGGTAACGTGTAACCTCTGTGTCTCCTCAGGTCTCTTCTTCAGACACTTTTATAACAATATTGGATGTAGTTATGAGGTAAATTTAGTCCCCCACTTATTAATATTCCCTAGGTGATGACAAAACAGTACCTTTCGACAACAACAACAAAATATATATTCAACAGAGTAAGTGTTATGTGAGAAATGTTTCTGCTTAAGTGGGTAAAATGAAGTATAGGCTTCCACTTCACCTTACAATCTCCAGTCCTCAGAAACTGCCCAGGTAGATTTAGTACTTCTGGGTTCTGGATTTACCAAGGTGCTTATTTATAATTTAAAAATAATATTTCCTCCCTAAGCCTACCCAAATCCTACCTAAAATCCAAATAAAAATCCTGGCCAAACTGACACTCTTATCCAGAGTCGCAAATACCTGTCTGAGGGGGAAAGTGTGTTCATCTCCCCTTTTAAACTAAGGCTTATTTCCTCACTCCCATTCAGTGGAGTTCCATGGGCTCTGATTGGCTGATTTTTTTAAAATTTATTTTTATTATTATAACAAGAAAAGTACATATACAAATAACATATTTTGTTTTACATTACCCAGTACAGTACTACATTTAGTTAGTAAGTGATAAAAATGTTCCCCTCGGTATAATGGTTTTGATAAGTGTTGTAATTGTTGTCCTGAGTGAGAGTGTAGAGTTTGACCTTGTTAGCAGATGTGATTACCTTGTATTTCTCACAGGTGTAACCACTTGTGGTATGCGGCAGTGTTCCCTCTAAGATGAGTTGCTGTGAGCTAGCTCACAGTTTTTTAGCCTCTGGCTCACACATTTTTGTCTTCGCTCAGGAAGGACGACTCCAGAGCAAACTAATTGATGCAGTAGTCAAATCGCTCGCTCACAACTTTAATGCCAGTATCTCACAAAGTAGGATTTTTGCTCACAAGACCCCACAGCTTAGAGGGAACATTGGTATGTGGTGATAATGAGCCTTTTGTTTCCCTCAGCTTGTATTATTGCCACCAAGTCTCCATATTGGTTGGCCTTCTCCTCCTCCAGGTTAGCTTCAAAACCAGAGGTTCTCTGCCAGTCACAAGAGGCCCCAGAAAGGAGGGGGTTTGGGGGGGCAACTTCCACAATCTGAGTTAGCAGAGAACAAAGCCTGGAGTGGCTCTCACCACGTTCACTGGTGGCAGCCTCAAAGAGAACTGGACCCACCTGCCTCGAGAGTAGGGACGCCAACCTCCAGGTTGGACCTGAGGATCCTTTGGAATTCCAACTCATTTCCAGACCACAGGGATCAGTTTAACTGGAGAAAATCAATACTTTGGAGGGTGGACTCTATGGCATTGGGTCCCAGTGGATTTTGCAACCTTACCCCCACTAGGCACTGCCCCAGCCGGGGACAGGTGTTCAAAAAACTCCCACTGAACAGGAGTTTGGTGTGTGTGTGTGGGCCCTCAGCTGAGGAACCAACTGGCTGAGCCCCTCCACCCAGGGGCGGATTAAGGCTCACTGGTGCCCTAAGCACTGACCAAGCACCCTCCTTAGTTGTTGACCTGTCTGACTAGATATACAATGTAGGTTGCAGCAACTGACAACTGAATTTGGCTCCATCATTTTACTTTTAAACACATCCATTTTACTTTTAAACATAGCCTATGACACCGCACCTCGCCAACAAAAAATAGAAGATAACCCTAGGGTGCACCATGATCAATTTGCACTAGTTTTATCAATTTATTTTTTTTACAAATCTTCATTCTTTTTTAAAAAATTCTTTTCACCCTTTTCCCAACTTTGTGGTGCCCCAAGCACATGCTTAGTCTGCTTAATGGTTAATCCGCCCCTACCTCCACCTGACTGTAGCAGAGGGATGTGGCAGCTCACTCAGAGTCAAACAGACCCAACACCACTTTTTTTACACTGAGGAATGACTTTCAGTTTCCTTTCCTTTCCTCTCTGCCTCTTACTTCTCTGCCTAACTGCCTGCTGCCAAATAAGAAAAGCCATGTGTGAGCTGGGGGTATATATCCATTCTGCTAGAATGGGAGCTCTCTTGTAGGCAGCCAGCACTGCCCATCGAGCTTTGGGGGACCACGATTGGTGTTTCCGGGGCTGCAGAAGTCCATCTCCCCCAGTTGCCTTGACAATTAATCCATTGACACCAGCATGTCTGGCTCATGAACCACCACCATGAACCTCTGTGGGGGGAAAAGGTAGTTTGTGGGCTGTTCTTGGGTGATGTGATTTCACAAATCGGCCCAGTCTGTGATGAACTTGCGTTTGTGGCAAGGTTCATGCCCATCCCTAGTCAGGAATTTTGTTGAAGGGATGTTAATGTAAGTGGAATGTATTGTGGGAAAGACACCTTGCTTATCTGAGATGTTCCGATTGGGTTGCCAGATCCCACCGGTGGGTGTCTTTTTGAGCAGCTGGGGCAGTGTCTGGTGGGCTCAAAGCTCTGACCCACTACCTGTCCCTCTGCTACAGACAGGCAGAGGGGTTATGCCAGTGGGTTCCTCAGCTGAGGACCCACCCTTTGACCTAATTAACAGTATTAAATTAACACCCCTCTCTGCCGTGAGGGTGAGAGTGGGGAACGAGGTACTTGTTGTTGGGAAGAATACGTCCACACACCGTCCCACTGGCCACCAGCCCTGTGGAACAAGCCCATCCTGCCAGCCCACTGGTGCCCAGCTATACTGGGCTGTCAGCAGGGGCCTCAGAGACAGAGTCTCTTCCCAGAAGTGTTCTTGGGGATGGACTCAAAGGCAAAAGAACTGTTAGCGCTGCCAAAGCCCCAGCAGTTGCTAAAACTGTTTGCAGAGGAGGAAATTGAGGGTGGTGAATTAGGGGGTGGGGGGAAACATCCAAACCACCCCCATCCCTACTCCCTGGGGCTGCTCCCGCCTTGAGCCCGCCCCCCCACGGTCTGTCCTCTCAGCCCAGCGCCGCACCACAGCAGTTAAGCCTCCAGCCTGGTCCAATTTGGGGTCCCTGTTTTTAGGCCACACTTTGGGAACATGTCTGTGGCTACATGGTCACGGATGCTGGCGCCAGCATGCTGGCAGCGGTGAAGGCTGCATGCCTCAAAGGCCTTGTCTGCCTGGTGAACATCCTGCACCTGGTGGCAACGGATGCTCTCAGGCTGGGGGGCACAGTCAAGCCCACTTAGGATGCGTCCACCCTGGAGACACGCTCCTTGTTGGAGACCTGCTGGCACCTGCTGCCCACTTCTCTTGCAGCGTCAACTCTGACTGCCAGCTGCACAAGAGGCAGGGGGAGGGGGGAGCCCAAGCATCAGCTCATACAGGACATGCCCACCCGCTGGAACTCCACTTATGCAATGACTGCATGTCTGGTGGAGCACAAGAGTGCCGTGCAAGATGTCACCTCCTCGATGCCCTTCATACACCGGGGGACAGGAGCTCAGCATAAGCCCCAATGAGTGGTTGACCCTCTCTCAAATGGTGTGTGTCCTGAAGCATTTCCAGGACAGCACTGATGTCCTCTGCTCCCATATGGCCAGCCTGGGACAAGCCACCCCCTGGTCCATGGGCTGGACCGGGTGCTGGCCTCTGAATTGGACCAGGGGGCAGCTCTTCTCCCATGGGCCAGGACCTTGGCAGAGAGCTCGTGGGCAGCCATGGCCACCTGGTTGCATCTTCTCTGGGAGAAGACGGAGTAAAAAAGGGCCTGTATTTGTGATCCCCATATAAAGGGCAGCCTCGTTCTTCGTAACACAGAGCTCCTGCTGCGGAGGAAGGAAGGAAGGACCTCTGCAGAGAAATGCAGAGGCTGCAGGCCAACCAAGGTGGCCAGAGGGAACAGGGAACGGGCTGGGGGGGGAGAGCAGCAGCCCCGCACCTCAGCCCAACTGTGAAGGATCCCTGCTGGTCCTTAGTGGTGAGCTAGGAGGCTGGCGGCATCAGGGAGGCCAGGTGTGGCCTGGCGAACAACTCAGCAGAGGTGAGGGTGAGGAAGTGCCTTGTTGAGCCTCCCAAGCTCCAATCGCCTGGAGTACTGGTCACGCAAGGCTGCAATCTGGCCTGCCCTGCATGGCCATGAGCCTCCTCTCCTGCCCCCCCACCATTGTCTGGAGTGAGCAGATGTTCTCCCACCTGAGAGACATCCTCAGCCCCTACCACTCATGCCACCCTGGTGGATGAGTTGGCCTCCTCCTGCTGGGCTAGCCCTCTCTGGACCTTGGGGAGATAAGATCCAGGACCCCTGCCTCCCCCCCCTTCCCTCCTGTCACGGCACAGGTGAGGTGTCACCTGACGCTGCCACCACTCTGGATTTAGGTTCCCTTGAGAAGGCCCAGAGCACCCTCCCAAGACCTTCAGACCTCCCTTTAGGCCGAATAACAGGCGTGAGGACCAGGCACAGTGAAACAAGGAAAATAGTTTATTTTATAGGAGGTCAAACAAACAAGGTGCAGAATAATAACAGTAAGTGGGTGAAAAGAAAAGAAATCAAATGCCCTAACACGTCTAAATATACTGTCCCTAGCTCACTATCTCAAGTGGCCTTACACTACTCACCCCTCCCTCAGGATGAGGGTTTTTCCCCTGCAGCAGCCTTCTTTCTGGTTCTGCCCTCTGGAAGAAAGAACAGCTCTTCCTGCTGCTCCAGAACTTTTATTCCCAGCCCTCCTCTTTTCCTATTGGTCCATTTTGGCTCCAAAACCTCCCAGGGGCTTCTGGGAGTTGTAGGCCCAGCCTCACCTACTGCTAGCCAGGCTCCTTGGGCCTAGTAGGCCTCTACTGGCACAGCACAGATCATGACACCTCCATTCCCCCACTACTCTTTGAGTCATCCGGCATGCAACCTCCAAGTTGCCCTCTTGGAACTTGGGTGGGAGGATGGCTTGGTGTAGAGAGAGTCAGCTTGATGTAGTGGTTAAGTGCATGGACTCTGATCTGGGAGAACCATGTTTAATTCCCCACTCCTCCACTTGCACCTGCTGAATGACCTTGGGCAAGCCATAGTTCTGTCAGAGCTCTTCTCTCAAGGGCAGTCCTCAGGAGAGCTCTCTTAGCCCCACCTACCTCATAGGGTTTCTGTTGTGGGGAGGGGAAGGGAAAGGAGTTTGTAAGCCACTCTGAGTGAAGGGTGAGGTATAAATCCAATTTCTGCTTCTGCTCCTCCTCCTCCTCATGTGATTTCCACAGAGAGCAGTTTCCTGGGGTCACCTGCTTTTGGGGGGCTGCTAATTGGCCCCTCCACAGCCAATCCTCACAAAATTTGGAGGGCAGGTAGAGGGGCATCCCAGAGATGTCCTCTGCGAGTTTGATGTCTCTACTTTGCTGAGACTCCGTTCGACACACTCCTAAGAGAGCACTTTCTTGGGGGCACCTGCTTCAAGGGGCTGTAACTCTCTTCCCCCCCAATCGAATTCTCACCAAACTTGGAGGTCATGTAGAGTAGAGTCAGCTGAAGACTCACTGTGAATTTGGCATCTCTAGACCATGGGGGGGCTTTCAACCACATCATAAACCTCACAAACCATGAACTGGTCCGTGAGACCCAATGAACCATGTATTTCCATTTTTCCAGTTTGTGCGCATCCCTATTACTGACCACACATTAGCCTCTTGGGCTTTCCCCCCCTCACATGACTCAAAACTGGATAGTTGATAGCTGAGAGCTAATTTTGACACCCCACATTCTGTTGGGTTACCTTTTTAGCCCATTCCTTCTCCTTCCTTGAGGGATATGTTGGATGGTGTTTGTGTATGTTTAGAATACATGCATTTTAAAACTTGGTATTTGGTGCTAATCATGTGTGCCCACTATCATTGTCACAGTGTGAAATTACTACTACTACTACTATTACTACTACTACTACTACTACTTCCTATGATAAAGGTATTTCTCCTCTGACCAGCTCCTAGATTTCAGTGCTGTTTCCAAACTTACCTAGGAATCACATTACTTTGCCAAATGATCCTTTGGTTATGAAGGCCGTGGGAAGGAAGTTACCCTTAGGCTTTCCCAGAGTGAAATGACACTTTACGTGTGCAATTGTGATCACATCTTTTGGAGAATTGTGTAACATTGTCAAACTCTGTCTCTAGTTTGCCATGATTTGTAAGGGAGGGAAATTCCTGAGGGGGGTTGTGAGTCGCTGAGTGTGTGTGAACCGCTCTATCGTAGGTGATGCAACTCTTCTCAGGATACGTCCCTTCACCAGGGACAACCTTGAAGCCAAAGCTGTGCCTACTTTGCTGTTTAGATAAGGGATTCACATGTTCACAGGTAGGGAGTGTAGGAAGTGCAGAAGCTAGGTGGGATGTTTGCGGAGCATGATTGGTTGTATTCGAAAGAGGGGCCTTGTTCAAACTGTTTATATTTTTGGATTCTCCTGCCAGCACCCCAGTTCTGACACCAGACCGGTCTGGCCTGGAACATGATTAATTCTCAATAAACAAATCACTGCCCAAGAGTGTTGTTGAGAGTAACTTTGTCCAGGAGTCTGACAAACATTAAAAAGCATCTTCAGTCTGGATTAAAGGTAAAGGTAAAGGTTCCCTTGCTCGAAAGCCAGTCGAATCCAACTCTAGGGTTGCGGCGCTCATCTCCGTTTCCAAGCCGAAGAGCCAGCGCTGTCCAAAGACATTTCCATGGTCATGTGGCCGGCATGACTAAACACCAAGGAGCATGGAATGCTGTTACCTTCCCACTGAAGTGGTACCTATTTATCTACTTGCAATTTCTTGCTTTCGAACTGCTAGGTTGGCAGGAGCTGGAACTAGAGACGGGAGCTCACTCTGTCATGCGGCACACTTGGGTCTCGAACTGCTGAACTTCCAACCTTCCACAGCCTGTAGTTCAGCGTTTTAACCACTTGAGCCATTGCAGCTCCTTCAGTCTGGATTAGGACAATGGAATTGGAAGAAAGGACATTTTCCCCATGCTGCCCCTTGGACCTGATGTTAGACATGGGGAGGGGTATCTGTATTGTCCCTGTCCAGTTTTTTTTCCCCTCCCCCTGCCAATTGTTTCTACCACAAGAAATTGTGGCTCCAGAGGAAATTTCATTTGGGGAAATGAGACATGTCATAAAGACTCTTCTTTGGGCCACGAACCCAGTCCCAATTTCTGCCCATGCCTTTGAATAATACACAAAGTGTTAGAAGATCCAATAGGGATGCCAGTCTCCAGGTGGCTCCAGGAGATCTCTAGACTGCAGAGATCCACTCCCCCAAATCCCCAGGTATTTCCAACCCAGAGCTGACAACCCTAAAATCTGATTACAATCTCCCAAAACATGCGCCATTTGGCCTAGTGTTATCTCGCATTCATTGGGCAGTATTAACTCTCTTTTATGATTAAAAATTCACAAATTAAGCACATATTAAACCTTAATAAGAGGATTGCTTGAAATTAGGGTGCTGAGTGGCTAAAAGACGGGGGTGGGATTGTCCCCTCCCCCATTTCCAGTTGCCTGTTTCTTTTTTCTTTTTTCTTTGGAAACTTCCGAGGGGGTAATTTTATTATTTTTCATAAGACTACTGAACTACAACGAAAAATATAGGGAGGAACTACAACTAGAGATAAAGGAAAGATACCCACTTTAACTAAAAACCCAAGAGAAGGAGATCATTTCCGTGTTAAGCTAAATGTCAGTAATAAAAGTGTTAGTCACACAATATACTTGTAGAGTTCTTGTTTTACACTTCTATGTTAGTAAGTTAGTTTTAATGAGAGTACTTCTTGAGCACCTTCTTTGCTTCTAAGGGCGGTTTACAAAGTCCTTCTGCCCTTACTTTGGTTTTCTGTTTCTAAAGTCATATACAGTTTTTGTTGCTCCTGCTCTCGCTTCGCCCACAGAGCCCTCGTCCATTCCAGAAGTAGCAGAGTCACTTGACTTAGTTTCTTCGTCTTTAAGGTCTTCCTCTGATCCCAGCTGACGTCTCAAAAACTCCTTAGCTTTAAAAATGGAGTCAATCATCTCTCTTTTATTGTTGATTTTAAAAATCACCTTCAGGAATCACCCACCGATACTGAATTTCATTAGTTTGAAGAAATGAGATGAGCTCCTTGTAGCTTTTCCTCTTTTGATGCATTTCAAATGGAATATCTTTTAGAGTTCTGATGATTATATTCCCAGATTTCAGTGGATTTGCCGAAGTTGCCTTTAATATTGCATCTCTGGTCTGTCTTCTTGCAAATCTAACCACAATCTCTCCAGGCAGGCTATTTTTCTTTATATAATTGGGGTATGCCCTATAGGCAGCTTCCATATCTTTTATTATCTCCTCTGCTGATAAGCCTGTTGCTGGAGCAATAATCTTGCCCAGAGTCTTCTTCATATCTTCTTTTTCAGTTTCAGCACTCCCTGAAATCTAAGAGTCATATTAGCTTTTTCCATTTGAATCTGTAACAAATGGGTTTTTTGAAGTTTTTGTGTTGTTTCCACATCTGTCACTCTTTTCTTCACTTTCTTATTTGCGGTGTCCATTTCTGTAGTTCTTTCAGTAGCTTGCTCCACTTTCTTCTCCGTTTCTGCCAGCTGGTGCTGCTGTTGAGCAAAGTTTTGATTTAATGTAGCCAGTTGCTGGTTAATACCACCGAGTTGCTCCATTACTGGTTTCAGCATATCCGCTAGCAACTTCATGACGTCTGCTCCCTCTTCCGGTCTAGGACTCTGGCTGCCTGGTTTTGGTTTAAACTTTCCTCAGGAAGCCGCCATGTTCCCTCTTTGTTTACAATTCCAAACTACTTTGTCAGGGCTTGAAAGACTCGTATTTTCACTATTGATACTCAAGTAAGTCTCTCAAAATAGTCTCACTGTTTGTTTCCCCCCTACCTCCTTCGCTGCATTGATCTGTCTCTGCGCTCAAGAGGTGTCCCTCCTTGCGCTCCACTTTTCCCACGGGGGGGTACTCCGTTTTATCAAAATAATCCGTTTACTTCGAACTCACGTTCATTGTTGGTCCTTTCGCAGACCTTGCCGTCTCATTCGTTGTTCCGCTCCATCTCCTGCGCTTGTCCTGGTCAAATTAGCTTGTACCATATGGTCACTCAGCGGTAGGACCGTCAGGGCAGAGGGAAGCCTCTATTCTCCGGCATCAAGCCGTCGAAGAGGCTAACCCTCAGAAGCCCTCTGACCTGGAACCCATCGGAAAGGCTCCGTGGGGGTGCCGCTTGAGACAGCACCCCTCCTTGCTGCTGGTGTGCTAATCGCCTCCCCGCGAACTGGGGAGAGTGACCGCCATCGCCAATCTGCCAACCGGAAGTCCCAGTTGCCGGTTTCTAAGGTGCACTTCCTTACTGAGAAGGAACCATTTTTCTCTGGCACTTTCCACATTGAGCCAAACAAGCAGACAGTAGCGGACGTGTCTACTTCCCCTGAAAAAGCTCAAAGAAGCTTATTCAGCAGAGGCCAAGTAAGCTATCAAGACTGCTTTGCAAGTCTAGCCAGGGTAGTTTGTCAGGTAGATGGTCTGCTTGATGCAGACCAAATTATTTTATGCTTGGTTTGTTACACAGCATATTTCCACGTTTAGCCGAATTGTTCTGCCGCATTTAGCTGGCTAATGACTCACGAACTTTATTTGGTATCTTTATCAAAAGCACCTGGCCATGGCTTACAATTATAGGAGGGAATTATTCTATGAAATTAACAAACAAAAAAATAGCAGCCAATTTGGTTGGGGAGACAAGGTTCAACAGCATTTCTCAATAATTGCTCAAGACTTCTTTCCTGTTTTTTCTTTCTCCCTGCTGGTTTAGTAAGAGACTCACGACACTCTTAGGGTGTTCTTGAACATTACCTTCAGCAAACACAACGGAGCCAAGAGCTAACTCAACAAGTCGCAAATGTTCCCTTGCATTCTAAGTCACAATACGGCAGCCTTCCAAATGCTCCTTCCCCTAGGAACTGCTTCAGGCGGCATAACACTTTGGGGGGGGGGGCATTTGTTTAGGCCACGGATTATCTGCCTTTCTACTTTTGCAAGAGTGCTCAAAGCAGCTCCAAAATACAAACAGTCCTATTCAAAACAAAATGTGTTTAAATGAGTTTTTTTTTAAATTAACAGAGTTTGAAACCTGGGCAAGAATTTCACTTAAAAGTTTCCAATAATAAAAAAAAAGTCTTTAGTTGATGTTAGAAAGCCTGCAGTGTGGATGCTAAGTCAGGGCTATTTTGGGGCAGGAACACACAGGAACGGAGTTCCAGCTGGCTTCAGAGCTGGCCACGCCCACTACAGTCCAAACCTCTGCGTGCATGGCTACAGAGGGAAGGTCTGGAAAGCAAAACACACACCCCCCCGGCGACTCCGAGGTGAGTGGGCCGGGGGGGGCCTGGAAGGATCAGGGAGGCATTTAAATGCTTCCCCAGCCTGTCCAAGGGCTAGTTTGCCCGGGCTCCCTGCACCCAGGCAAGCCAAGGGAAGGCATGGGGTGTGGCCTAATATGCTGATGAGTTTCTGCTGTTGGGTGTGGCCTGTTATGCTAATGAGTTCCTGCTGGGCTTTTTCTACAAAAAAAAAAAAAGCCCTGCTAAGCATAATTCCAGGAGAAGCGGGTTCCAAAGAGTAGGGGCAGCCACTCAGAAAGCACTCACGTGATCTCCGCCGAATACCCATATGTAATTGCAGGTTCCTGCAACACAGCTTCTTTGAATGATCTGGGAGTATCGGCTGGTAGCTATGGGTGGCAGTGGACCTTCAATAAAGTACCTACTTCTTAGACCTCTCAGTAACAAATGGGCAACTGTTACCATGCTTAGCTGGTCTGGAAGAAGGTCAAGAGTGAATCTGGACACCCCTGGGCCATTAACACATTCATTCCATTAACAGCCATATCTCCATTCCCATTTTACAGGTGTTGCACTAGTTCTTAGTTCAAGGATCCCTAACCTAGTGCCCACCAAGTGCCAGGTTGTCAGCTAGCTGCCATGTTTTGCTTGATCCCTTCTCTGACCCTGGCGCTATGGCGCATGCTTCGTAGCTTGCTCGCTGCTCTGCCCGCTTGCCGTAAACAGCGATAGGGAGACCGTGAGAATCAGTGCTGCCAGACTGAGTTATCTGTCTGACCTTGTGACAGAGGGAGGGCTTGCGTTCCACTGCTGGTTTGAATCTTTCGGCTCTCATGGGGCACTGAGACTCTCCCGCTTATTATGTAACCTCCCACTGGAAGAATTCCCGTGTGCGCGCTCGCATTTCATTTGCTTAGCCATTTGCCTCATCCTGGTGTATGTAGGGATGTTTCTGCCCTATTGTCATTCCTAACAATAACCCTGTGGACATGGTAACAGACCTGTAGTCTAATAAAGCATAACGCTTCCCTGGAAACCTGTGTGAAGATTTACTTGCTGTTGAACCTGACACAGGCGGGGCTTTTGCCCAGCAGCATTGGAGATCTGATTGTCCTTGCAGATTAAGAAAAAAACCCAACAACATTGCTTTGGCAACAGCTGCCACCACAGCATGACACGGCTGAAGGTGAGCTTAATGTAAGCAAGAAAATATTTTTAAACAAGGCAACCCATCAAGCCTGAAATGTCAAAGAGATACTGTTAGAGTTATGCACAACTCCACGACTTGGCATTTTGTGGTTAGCTCCACCTCCTCTGGTGGCCATTTTGTAATTGCTCCCACCACCCTGTGCGAGAATTCCAAAGGTGCCCTCAGGGGAAAAGAGGAGGAGGAGGAGGAGGAGGAGGAGGAGGAGATTGGATTTATACCCCGCCCTTCACTCGGAGTCTCAGAGCGGCTTACAAACTCCTTTCCCTTCCCCTCCCCACAGCAGACACCCTGTGATGTGGGTGGGGCTGAGAGAGCTCTTGACAGAAACTGCCCTTTTTCAAGGACAGCTGTGCCAGAGCTTGTGACTGACCCAAGGTCACATCAGCAGGTGCAAGTGAAGGAGTGGGGAATCAAACCCGGTTCTCCCAGATTAGAGTCCGCACACTTAACCACTTAACCACTACACCAAACTGGAGGAGGAAGAAGAGGAAGAGATTGGATTTATACCCCACCCTTCACTACCCAAAGGGTATAAGAGATTGGACCCTGCCCTTCACTACCCAAAGGAGTCTCAGAGCAGCTTACAATCCTTTCCCTTCCACTCCCCACAACAGACACCCTGTGAGGTAGGTGGGGCTGAGAGAGCTCTCCAGAGAACTGCCCTTGAGAGAACAGCTCTGAAAGAACTTGTAACTGACCCAAGGTCACACCAGCAGCTGCAAGTGGAGGCATGCAGAATCAAACTCGGTTGTCCCTGATTAGAGTCCACACTCCTAACCACTACACCAAACTGACTCTCAAAAAGGTTGGGGACCCCTGCCTTAGTTCTTCAGGCCATGGCTTTTAGAAAGCTTCATGCTAAAGTCTCAGGAACAATGAGCATCCAGATTCCTTTATCACAACACACTTGATAAAATTTTCCAATACCTGCACAAAAGCGGTTTTCTCAAAGGGATGTCTTCTATGGGGAGTGCAACTAAAGATTATTTTCCCCTCCAGCACAACACGAGGCTCCACACTGTCCCCATGACAGGCATTTGGAGGGAATTTTACCCACAAGGGAGTGAACATCAAATTAGAATATCCATGTCTAGGATTATTAACATGCACTTTCCATTGAATCATTAACTTGCAGTTTCCATAGGTCCTTTAACTCCTGCCAGGAATTCCCAGAAAGAAAGAAAAGAAAACCTGTTGGCTTAACAGTGTAGTCGAGGCATAAAAGCATGAATTCAGACACATGTTCTTTGACATTCCTTGTTAAAACATCAGCTTGGCTCCAGTAATGCGCAAGCAGGAACATAAACCTAAAGCGGTTCCGCTTGTGCAGAATCGTGTGCAACATCTACCACATTCATCCCTATATATTATAGTGACTGGGAAATGGTTGTGCAAAATTGTGAGCGAGAGAAACGCAAGTGGGAATACCATAAATCTCACTTAGTGCAAGTGGCTTCTCCAGCCTCTTTTGTGTGTTTCCCCTCACACAAGAGCTCCAGCGCACGCGGAAATTCTGCACTGGATCCAACCCTTTGTGTGAGGCTAAGGTAGGATTTTGCACTGGATCTAACCCATTGTGTGAGGCCAAGACAGGGATGAAAGAAAAACACAAGAGTATTCGAAGTCAGAGAGGAAATGTAACGTGCTTACAAAGAAGAATGAAAGAAGCATTCTTTCTCCAGGGAAGCAAGTTTTCCCTGGGCAATGGATAACAGTCCAAGCAAACTAGGGCTGGCTGGGAAGGATGCCATGTTCTAAAGACCTATTGATTTTAATAAAATCAAAACCAATCATGCTGCCCATTTGGAAATGTCCACCGACGCTGTTGTTCTGTATTATTCTTTTATTACTTATTTGTAATGCAGTCAGAGCTTGGTTTTGGCGCCACGTAAATGATGCATGCTGCATAATCTGATGTGTTTTATGAAATGCGACGATCATTCTCCAGTCTAGAAAGTTTCTCAGACCGTTCCAGCACACAGGAGCTGCCTGCTCAAAGTCCCCAGCATGAGAGCCAGAGTGGTGTAGTGCTTAAAGTGTCAGGCTAGAATCTCGAAGACCCAAGTTCAAATCCCCACTTGTGACATGGAAGCTCGTTGGGTGGCCTTGGGCCAGTCACACATGCTCAGCCTGACCTACCTCACAGGGTTGGTGTGAGGATAGAATGGAGGAGAGAAGAATGTTGTAAACTGCTTTAGGTCCCTGATGGGGTGAAAGGTGGGATATGAATGAATGAATGAATGAATGAATGAATGAAGTTTTTTGCAGTTAGCGTTGCCTACCTCCAAGTGGGGCCTGGGGATATCCTGATGACAGAGGTCAGTTCTCCTGAAGAAAATCGCTGTCTTGGAGGGCAGATTCGATGGCATTCTACCCTGATGTCTCTCCCTGCACCAAACCCCATCCTTCCCAGGCTCGATTCCCAAATCTCCAGGAATTTCCCAAGCTGGAGTTGGAAATACTAGTCAGTGCTCCTCCTCATGCTGACAAAGACCATAATTGTAAGTGCCTTGGGATAGAAACCTCTTTTTTTAGTGTTATGCTTATGTCACATATGCATTGGCTGTGGCCTATCACGTGCTGGGGGGGTCGACTGACATCAGCTGACGTGGTATGAGTTGGCTGAGATGACAGGGAATAGCCCTGAAGGAATGCCACATATAACCCCCCCTTCCCCAAATGACAGGTTTTTCACCTTCATTGTTTTAGGATAGCGCTCCTATCCCCTTGAACGTATGTGCGGCAGTCAGAAATGCAGCAGGTGAATCTTTACCCCATTTGCGAAGAAAGGTGCACCCGTCAAACTTCAGTCTGCTGTGAATGTCAAAACCCAGCCACGGAAATGACCACTGAGGGTGCAGAAAAAGATGGCAACCCTGTTGGACTATGAACCAAGGAAGATCAATTCCCCATGTTTGGCACTTCTCTCTCTCTCACACACACACACGCAAGGTCATGGGGCCTTTTGTAAAGAGCATTGGTTTGGAGGGAGAGCAACAATAATCCCAGGAATAATTGACTACTTTGTGCAGGGTTCCCAGCTGTCAAAAGGAGAGGCATCCATGCTCCCCTCGGAATTCTCCAGCCGTGCCCTCTGTCCAGCTCCCCCTCACCTCTAGGGCCTCAAATCTAAAGAGAAAGGGCTTGGCTGCTATTATGACCTAGCCCTCTTCCCTCACTCAGATGCAGGATTTCCCCTCCGTTTCTCTCTTCCTTTCTGACTGAGCAGCCCTTTTATCTATTTTATTCTTTCCTGAAGATCTATGGCTGTCCCACCCTGTCACATTATTGTATTTTTATGCTGGCTCAGCTCAGGAACTAGAGGGAAGAGACAGGATCACCCTCTTAGCTTAACCTTCAGAAATTGGCACACAAGAGGCTTTTTAAAATTCAAGAATAAACAAAATATTTTATTGGAGGCGAAAGAGAGAAGGTGAAAGCAGGGGTAATATGTCTGGGGTAAATCAATAATGAACTCTGAGGTGACTTTGTAATTTTCACATACAGTTCATATGTTTCCAGCAATTGAGAGTTTTAAACTTTTCACACAGTCTTAGGCTGTGGTCACATGTGCCAGTTGAAGCACAGGGGAGCGGAGGCTATTTCTTCCCGAGGAATTTGACATGCAGTTGTGAGATCGCACAGCCTTTGAAGCCCGTGGATGCAGCCCATCACTTTGTGGTCAGACACAACTGTGGGAGAGTCGTATTGTGCGAGGGGGGGGTTGCGGTTTGTTTCCCCTGTGCATAAACAAGCAATCGAGGAATCGCACCTTTGCACTGAGGGCCCCCTACGGAGTATGCGATGATGCACATACTGGAAGGGGGGGAAACATGGCACGGAGTCAGGATGGTCTGATCAGACCATCCCGACAGCATGAGAGCATGCCTGAGTGATCAGACAGGGGGAAATCCGCCCGTGGTCCTCATTATCCGGATAACACCAGATTTTTCCTGATGCCTTTTAACTCCGCTTCCATGGCGGAGCAGCACGGGTTGCCAATGACTGCAGGATGCTTCCCAGGTGTTGCTGTCTGATTGCTTCCTTTAGATCCATCAGGCATTCATGCCTATGTCAGATCTAAAGGAGCGTGTGATCACAGCCTTAGAGTCTTTGAGATGCGAGGCTTTCATTGCAGTGTTTCCTAAACACTCCAGTATGTATTCTTGAGTTTAACTGACTCTTCAGGTTTCAGAAGGCAGGGATACTTCATGAAGCACCCAGATTCCTTCTCTTAGCACACCAGGGATCACACCACTCTTCAGAGCTACCTCCCTTTCAACTGGACAGGGAATCTCTTCTCTAACTAGAAGATCTATCCCTTCTCCCTAGCCCAGATGGGGGTCTTCACTGATCCATCCATTCCTCCTTGCCAGCCTTCCCAGTCCTCAGTCAGTATGAAACTGTTTTCAGTCAGAATTAAACTCTCCTCAGTCAGAGTTAAACTTCCCACAGTCAGGGCTAAACTCAAACCGAGTTCTCTTCAGCAGTCAGTTCCCAAGTTTTTCTGCTCAACTGATGCTAACCAATCAAGTCCCTTGGAGCAGCCTGTCACTCAAGGCTCTCTGGCACTGTGAGGCTATAACCCGTCACAGTCATTCACATGTTCACACAGCACTCATGAACTTTGAAAGCACAGTTCATCACAGCTGCCATCCATGTCCTCCTCCTTTTGAGGACTCCCATACCATTGCCTTGGGGTGGGTTGGTGGCTGGATACCTCCTCATCGGTCGCTGCCCCAGCTCTTCTCAAATGAACACAACAAACTACCCACACTCCCAGGGTTGTGTCCTCTTGTTTGAACTCCCATTCTCATATGAGTTTGGGCCCACTCCACGGTGCCAGCCACCACTGAGCTGAGAAGACTTCAGTGCCACAGGAGCCTCCCCAACTTCAACAACCGCTCCGGTCAGCTGAGCCTTCGGCTTACCAGGTTGCCAACTATGGTGGGCTGCCCCCCACTTGGCCCTGGGCTGCTGTTCAGCCAAGCAGCAAGAGGAAAATGGACGAGGGAACTGCCACTGCATGCTGCCATGATGTCACTTCCAGTCAAGTACCTGGACGTGACCCTCTTGGCCTTGTGCAATGCTCTAGGAGTTCCCCAAATCTCTGTGTCTAAAAACCATAGTGATTTGGGGAATTGCTAGTGTTGCTCAACTCCATGACATTACTTCCAGCTGCATGGCTGGGAGCAGATGTTACTAACAGTTATATGACTGGAAGTGTCATTGCATGGTGCCAGTTTCTTGAACGCTGGCAGCCCTACCACATCCCCAAATACCAGGTAGAGCTCGCAAAACAGAAGTTTATCAACTCAATGGCTTTGCACGGCCACGTTGGTGGTAGTTCCGTCGTGAACTCTAACGACACACTTCTTACTTTAAGCCATTTGCATCCCTCAGAGCTCCCAGAGCCAGGTTCAGTTCCAATCAGCACACATCCGGGCCCATCCCACTTCCCCTTCATATGCGCTTGGTCACAGCAATGGCAAAACAGTCCCCTCCACCACTCAGTCACTTCGTCCGTGCTTTGATGTTGGGTCTCCATCCCAAAACTAAACTCCCTCTTTTACTCCCTCGCTCTGCTACGATTGAAATGGCTCCACAAGTGTCTTTTCCTTCCTCCACAATTACTTCAGCAGCCTGCCTTCACGGGTGATAGCTGGTGCAAAATTGCAGCCGTGCTGATTGTAATCAGCACAAAATGGATTGGCCGTATTATACTAATCTCGGCTCATCAAGCTGGCATCAGCCTTAAGGTTTCCTTACTGATGTATGAGATCGTCACATCATCTCTCCGATATCTTGTCATCATAGGGTAGGTCTACATTAGCATCCTGCAGTTTTCATTTCTTACCATTTTGCTTTGTCTCTCATGCTACCAGGCTCCTTCTGTGTGCGATAGTACAATGGTGTTTTATTATAATGACAATGTAATTGGATTTTTGTTATCTACGGCTTGGACAAACGAAGCTCTGGACCAGAGTAGGGACTGAGTAAAAGCTGCTGGTGGTGGGAAGTATCATCAAGTTGCTGCCAACTTACCGCAACCCCATAGGGATGCCATTGCCTGCCTCAGTGTAACAATTCTAAACTTCCTTGGTGATCTCCATGAACTGGCCCTGCTTTGCTTCTGAGAACTGATGAGATCAGGATAATCTGGGCCATCAGGTTGGGGCAACTTTTGTTTCTATTGCTGAAATGCAGTGACACAAGAACCTGTAATTTGTTGGTTCCTTAGCCTGCGTTCAAGAAGGTCAATGGAATGATCAACCATGTTAGGAGAATAACGCTACTTTTTTATCTTCAGGCTTGCTGGTTGCTCTAATTTTCTTTGAAGGAATGAAGGTAGAAGTCCACTCCAAAGCTGACTAAGGAAGTTAGCCATCGTAGGCTGAAAGACAGTGAAGCAGAAAAGTTAGACCCTGACAACACATTGGCCGAGTTCAGACTGGCAGTTTGCCCCGAAATAGGCATGAGCCAGAAACATTTCACAACCAGATTAAAGGGGCCATTCACACAGGCACATCTGTCAGGCGTTCCCCAGCCGTACTCAACCCCTCTTGTAATGCTTCCCTCCCGAGTTTAAAAGATACCAGGTGAAAGTGGTATCAAATCGTGAAAAGCACAATTATCCCGTGTCCATCCCGCACCAACAAAGTGTGAATGCCAAAAGCCATGTCAGGACCCACAGTCAATCACTTCAGCACACACTTCCAAGAAGGTTTTACTTTATTGTGAGAACTATGGTAGCATAAACATATTCACTGTTAGGAATAACTAATACTAAGCATTCAGGTATAGATATAGTACACACAAAATCCCCCCCCCCCATCAATGGGCCAATTAGGTACTCTCCCGCAGGCGGGAAGATCCATTGGAGTGTAGGCGAGGAAACGAAACTAGTCCCACGGTTGAAATATGGGAAGACACTACACCAGCGAACTACAAGGTCAGTGATAAGGAGTAGAGGCAGCCGAGGGGAATGGAATGCGGGCCTGGCTGGGACACAGGTCAAGTGAGCAAACTGAAACCCATAAACCTTATGGCAGCCTAGCTGACATTCTGCCCGCCCAAAAATCTCCTGTCCGCTCCCAGGCATTCCGGGAGACCACCCGGTCAGTCCGGGAAGGTGCGGTGAAACTCCTGAAGGAGTCTAGGAGTCCAACACGAGCGGGAACCTTGCCGTGGGGGTAATGACAAACGAACGTTCCTCCCAGTGCTCCCCCACCCCCAACCTCAATAGCACAGTCTCGAACTCGCAAAGTCCCGCATCAGTCACTGCAGTGTCACTGCAGTGTGAATGGGAAAACCTGGAACAGTTTATTCCAGGTCTTTTTTGCCATGACTCCCTCCCGCTTCAAACTGCCAGTCTGAACTCTGCCATTATTTAGGGGAAAGAAAATCCCAAGCTGATTGGAAAGCACTTTCCTTTCAAGCAGGAATGTTCGCTTACCCTCGAAACTGGATTGCAAGTGCTGTGAGAATATGCACGTTTCCATGCTGTGCTGTGCATCCCTGACCCTCATATACCACATTAGCATATTGTAGAAGGTGGAAAATGGCATGGCTGGCCTGTTTGACCCATTTGGCCAAGCTGACCGACAGTACCGTCCTCAGCATAGGATGTCAAACATACGGCCCAGGGGCCAGAACTTGCCCGTCCACGACTCTTATCCAGCCCACAATCGACTGTTATGAGGGAGGGAAGGCAAGAGGCTGTGGGGTGGGGAAGGGGGCGAGAGTGGGTGAGGTATGTTTGATGAAAGCAGTCAAGAAATAGAAAGGAAATTGCTAGGGGTCAGGACTGTGATACTGAGGTAAAATAGTGTGAGGGGGGTGGCGGTGAAGGTGGAGAAAGGGATGAAGGGGTGGAGTTGGCAGGGGAGAAAGGAGGAAGAGGGCCGGTGTGTGGGATGGGAGGCAACTGGGTTGTCTTGTACATGCTGCCCTGAGGGGAAAGATGTCCCGGCCACAGACGTGAGTGGAAGAGTGAAGGGAAGAAAGGATGCCACGGTCACCGCCACACATCTGAACAGCAGCGGAGCCAGGAGGCAGAGTGACTGTTGGGGAGGGTGGGGGATGGAGACCTCCCTTCTTTCCCACGCCCGTTCTCAGCCCATGAAGAAGAAGGGGTCACGGGAGGACAAAAAAAGCACCCCTCAGAGATTTAGGAAACAGCCTCTCCCTCAGGCCTTCCCCTCAGCCCCACCACTTCTGTGGGAAATGCAGATCTGGGAGAGCCATGTTCAGACCCCCCCGCCCCCTCCTGAGCCAGGACCCTGTCTTCTGGGCCACCCGGGGGACCGTCCCTCAGCCTGGACCAGCTCAGAGGGTAAGGGGGGGATGGGGTGGTCCAGTGGGGAGTCTGGTGTGCCTCCTTGAGCTACTCAGAGGGAGGACGGGGGAAGAGAGGAAACAAAGAGCAAGAGACAGATCATAGCCTTGCTTGGTATAGGGTATGGGGGGGGGGTTTATGTGCCGAAAAACTGCTTTATTTACTCGAAAGGAAGATGACTTCTCTCCTGAATGTGCTATATATACAAAAAGTAACAAATTTTTATGGACATGTAAGATACCCCCCTTTTATCATATCCCTTGGGGGGGAACCTATCTCGCATGCGATTAAATGCATTTATTGTGGCTTTTGTGAATCTCCCAGTAATTCAATTGCTTCCACTGCTAGGAATCTATTGCTTTTGTTTGTATTCTGGGGGGGGAAATAATATTTTTAATTGGGTTTGTTGTACCCTTTATAAAATGTATATCTCCGGCACCTGGCATTACATTTTATGGCACACACGGCCCAGCCTGACAAAATAACGTTTATGTCCGTTACGGCCCTTGTAACAAATGAGTTTGACACCTCTGGCAGTAGACCCTTTTAAACTCATGGGATCCAGTGGACTTCAAATAGGGTGACCCTGCCTTGCACTGTACATGTCCATTCATGGGGCTTGGTTACAAACACCTGGCACATGCACGCCCTTGAACTAGCAGGCCTACCCCCTGCCAGCTTCCCATGGGTACCACAGTGGGGACCCCGGGGCTTCCTCTCTCTCAGTGCAAACTACTTCCTGTTTTGAGGATGAAAGGAGCTGTTTTCATGATAAAAAGGGAAATCACAGCTGGTTGCCAACCGCCTCAAGAAAAAGAAATGTCCTGTCCTTTTAATAGAGGCTCGAGGGGATGATATTTGCCAAGAGATGCTAGCTGCCTCCATGCCATGAAAATCTTCCACCTGCCCATTTCCGCACATTAAGACTTTTATTATTCTAGACCTGCTGGCAACACTGTGTACATCACCCTTTGGAGAAAACGTGCTAGGTAGCCAGTCATCGGCCAGATCTTTCTCCCGCGGTCTTAAGCGCATCCACAATACAAGGGTGGTCAATGAGAGCAGAGAAAACCATTTCGTCTTAGGAAGATAAGACATTTGTGACGATGAACCAATGAGATGGAGACCGACAGGCTGGGAACATCTCATCCGGTTCATTGGGGAGGGGCTGTGGCTCAGTGGCAGAACATTTGCTCAGCATGTAGAAGGACTACATAGATAAGAACTCTCAGTCTGGGGCAAGTGATGCTCTGTATTCTTGGTGCCGGGGGGGCAACAGTGGGAGGACTTCTAGTGTCCTGGCCCCACTGCTGGACCTCCTGATGGCACCTGGTATTTTTGGCCACTGTGTGACTGTTAGATACGAGACTCGAGGCAGCAGGTGAACAGTGATAACAGCTTTATTGAACACAAAGTCAGAAGAACCAGAACAAGACAAACAACAGAGAAACAGGCTCCTTTTTAAACAGTCCGGGCTTGGCAAGCCACATCCACAAGTCAAATAACATCCAATCGTATTCAGTACATAAAGACCAATCACTTTGCTTCCCTCCAGAACTTCCCTTGTTCTGATAGGTCGGTTTACAATACCTTGCTTAGACTCAAGCTCATACATTCATACATTCTGTTCCATACACAACAGTGACACAGAGTGTTGGACTAGATGGGCCATTGGCCTGATCCAACATTGGCTTCTCTAATGTTCTTGTGTTCTTGTGCCCCAAGTTCCATCCCTGCCACCTCCAGTTAAAAGGACCAGGTAGTAGGTGATGTGAAAGACCTCAGACTGAAACCCTGTAGAGCCGCTGCTACTTTGAGTAGATAATACTTTGATTGACCAAGGCTCTGATTCAGTATATGAGAGCTTCATGTGTTCACATGTTCATCAACAGGTTTTTCATCCTAGGACGAATAGAATGAATCCCTCTGATGTGGGCAGCACCCGCCTATTGGCCGGTGGATTCTGGTGGGCTCGAGGAACCCTCACTGGCCCAACAGCTAGGTGGCACCCAGTGTTCTCCTGCTGTTATAATTGATTCCCAAATGACCAACATCAGCTCTCTTGGAGAAAATGGCTGTTTTCGAAGGTGGGCTCTATGACCTTATGCCCTGCTGAGGTCTCTCCCCTCCACAAAGCTCACCCTACCCTGGCTCCAACCCCCCCCCCAAAGATCTCCAGATCTTTTCCAGCCCAGAGTTGGCAACCCTAACGACTTCTCCAGTGTACCTGGAGAGAGGAAAAGGAAAGGGAGATGGTTGCCATTTCTTTGTTTTGGGTGGGGTGGGGGGGTGACATCCTGTCAGGTAACCCTGTCATAGATCTGGAATGTGGAGGGGTGCCCTCCTTTTTCTTCTCAGCTCTCTCTGGTTCATCAACTGTTTGCTATCTTATGCTTGGCCTTGTAGAGGCTCCAGCTGCAGTTTACTCGGCTGGGAAAGTTAACGGCTTTTTTGCTTTGCCCACTTGTTTTTGCCTCTGTGCGCAAGATATATCCATTGGCTTATGCTTACAGGGGGGATGTTTGATTTCACTATACGTCAGAGGCCTTAGTACAGATGGCTGTTTCTGACACAAGCTGTACATGTGTTCATTAGTACTGGACTCATCAATAAACAGTTATCTTCTTATGAAGCCCTGTGTGATGTCCGAATTTAGAATTTGTTAGCCCTTGTGCTGTTAAAACTTGTTAGCCTATGTGCTTTATGGATGTTGGATAAGATTGATATCACAGCTAAACACAATAAGACAACCAGAGAACTGAATTTGGTTGAAAAAGAGTTGTCTCGAAACGAACAACCACTCGAGATGTTCGTATCGCTCACCTTCCGTATTTGACGTCCTGTGTTCTGAAAACATAGAAATTATAAACATCATCAAGCGTCAATTCTGTACTAGTTATTATTGTCTATTCATTGTGATTTGTGAACTTTACAGCAATTTTTCATCCAATTGTTCCAAGCCTGCACGGGGTGAGGAAGAAAACAAATACCCGGTAACTGTTGTGTCAGATTCAGTTAGGAACATTGCTTCATTTCTCTGTTAATGTCTTGGAATCTGCACCCTAATTCTGTGGTGTTTATGTCCCCAGTAAATGAGGATAGAAAAGTGGCAAAACAAAGCTTTTGTTGGTTTCTATCCACACATCTCACCATTCTCAAATTGGCAAAGAGCCCCATTTGAAGCGGTTGGAAATGATAGAGTTTGCTCTTACACTCAAACTCCAGAGGGGGACTACAAAGAGTTAGAGTGACAGACAGGTCAGGACCTGTGCGTGCCTTCCTTTCTACTGCTCTGATGTTTGATATGTAGATCACTTCTCTAGGGGGATCTTCTTTCCTTTATGGCCTCTCTCTCTCCCTCCACCTTGCAACCATGAGGAATGGGGCATGCTTTCCTGCATCTCCATTCATCCTAGTTAGTTAGACCATATTAGGATCCTATCTCTATTCTGTCTAGAATGAAGACTCTTCTTCATTTGCTAGTGTGTGTAGCTTTATTCTCTACACCAGCACACACACACACACACACACCAGGGAATTCCGCTGAGCCATGGGCCTTGAGCACTCTGCTAGTCCCATATTCTATCAGAGGCCACTTCTAGCGTCACAATGCTGAGAAGGATGTGGTTTGAATGGTGGTGGCAGCTACTGGAGGAGAAAGCAGAGCCTGAAGTTCTTAGGAGAGTTAGGGATCAATGAGGGATTCCCAGGGGGAAGGAAGGGCTTCCGAGGGCACACGACCCCTCCCCCCCGGCCTCTGAGTGCTGTGTGTCTCTATCATCTGCTTGCTGGCAAGAGACAGGCACTATAGGCCTGGGAGGCTTGGGGCAGAATTACTTCAGTGATCAGAGTGGAGTGCTGGGAGTTTGGAAATGTGGGGAATTTACCAGAATAAAGAGAAAGGCCCAGGCCTTGTGGCCAGCATCACACAGGAAGAAGCTCTGCAGGGCCGGTAAAATGGAGCTCTTCCACCAGGCCTTCGATTAGGGTGCCACCTTTCCAATATCGAGGCCCTGGCCCCAATAGCAACACCAAATTAATAATCAACAGCCTGACAAAAAACCAGCCTATGACAGCATTTCATTACTTGGATGCTGAGAGATTGCTGCCATCGTTTATGAATGTACTAGCACTTTATGATATGTTTTAGTCTATATTGTGGTGGTTTTATTTAAATTCTGTGTTTTAGCTGTTTTAACATATCTTATGTAAACTGCCCTGAGCCTGAGAGAGAGAGATTGGATTTATACCCTGCCCTTCACTCGGAATCTCAGAGTGGTTTACAAACTCCTTTCCCTTCCCCTCCCCAGAGCAGACACCCTACGAGGTAGGTGAGGCTGAGAGAACTCTGACAGAAACTGCCCTTTCAAGAGCAGCTCTGACAGAACTATGGCTTGCCCAAGGTCATCAAACAGCTGCAAGTGGAGGAGTGGGGAATCAAACCCAGTTCTACTAGATTAGAGTCCACACACTTAGGGAATTAGATAAGCATATGGAGTAGAGATCCATCAGTGGCCACAAGGTATAGATAAAAACTCTCTGGCTCGGGCAAGTGATGCACTGTATTCTTGGTGCTTGGGGGGGCATCAGTGGGAGGGCTTCTAGTGTCCTGGCCCCACTGCTGGACCTCCTGATGGCACCTGGTATTTTTGGCCACTGTGTGACAGAGTGTTAGACTGGATGGGCCATTGGCCTGATCTAACGTTGGCTCCTCTTATGTTCTTAACCACTACACCAACCTGGCTCTGGAAACTAGAAGTGATATCATCACACCAGTGATGTCCAGGCAACACTCTGGTATTTGGGCAAAAACTGTACGGTAAAACTGACTTCTACCATAGAGTTTTTGCCCATATACCAGAGTGTCTCCTGGACGTTGCTGGTGTGATTACATCACTTCCTGTGTGATGCTGGCCACAAGGCCTGGGCCTTTCTCTTTCGCCAAGTAAGACTTCCACTGGCCAGCTGATTGACAGCTGTGGGCAGGGCCTTGTGGCGGGGGACCCGTGCCTCCACAGGGGGATCTGGCCATGCTATTAGGAGTGAAGAAGCTTGTGCATTACTGATTATTAAAGACATGCAGTCAGAACCTTATTCATCAGTATCCAATCTGAACCATGCTCATTTCCTAACACTGTAAATGCACCAAATCCCAACAGAGTTGTTTGTGACATTCACTAACAGTTGGAAACCTTCTGATGTGACAACAGTCCGGATGGTTCTGTGTGCATGACAGGACATTATCCAACCAGAAGACCTTGTCAATGTTCCTGCCAAGCATGATAATCTTTAATGGCCTTTCTGTGCACAGTCCTGCCACTTTCCCCCCCAGCAAATGCACTGTCTCAGGTTTTGGAAGGGCTTTCTGACTCTGTATTAAACATGAGTCTTCTTCGCATGAGCTGTTTGCTTCAGTGAGTCGTGACTTCTTACAAGATAGGGATCCAGGCTTTGCTTGTGCCTGGTGGCAAATAAGAAGGGCTATGCAGAGGGGAGGGGAGGGGGCTCAGGCTGCCCCCTCCTCACGACAGGCAGCTTGATAATGGTGTTATGCGCCACTAAGTCGGATCAGCGGCCCATCTAGTCCAGCATCCTGTCTCACACAGTGGCCTTTGAGCATGGAGTCTCTTAGCAGCCTCTGACAGATGTGTGCATGTGTGTTAAGTGCCATCAAGTCGGTTCCGAGTCATGGTGACCCTATGAAGTAATGACCTCCAAAATGTCCTATTGTTAACAGTTTTGCTTGGGTCTTGCAAAGTGAGAGCCCTTTTGGCTTCCTTGACTGAGTCAATCCACCACTTCGTCTTTTCCTGCTGCCTTCAACTTTCCCTAGCATTATTGTCTTTTCCAGTGAGTTTTCTCTTCTCGCGATGTAACCAAAGTACAGTAGCCTCAGTTTATGCATTTTAGCTCCTAAGGAGAGTTCAGGCTGGATTTGATCATTTATTTGTATTGATAGTGTAATGTAATTGTCGAATGCCCCCTGTATGAGCTACCTCGCAGACAATTCCTTCTAACTTGGCTTCATCATAAGAACATAAGAACATAAGAGACGCCAATGTTGGATCAGGCCAAAGGCCCATCCAGTCCAACACTCTGTGTCACACAGTGGCCAGAAATACCAGTGCCATCAGGAGGTCCAGCAGTGGGGCCAGGACATTAGAAGCCCTCCCACTGTTGACCCCCCCCCAAGCACCAAGAAGACAGAGCATCACTTGCCCCAGAGCCCCTAGCTATACCTTGTGGCTAATAGCCACTGATGGACCTCTGCTCCATATGCTTATCTAATCCTAAAAGTTATTTGAGTAACAAGTTAAAATGTCAACTTCTCTGAGATCACTGTTGCCAAGTTTCTTACCGAAGTTCTCAAGGTACAAAATTTTAGATAGTACTATTTTGATTGTACTAAATTTGTATAGAATCTTAGATTTTAATTTTATGATACAATGTTTTATATACCTTATGACTAATGATATGCCAATAAAGGTCTATGAATGAATGAATGAATGAATGAATGAATGAATGAATGAATGAATGAATGAATGAATGAATATTAGGTAGATAAGTACAAATATTCTCCCTCCCTCTCTTATTGTTGTTGTTCTTATTGAAAATACACAGAAGGTGAGAATAAGCAGATGATCACAAACATTGCAAATTAAAGACATACTATCAACACAAAACCTGTTCAGATGTTGATAAAGATTCCTCCCCTCAAATCCAGGCCAATACTTCTTTCTTTCCTTTCAGTCCAGTACTTGTTACCTTGAAATTCCAAGGAAAAGTTCTTGTTCAAAAATTCAGTAAAAGGAGACCATTGCTTGAATTCTCAGTTCTCAGCTTATTTCTTCTTTGATGGTTCCTGTTTCTTCATAGAAGTTTTGTCCATGAGCATATCAAACCATAATTATCAGTACTACGTTCCCACTTGGGGAAGAATCTGTTGTTCCCCCCCCTTTTTTTTGCTAGCATCATTCCAGTAGGCAATAATGAATGTGATACAAAATACCATTGCCCCCCCCCCAAAAAAAGGCTGTTGTATCCCAATAAATATTTTCTGGTAATCATGGCCATTCTCTACCCATAATATCTGGTATCCCTTTCTATATAGTATTCCAGAACTCTTTAATAACATCACAGTCCCACCACATATGAAAATAGGTACCAATTTGCTTCTAGCATCTCCAACACATATTTGATACACTTACAGGCATTCTTGATAGTCTATGTGGGGTAGAATACCGCCTATTGACTACTTTTGAACAGCTTTCGTATGCATTACTTGTTCCCTCTGCCTGATTTCTTGGCTTACCAATTGCCTCCCACTGCATGCTGTCTGCAGAAGTGAGCGTTTTAATTGCATGTCAACCAAGGATACTTTGCCCTGCCTTAAATGGGGGGGGGGATGCCTTCTGCCAGGGGCCCTGTCTTCAGAACTTCCAATGCCATTGGATGGAGGCTAACGTTGTAGCTAGAAAGGAGTTTCACACTGAAACTTATGGAAACAAATCATGACTCCAGTACCAATGAAGGTACATAATGAAGAAAATGTAAATAATAACAGAATACACTAAAATACACTAAAATGCATAAAACCACTAGTTAATCAATAAAATACGTAAAACCCACTAGCTGAAATCAATAATTTACTATACAGCAAAATCGGGAGGCTCAGCATGTGTAACTGACAAATGAAGAGAATGTCAAGATCAATTATTCAATAGCTCTAAGAATGATCTATATAACATTAAAATACAATTTTAATGCTAACCAAGTCTCTACATCGTTTGTAATGCAACCTGTATATATCCAATAACAGAAACAATAACAGAAAACCTCATGAGCCAAGCAAGCAATTCAGAAGTCACAAAATGTGCTCACAGGCACTAATCAATTGATACACACTTTAAGTGGGTGCACACCATCACTCCAGCAAAATGTGCTCACAGGCACTAATCAATTTACACACAGTTAAAGTGGGTGCACACAGGCACTTCAGTGGGTGCACTAATTACATCCATTCTAATGTGACATGAATTTGTAAGTTGTTCCAGAATTGGGATCATCCGTATACGTTTTTAAGTTCAAAACTACTTGAAATCATTTTAGTCCATGCATCTTGTAACACTTGACTTGTAAGTCATGTTTTGGGAGGAAAACTGTCTTCATATCATAATAGCAATTTGTAGATGGCACTCATGTAGAGTATTCAGATTCTCAAAACACGCACAAAGACTGGCTGACTTGTTGCAGACAGAACCCTGTCTTTGTTGTTATGATGACATGAAGGAGGTTTTCTGAAGAATTAATCAATTGCTGTCCAGAATAAAACTGTCTTCAGCTGCCTCCTAAAGATGAAGAGTGAGGGGGCCGGTGCACCTCCCTGGGTCTCTCTCATGTGCCCACCAGATGAGCTTCTTTGGTTGATGGGACAGTTAGAATCATAGAATGTTAGAGTTGGAAGGGACCTTGCAGGTCATCTACTCCAACCCCCTGCACTCTGCAGGAGCACAGCCGGAAGATAGCCCTACAACATACCCAAAAGATGGTCATCCAGTGTCTGCTTGAAAACGTCCAGCGAAGGAGCATCCACCACCTCCCGAGGCAGTCTGTTCCACTGCTCAACTACTCTTACAGTTAGGAAGTTTCTCCTGATATTTAGCCAGTAATGACTCCCTTGTAATTTCCACCCATTAGATCTAGTCTTGCAATTCGGAGCAAGAGAGAATAGATCTGCTCCATCTTCTACATGACAGCCCTTCAAATACTTGAAGACTGCAATCATGTCCCCTCTAAGCCTTCCCTTTCCCAGGCTAAACATATCCAACTCTTTCAGCCTTTCCTCGTAAGACTTGGATTCCAACCCTCTCACCATTCTGGTTGCCCTCCTCTGGACACACTCAAGCTTGTCAATATCATTCCTAAAATGTGGTGCCCAAAACTGGACACAGAGGATCCTTCAGATACCCTGGTCCCAGGTCATGTAGGGTAGGGTTGCCAGGTACCTCCGGGCAACCAGTGGGTGATGGGGAGACCTACCAACAGTGAGGGAGGCCTAGCCCGGTGTCTCAGTGACATCACTAGCAAAGTGACAATGTCACTTCCAGCGTGCACCAGAAGTGACATCACCACCTTGTCTGTGACATCACTGAAACACTGTGCTACGTCTCCTCTGCTGCTAGTAAGGCTCTTGCTGGCCAGCTGATTGGCAGCGGGTGTGGGGCCCAGGGATGGGGCCCAGAAACTGTAATGTATGGCTGTGGAGGTCAAATGGACATAGCACAGTCCTGCTTGCGCAAGATCTCCTACAGCATCTAGCACTTTCCTCCCCATATATTATAGTGCCCAGAAATTGGTTAAAGGAGATGTTGTACAAGCAGAAACTAGGGTTGACAGGTACCCCCTAGCCACTGGCAGGTGATGGTGGGGTAGAATTACCAGATCCTGGAGGGAAAACTCATGGAGATTTGGAGGTGGAGACTGGGGAGGACAGGGACCTCAGTGGCATACAGTGCTATAGAATTCACCCTTCAAAGCATCCATTTTCTCCAAGGGAACTGACTTATCTAGTCTGGAGATGAAGTGTAATTCCAGGGAATCCTCAGATCCCACCTGGAGGCTAGCACACAACACAAACACAAGTGGGTAGACAATAAGTTTGACCAGGGGTCATTTAGTAGAAAAAGAGGTGCAAGAGCTCATTAGCATAACTCATTAGCATAACTTATTTGCATATGCCACACCCCCTGGTATCCGCGGAAGTGTGTCAGAAGGCAATACCCATTGCTCAGGCTCCATTGGACTGTTTTGGATTGCTAGCTATGGGGGGGGGGACACAGATCCTTGTGCTCCTCGTGGCCCGGGGCTGCTGGGAGCAGTGGGCGGGGCTTGTTGCATGTGCCCGCCCCCTGGGCTCTTTATTGCCGGGGCTCTGCTCCTGTGCGCTCCTGCAGGAAATGGCCCCTGAGTTTGACTTTGTGCAAGTGGCTACTCATGGTCTTTTGTTGTTATTGCCTGTTTTTTGCACTTCCGCTCTAGCACAACCAGAAAGCTGCTGCAGTCTGCTCATGATCTATGGGTAGGTCTTGTACCTAATGCTAGTGGATTTCGCCAGTCAGAAGTCTGCATCCCAGTTAGTTTACACCTTTCCTACAATCTTCTATCTGCTTTAGGCTACTTCAGCAGACTGATCATGAAATAGTTTTTAAAATGCGATGTTAGCAATTGGTTTGTTGCAGCTTTCTTGTAACTGGAATTGTTGTTGTGTTTTTGCACATTCCCCCGAGGGAACCCTTTTGAAAGGCAGAGTACAAGGATCCTGGGAACTGTGGTGTGGTGACACTTCTCCACTGGCACTCTATAGCTGCACCCCACCCCGAACCATGTTCTCAGGGCTCCCTGGGGAGATGGAATGAAAGTCAAACAGTTTTAAATCTGTAGCAGAAAGATGCCCTGATTCGGCTGAATTGTGTTATTGCTGCACTAATTCACAAGGCTGCAAAGCAAAGTGCAGGGCACACAGCCTCCCACAGTCCCATTCCTGATTACGTAACTCTGTCAGCAACAATGCACTCGGACAACTTGGTCCAAGGTCGTGCAATGTCACTGATGGTAATTTAACCTAGATTTCCTAAACTCTGATGGAACAATTAGGGAAAATGCCTCAGTCTGCTTCCCTGGGCCAAATTAATTTTTGGTGCCCACATGCCATTTTGTTCTCTTTTCCTAGAAGTGGTCCCATGATATTTGGAACAGGAATGAAAAATTTAAATGTCAGAGCCGTTGCGTCTGATAATCAAATGGAAACATAAAACAGATGCTCGGAACATGTGCTTACCAAAGGGAGATGTTCCCTGGAAACATAAGCAAAGAGGCCTATGACATTAATTAAACAATTCCCTCTTTTATGTTATAGTTTGTTTAAGTAAACATTGGAAACACTTGCTGGTGTTCCCTTTAGCCTGTGGTGGTGGTGGTGGTGGTGGGGAAATACATGCATTTAGGAATGGGTGAAACAGAATTATAGTTTGAGAGCAGAGGTGTGCTGCTTTTGTTTCAGAACAGGCCCAGGCTGTATGGTAGGCAGCTGATTGGCCATCCTGTGTATTTGTAGCATTCAAGCGTACAGAGAATCCTAATTATCCTGTGGAATTAAGTAATTTCATCCGGCAACATTTCGGTAACACTTGCAAAGCAGTTCCTGGCAGCTCCAATTTATGAAATTCAAATAGTGCAAAATCAGCTCCCATCTGTTCGGCAAAGATAAAGCCACAATTAAAGTGCTGGAGAGATCAAGTAAGCATATTGGGCCAACTTTCCCTAATTTCAAAGGATCTAGGTCTCCCTACCTGGAAAATATTTCTTTTCAACAGACGTAAAAGGCCAAGGTGGGGCAGGGGGTTCGGTGGCCAAGTGTGTTAGAGGCTGTCTCCTTCTATGGAGTATTGTGACCTGGCCTCCACACTATTTTAATGAAACTGAATGGAAACAGATCCAATAACGAGAAAATGTTTGGGCTCAGAGCTGGCTCACTGGTCTCTCACACGTATCTGTAAAGCTGCATTTGAACAGGCACAATGTAATAAGGTAAAAGAGGCTAAAAGAGACCCAATTAAAAGGAAGGAAATTGCCAAATGGGTTTCCTGAACCATTTCCAGATAGTCTATGTAGGTAGAGTGAAAGGGGAGAGAGAGAGAGAGAGAGAGAGAGAGAGAGATGGATGATTGCAACAAACTTTCCCCAGCCTACATCTAGGCTGTGTAGCTCACAGTTTTTTAACCTCCGACTCACACATTTTTGTCTTAGCTCAGGAAGGGTGGCTCCAGAGCAAACTAATTTATGCAGTAGCCAAATCGCTCGCTCACAACTTTAATGCCAGTAGTTCACAAAGTAGAATTCTTGCTCACAAGACTCCACACCTTAGAGGGAGCATTGCCTACATCTGCTCAAGAAAACACATGTCTGGAGTCTACAGGTGAGAATAGGTACATGTCTGTGGCTGTTTTTACATGATCGGGAACCTGCGTTTGGGGGGGGGGGACGAAAGCTGGAAGACGAGGCTAAACAACGACAAGGTGTCCCCTGGGTGGAACCTAGAAAGCCCCAAGAATTGGCCCATAGGGCCTCGGCCTTTATGACCCCGTGGGCACCTCTGGAATTCTGACTCAGGGCGGTGGGCATAATCCCAAAAGGGCTTCTGCAGGAATAGGAGCAAAGTGTTAGGGACTGATGCTATGCCTAATCCTAACAGGAGCCCTTCAACATTTCAGTCAGAAGCTCTGCTTAACAGGGTGCTTTTTAATCTGCACAGCCAATCAGAAGCCCTGCTGGGCAAAAGCCCCGCCTAGTCCCGTCCACTTTGTAAAATCACTTTCTGGGCACCAGGAAAGGTGTTGTGGGCACCATGGAGCCCAGGGGCACCATGTTGGAGATCCCTGACAGAGAGGAAACATCTGTGTGTCAATGCAAAACAGGAAAAAGCCAAATGCAATGGCCCCAATCCAAATGTGTGCTCATACAGCATCCCGGGGAGCATCCAATAGAGTCTTGTATGACAATCACCATCCTACCATTCAAGGCTTTGGTTTAGAAGAAACCTGTCCCTCACTCCTCCTCCTAAAGAACTTATCATTGCCACCACTGATGCTACTCTAGAGCAGGACTGAGTGGGTGGGAGGAACATGCGGGCAGCACTGTTCACGCACTCCACTCCTTGTCGACTTGGTGAGATGAACGTGAAAGCCTTTTTCTGCGCATGCTAACGCGTAAAAAAATATGAATTAAAATGAAACAGATATTTTTAGGCATCTAGCAATTGATTCAGCCCACCTCATGGTGGCCATAAAATTAAAAGATGCCTGCTCCTTGGGGGGAAAGCGGTGGCGAACCTAAACAGCATGATAAAAAGCAGAGACATCACCCTGCCTACAAAAGTCCGCATGGTCAAAGCAATGGTATTCCCAGTAGTCATGTATGGCTGCGAGAGTTGGACTATAAGGAAGGCCGAGCGCTGAAGAATAGATTCTTTTGAACTATGGTGCTGGAGAAGACTCTTGAGAGTCCCTTGGACTGCAAGGAGATCAAATCAGTCAATCCTAAAAGAAATCAACCCTGACTGTTCCCTGGAAGGCCAGATAATAAAACTGAAGCTCAAATGCTTTGGCCACCAAATGAGAAGGGAGCACTCACTGGAGAAGACCCTGATGCTGGAAAGACTGAAGGTCAAAGAAGAAGAGGACGGCAAAGGATGAGATAGTTGGACAGTGTTATCGATGCAATGAACATGAAATTGAGCAAACTTCAGAGGACGGCAGAAGACAGGAAGGCCTGGCGGGATCTGTTCCATGGGGTCGCGAAGAGTCAGACTCGACTGTGCGACTGAACAACAACAACAACCTCATGGTGAGAACTCCAGGAGGCACCAAACCGGCCACATTCTCTCAAAGGCAAAAGTCATCATTGGTCCTTTCCGCACTTGGATCTCATCCCTGGTTTTATCAGAGTTCAACTTGCGACACCGTACCTTGCATTTATCCCTGGTTATAACAGCATCTGTTTATCCTGGGACAAGTGTGGGGCGAAACTGGGGTGACCTCAATGTAATGTGGAAACAAAAAAACCCTGAGATAATTACAGGGGTGAAGTCGGGTGTCGTGTAGAATGTAAGTTCTGGGGCAGGGTTGAACTAAGGTTTAAGGTCGAGTGTGCAATCACCCATTAAATGTTTCCCTTTTTCAAATGGAATTTGAACATTCGGGAACATGTCTCACTCACAGGACCCTGCCTTTTGTGGCCAATGCAAGAGACATCGCAAACTATGATGATTTGCATTTCGCTGGGGTGATGGAGAAAAAGGAGCCTGCACAGTGACGTGAAGTGGGGGTGGGAAGTGCTGTCAGGTTACAGCTGACTTATGGTGACCCCGTTGTGTTTTCTAGGCAAAGGATGAACAGACAGTCTCCCCTCCAAGGACTAACCAGGGCCAATCCTGCTTAGCTTCTGAAACCTGACAAGATCAGGCTAGCTGGGGCCGTCCAGGTCAGGGCCACCTGAGGGACATGCCTTCGTTCCAGATCTAAGGCTGCCATGGTGAGGACCCTTTCCTGGCAGTCAGCCCCAGTGAAGAAAACGGAACCTACTTCTGAACAGACCTGCTTAGCATCGTTCCCTAAAGCCACTTGCTAAGACTGTATTTCTGAGAATTTAGATTTGGGTCCAGTAAAGAGAAGAGAAGAGATTGGATTTATACCCCGCCCTTCAGTAACTGGAGGAGCCTCAGAGCGGCTCACAATCTCCTTTCCCTTCCCCTCCCCACAACAGACACACAGTGTGGGGAAGGTGGGGCTGAGAGAGCTCTTTCCAGAGCTTCCCTTGAGAGAACAGCTCTGAAGGAACTTGTGACTGACCCAAGGTCACACCAGCAGCTGCAAGTGGAGGAGTGGGGAATCAAACCCGGTTCCCCCAGATTAGAGTCCACGCTCCTAACCACTACACCAAACTGGCTCTCAAACTGGCTCTCAGTAGCACCTTAAAGGCCAATAAGGTTTTAGGGGTATAAGTTCTTGAGAGTTAAGATATGAGCAGGAACGGAGATCTCTGAGTCTTTGTCTCCCAGTCAGAAAGTGGGAGGGGGCGTGGTAAAGAAGGCTTGTAAAGGATGCAAAAGTACAATCCCGAGCACGACTCTGTAACCTCTGTAATCATTACAATCCATATGTAGTGTTGCTAGACTTAGTTTGCACATGTCCCAAGGTATAGTGGAAATCAGATCTGTTATATATGTTAGTGTACTGGGACGTACACAACATTACGGTTGATGATGAAGAAATTGAAAGTGCTCAAGATTTTCTGTTCCTTGGCTCCGTCATCAACCCAAAGGGGGACTGCACCCAAGAAATCAGGAGGAGACTGAGACTGGGAAGGGCCACCATGAAGGAGCTCTAAAAGATCCTTTAGAGTAAGGATTTGTCACTGGTGACCAAGATCAAGTTAATTCATGCCATAGTATTCCCTGTTACTATGTATGGGTGTGAAAGTTGGACAATGAAGAAAGCCGACAGGAAGAATGTAGATTCTTTTGAAACGTGGTGTTGAAGGAGAGTGTAACAGATACTGTGTGGACCTCCAAAAAGATAAATAAGTGGGTCCTAGACCAAATCAAGCCTGAACTCATCCTAGAAGCTAAAATGACTAACTTGAGGCTATCGTACATTGGTCACATGATGAGAAGACAAGAGTCACTGGAAAAGAGGAAGACCCAAAACAAGATGGATGGACTCCATCAAGGAAGCTACGGGGCTTAGTTTGCAAGACCTGAGCAAGGCTGTTAATGAGAGGACATTTTGAAGGACATTAATTCATAGGGTCACCATAAAGCTGGGAGTGACTTGATGGCAGTTAAAACACACACATTACTCATTTTTGTCCTTTTTTTGTTACAGTATTTCAGATTTCTGGTATTTCACAGTCCACACAAACCATGGTTCAAAAGAGACTCTGGTTTAATTGGAATCTCTCCAGGCGATTCTACATGTAGTATTCGCTCCACATTTTCTCAACTGGGAGGAAAAGGTGCCACTCAAAACCACATTGAAATACCCCAGGGCAACACCACACTGACTGCAAAGTCACCCCTAAATGGCCATAAATCTATGCAGAAGGTACCATAAAACCCGATGATCAAAGAAAGCGGAAGCGGCATGCAATGCAGATGGGGAATTTCTGTTTCAACATGGATTTCGTAAAACAATAGAGGGAAAAGCCAATGCAGAATCACCCTCCTTAATGTCTTGAACTGGAATGGGAGCACGGAAATGTCTCCCCTGATTTATGATTGCTTTGAAAGCAATTCAGTTGTGTGCTAGACAAGAGGGAGCACTCAGAAAGACCTATTCGTAATGTACCAGGTGGGAAGAGGATGTTACTGTCCATCCCTCGATATTGCTTGCAACATTGAGATGATCCATTCCCTTTCTAAAGAATACCCAGAGGAGTTAAGGGCTGTTTACATATCAGGCTAGTCGTATTTCTGTGGGTTGGCGGGAGAACAAAGGAGAGTTCAGAGCAGAGGGTGCTAAATGAGTCACATATCCCTTGCCTGGCTTTGTTCAGTGACAAGATGACTCAGGGTTTTAAGGCGGGGGCAAACTGTTGAGTCAGGCAATTGCAGTCTGTTTGGGTTCTATAGAACCTTTGGAGGGCAAATTTCAGGTACGTCCAATAAAAAAATCATTTGCATTAACTAAACTGGAAGTCACTCTTTGCAAAATGGCAGCCTCCGTTTTAAGAGGAAAGTGTTCCGTCGTCTTTGTTTCAGCAGCATGGTTGGAAAGCCCAGGGGAATGAAGAACAGGTTCAGAGTCTGCTAAATCATAATGCTTCCATATAGTACTTTCCCGGTGCTAAAGCAGGTCACACAAGGGCAGCACTTATCCATCTTTTAGAGGGAGGGGGTGGCAAAGTCTAATTTAATGGACTTGGACTAATCATACATCACTGAATTATATCCCAGCTATTCTTGCTACAGTCCTGTAAGGTAGCATTACGAGCCCCATGTTACAGACGGGCAGCCAAACCTGAGAAAACTGTGTTTCCCATAAAGCCGATGAAGTGTGCATGCACACAAAAGTTCCCACCTTGAATAAAACCTTGCTGGTCTTAAAGGTGCCCCTGGACTCAAACTTTGTTCTAAAGCCACCTTGTGATGATTGAGAGCCGGGGGAGGGGGGGAGAGATATTGTGACAGTTATGGTAACAAAAGAACCTAAGAACCACATAAGAACCTAAGAACAGCCCTGCTGGATCAGACCAGTGGTCCATCTAGTCCAGCATCCTGTCTCACACAGTGGCCAGAGAACAAGTATAAAGAAAACAGTCGTGAGAATCTGACCCACAAATCAAGCAGTCAACAAGACTTGCAAAAAATGCCTCCTGTGTTTTACAGTCTAAATTCCTACAAATCATAAGAAAATCCTAGAACAAACATATATAATCAAAGATACATCATCAACGTTGTCTCCGGATTATATAACAACGCTTCAAAATTGGATCTTCCTCAGGAAATATTAGAGTGGTACAAAGTCTCTCTTGCTCTTAAAGTGCTTTACAACAAGTCATGAAAGATAATACAATTCATTCAAATAGGACGCTGATCTCAATATGTTCAAGCTCAGATATGCTGCTAAACTTCTAATGGATCCCAGGCGTCTGGAGACGACGTTGATGATGTATCTTTGATTATGTATGTGTGTTCTAGGATTCTCTTATGATTTGTAGGAATTTAGACTGTAATACACAGGAAGCATTTTTTGCAAGTCTTATTGACTGCTTGATTTGTGGGTCAGACTCTCACAACTGTTTTCTTTGTATTTGTTCTCTGATTAGGTCGTGTTTGTCCACATTTGTCTTGTCACACAGTGGCCAACCATTTCCTCTGGAGGTCAACCCACCGGGCTTAGAGGCCGAGGCCTTCTCCTGATGTTGCCTCCTGGCTCTGGAATGCAGTGCCTCTGAATGTAGCAGTTCCCCACAGTCACCACAGCTAGTAGCCACTGACAGACTTAAACTACTTGAATCTGTCTATCTATGGTGATGGAAAGGGACCCTGGTGTCTCTGTGACTGGGGCGAGGGGGGGAGGTGCTCTTGGTCTTCCCCAACTGACAGGAGAACATGTTAGCCCTTTAATGTGTCAACGCCTCTTGATTGGAGGGCCAGCTCTGGTGGGTTTGAGCTCCAGGACCCAGATTGGCTATGAACCCTGGAACATACGTGGGGTGGGGTCTGAAACGGGGAGCTGTTCCCTTTGTTTGGTGTTGCGCTTTTGAGTCTCAGTGTCAGAGTTGGATAGTGGAGCTGTCCTGTGTGCATTTCCACAAAGGATGACAGAGGAGAATGATACTAAAGATGGTTACAGATGCACCAGGAACACAGGCGTCATGCAGCTGACAAAGACCAGATATCCTGTGGATTGTAAGCTTCTGGTTACTAACTGTCCTTTTGTTCATTTTGCTTAGCACACTTTGATTCTGTCCTTTGTAGTACCCTAAGGGTGTGTCTTGTAGAAGTAAAGTTGTTTTTTTAGAGAGAGTTTCCACAAGCCCTTATCCACCTGCCATGCCTACTGGGCATGCTATAGTGATATACCCCTGTGGTGTCAGCCTTGGGTGTCCCACGAGAGAGAGAAGGGCTGGGTTTTACCTGAGCTTGTGGTGGCAACAATCAAAGGGAGGTCAAGGCAGTGGCTAGTTTTGCCCTCCAAGGTAACAGATATCATGAGAGAATCACAAAATCGTAGAGTTGGAAGGGACCTCCAAGGTCATTTAGTCCAACCCCCTGCACAATGCAGGAAATGCACAAATACCTCCTCCCCGACACTGTCAGTGACTGCTGTTCCATGCCCAGAAGATGCGAAAAACCTCTAGGTTCTCCAGCCAAACTGGCCTGGAGAAAAATTGCTTCCTGACCCAAAAGTGGCGATCATTTCCCTGGACATGTAAGAACAGCCACGAGAACTAAGCACTGAGGCAACCCTTCCTGCCCTCTCTCTCAGGATCTGCCTCAGTTCACAGAATCAGCATTGCTGTCAGATGACCATCTAGCATCTCTTTAAGAAACCTCCAAAGAAGGAAAGAAGCACCACCTCCTGAGGAAGCCCGTTTCTATTGAGGAACTGCTCTAAATATCAGGAAGTTCTTCCTAATGTTTAGCCAAAAACTCGTCTGATTTCATTTCAACCCATTGGTTCTGGTCCAACCTTCTGGGGCAACAGAAAACAACTCCGCATCATCCTCTGTATGACAGCCCTTCAACCGCCAGACCCCTCAAACGATCTCCCCTCGGGTGCTCCGCTGGTCGATTTTCCTGGCGGGGTACTCCTACACCCTCGTTCACCGCCTGGGGAAAGCGATGGGCCACGCGGATGCTCTGAGCTGCCTCCCTCTACTTGTGTGTGACCCAAATCCAGCCCCAGCTCACCAGATCATGTTCCTGGAGTCCCTTCCGGACCAACTGGTCCACGTCAAGGAAGTCGCTTGCTGCACGGCCAAGGGCAAGGTACTCTGCTGCGTCTTGGACTGGGTGGTGAGGGGGTGGCCCTCGGCCCAAGGGGAGCAGGAATTTATGGCATTTGCTTCCTGGAAGGATGAACTGTCCGTCCACAAAGGCTGTGTAATGTGGGAAGCCGGGTGGTCATTCCTACGCCCTTACGGGAACGGGTCCTCACTGCCCTCCATGAATCACATCCCGGGGTGGTGTGCATGAAAGCCCTGGCCCTGGCTGGACCGGGACATAGAAGATGTAGTAAAGAGGTGCCAGCCGTACCAGGCTTCCTGGCCAAAGCCAACCCGAGCCTCGGAACAAGCCTGGGAATCCTCCCACCACCCCTGGTCCAGGTTACGCTTGGACTTCATGGGACCTTTCCAGGGGCAACTTTTCTTCATCTTGCTGGATGCCTACAGCAAGTGGCTGGAGGTAGCCTTCCACCTCCTCTAAAGTGGCAATCCGAGCTATGTGGCAGATTTTCAGCACGCAGGGCATCCCCAACACCCTGGTCATGGACAACAGGATGGCGTTCATGACCAGTGAGTTCCAGGACTTCACCCAGTACTACGGGATCTGCCATGTCAGGTCTCCAAGCGGAGTGAATGGTCCGGATGACCAAAGATGCACTCCGCTGCTTGGACTCAATGGACTGGGACTATAAGCTGGCTGCCTTTCTTTTTGGCCAGCGAACTACGCCCCACACCACTAAAGGCGCAGCCTGGCAGAGCTACTCCTAGGCTGCCGTCTGATAACCCAGCTGGACCACCTGCACCCTGACCGAGCCCCAGAAGAGGCACCGACCACGGAGTCCCATGAGGCAGTCAGGGGATTCTTTCCTGAGGATCCCGCGTACACCAGGAACTACGCACGGGGCCCAGCCTGGATTCCGTTTCGAGTGATGAGGATCAAGGGACCCAGAACTTACGAGGTCTCCTGTGAGGACAGGCAGATATTACACCACCATATAGATCAGCTGTGCCAATGGACGCTGCCGCTGGACCCCAAGGAAACTGAAACCCCTGATGACCTGGAACTCGCAGCATTACCACATCCATCAACCCCACCAGCAACGCCTGCCACGGAACCTGTACACTTCCCCTCTGGCACCCCCAAGGACAACCTCCCAGCTGCGCATGGGATGCCGGCACCAGGGCCCACAAAACCACCCCCGGCCAGCACTCCGCCGAGTGCATTGGCGGCGGCTCCAGCCCCGGTCCCTGAGCTTCATCGCTCTAACCACACCAGGAAAGCACCGGCACAACTTGAAGACTTTATCTGTGGGTGTGTTGCAGACCAAGGGGGAAGGGGTGTAATGTATCCAGTTCTGACCATGTGGCCAACTGGGGTTCCACGCGGTCAAGCAAAACCATCGAGCTTCACTCCAGGAAGCAATGGACTAGCAGTTAAATATCTGTGGTCTGAACAATACATACAATATTTAGGTATAAAAATTCCAATAGACTTAGCTAATTTGTTTAAAATAAATTATGTGGAAACCCACAAAGAAATCATAATGAAATTAGAAAATTGGAATACAATTTCTTTTTCTTGGATGAATCGTATAAGCATTATACGATCCTACATATTACCCAAATATATGTATTTTTTCTGAACAATACCTATAACAATATCTGATCAACAATTAAAAAATGGCAGAATGATTTCAATAAATTTTTATGGAACTACAACGCCCACAGAATTAAATTTAACATGATGAGTAGACCAACAAAAAAAGGTGGCCTGGCAATGCCGGATCTAGCTATTTACTATAAAGCAACACTTCTAGCATCACTGGTAAGGCAATATCAAGATGACGAAACCTTAGATTGGAACTGGATTGAAACTTTTACATCAAAAGGATATAATTTGCAGGAACTGCTCTGGAAACATAAATTTCAAGAGTTACTTTCAATAGTTCCCTCCCCCTTTCTAAGAGCGACACTCAAAATATGGTATTGACATAGGAGCAAAATAGCCACGCCATTTTCGAAGTTAAGTACATTTATAGGTCAGTCTTGGTTCCTTCCAGTGAAGCACAAAGAATCATTTCTTAATTGGAAATTGGCTGGAATAACAAGAATTATAGACATATTAAACAAAGATCGAGTTCTATCTAAGAATGATTTTGGGGGGGAATTAATTGCATTATACCTTGGTTTGAATACTTATAGGGTGATTTCCCACAAGCGCTGCTCCGTGCTCATGCCTCCCTTTTGCCCCGATGGTATGTGTCAATTTCACACAAGCTGCTGCGCGGCCGCATTTTGCCCCGCAGCTTCGCGCAATTTCCCCCACATCTACTCAATCCTCAAAAAACAGGATTGAGTAGACGCGGGGGAAATTGCGCGAAGCTGTGGGGCAAAATGCGGCTGTGCAGCAGTTTGTGTGAAATTGACACATACCATCGGGGCAAAGAGAAGAGTGAGCGCGGAGCAGCGCTTGTGGGAAATCACCCACAATGTTGGCATTTTATTGAATCTTCGGCTTACAACTCTTCAACACACAAACCACTCACTGAGTTTGAATCTATTCTCTTCAAGAATACCAAAAAACAAGGCCTTATTTCCAAAATCTACACAATTTTACTATCAAACAACTAACTGTCCTAGCTATCAAAAGGTGTGGTCTTCGGACTTACAATTGCCTATCTCGGAAGAACAATGGATTAAAATATGGCATACCCAAAACACGATGTCCAAATCCCTATATATTTTGGAAGCAAACATGAATGTTTTACTAAGGTGGAACTTGACACCTGTTAAAATAGTCCATCTAGTACCTAACACCTCGCCTCTGTGTTGGAAACGATGTGGAGAAAAGGCACATTTTCACACATGGTGGACTTGTAAATACATACATACACCTAAGTAAGTTCATGGCTGTCTGACAGACAGGATTTTCCTGCTGTGGGTATCCAGTAGATCTTCTCATTGTACAAATTTACAAACTTCATCCAGTTTTATCCGTCATCACCTCTTCTCAAGAACCTTCCAAACTGCAGTTTTGTGAGAATGTTGAGCAGTCTTTTGGAGAGCCAGTGTTCCTTCTAAGCTGAGTTAGTATGAGCTAGCTCACAATTTTTAGCCTCCAGCTCACAGATCTTTGTCTTAGCTCAGGAAGGATGGCTCCAGAGCAAACTGATTTATGCAGTAGCCAAATCGCTCGCTCACAACTTTAGTGCCAGCAGCTCACAAAGCAGAATTTTTGCTCACAAGACTCCACAGCTTAGAGGGAACGTTGAAGACCTCGGGCTCCTTCACAGAACTACACGTCCCAATAGAAAAGAGCAAGAGTCCAGCAGCACCTTAAAGACTGACATGATTCCTGGCAGAGGATGAGTTTTCATGAGTCACTGCTTGGTTCTTCAGGTACAGCTAGAAGGTGAGTCCATCTGTCCTTGTATCTTGGAGAGACGAGTGATTTCAGATGCCGAATGACAACAGAGGGCAGGACTGGGTTAGGTATACATGTCTTAGGACAGGGGTCCCCAACGTGGTGCCGATGAGTGCCCTGCCTGCCAGGTGTTTTCAGGAAGTGGGTGGAGCCAGGTGGGCTGTTGCCCAGCAAGGGCTGCTGATTTGCTGTGGAGATTTTTAAAAAATTGCTTCAGCAACAGCTGCCACCACACCACAAGGTTCTTCACTGTGTTACTGTGGGGATTCATTTTAAAAGGCATCCTGTTAAGCCGGGATTCTGCCTGAAATGCTGAAGAGTTACTGTCAGAGTTGTGCATAACCTCACTCCCTACAGAAAACACAAACAAAGAAGAGAAGAAGAAGAAATTGGATTTATACCCCGCCCTTCACTTGGAGTCTCTGAGAGGCTTACAATCTCCTTCCTCTTCCCACAACAGACACCCTGTTAGGTAGGCGGGGCTGAGAGAGCTCTGAGGGAACTGTCCTTGAGAGAACAGCTCTGACAGAACTTTGGCTTGCCCAAGGTCATCCAGCAGCTGCGAGTGGAGGAGTGGGGAGTCAAACCCGGTTCTCCCAGATTAGAGTCTGTGCACTGAACCACTACACCAAACTGGCTCTCAAACACTGTGATATGTTGGCTAACAAGTTTAGTAAAACTTTTTTTTGCAATCAATATATCGATCTTGTCCCACATTATAGAGAAGTAAAAGGTAAAGGTTCCCTTGCTCGAAAGCCAGTCGAGTCTCCGTTTCAAAGCCGAAGAGCCAGCGCTGTCCGAAGACTTTTCCATGGTCATGTGGCCGGCATGACTAAACTCCAAGGCGCACGGAACGCTGTTACCTTCCCACCGGAGTGGTACCTATTTATCTACTTGCAATTTTTTGCTTTCGAACTGCTAGGTTGGCAGGAGCTGGAACTAGAGACCGGAGCTCACTCCATCATGCGGCAACTCGGGTCTTGAACTGCTGAACTACCGACCTTCCACAGCCTGCAGTTCAGCGTCTTAAAAAGAGAAGTCCATCCTCAGGATATTACTGTGAGTACCCAGATGTAGGCTTCTTTCACCAAAGGTCCATTCCACATTTGCCTGCCGCTCCAGATGTTCTCAGTGTCAGAGTTGAGGCAATTTATGTCCGTGGCAAAACAGCATCCAAAAAACCTGGGGCAACAGTGGGCTGAAACTGGGCCGATCACTGAAGGGAGGTAATGTAATGCAGAGCAGGGGAGGAAACCCAGAATAAAAGAAGGTTGAAATTGATTTTAGTGCAGAATTGTTTGGAGGACACCATGGTGAACATGGACTAAAAGGAGAGTGTGGAAAGAGCCAAAGTCTTCCTCAGGAGTATTTCTATTGTCTTCAAAGTTATCAGCCTCTTGTTACAATTCAGTGTTTATATTGGCAACAAGCCAGTCCTTCATCTCTTCTCTAAACAGATGCAAAAGCCTTCTGAGGCCCCGGTCACACGGGAGACTTTGGCCCGGGAGAGGGACGGATCGAGGGCGCAGCAAACGGGTGCGATCGCAACATCTGGGAAGCGGCGCGCACCCGTCCCCGATCCGTCCCTAAACCTGGAAAACCCGCTGCAAAAAAGAACCTCCTACAGAGGAGGACTTACCTGAAGCACCGCTGCAAGCGCGGCCGTGGGATCGCCGCCACGCCCATCGTCCGGAGAAATCCAGGCTCCTGGCCGAACTGCACACACGCACACATGCGCAGTTCGGCAGCCTCGCTCTTCCTTCAGTGGCTTCCCCCCGGCATCTGATCGTGCCAGGGAGGAAGTGTGCGGCGGCTCAGGGGATCTATGTGATCCCGCCGTGGTGTGTCTCTTTTGGTGCGGCTTTAGAAAGCCACACTTTGCCCGTGCTATTCTCTCCCCCCCCCCCCCGTGGGGCAGGGGCCCGTCTTGTGCCGGAAACTTGAAACTAAGGCTGATTTCCCACAAGTGCTGCTCCACGCTCACTCCTCCCTTTTGCCCCGATGGTACGTGTCAATTTCACACAAGCTTCTGCGCGGCCGCATTTTGCCCCGCAGCTTCATGCGATTTTCCCCGCATCTACTCAATCCTCAAAAAACAGGATTGAGTAGGGGAAATCGCACGAAGCTGCGGGGCAAAATGCGGTCGCGCAACAGCTTGTGTGAAATTGACACATACCATCGGGCCAAAGAGAAGAGTGAGCATGGAGCAGCGCTTGTGGGAAATCACCCTAACTCTACTTAAGGAAAACTAGTCTAAGTAATTCCATGTAGCTGCATGTTGGATATCTCTCTAAGGTATAAAACACAATATAACACTGATCCAAGTTATAGCGGGGTGAAACCATATATAACACTTCACCTTTTAGATGCACTTTAAATGTAATACTTTTAAGAGATAAACTGGGCTCTATTTCTTACATTTACTGAATAATTGCAGAACCATCACTTTCAATGATATAGGAATGAAGTATTTAGAACACTTTGAAATCATACCAGAAACTTATCACTTCCCAGAGGATCTAATGGAACATCATTTACGAATCTTTATTATACCATAATCTTTGCTAACCCCATTGATTTTTTAAATCCTTGTTACTATAACCAAGGAGCTAATCCTAATTGGTCTCAGTCTCCTAAATAGGAACCTCACTTCGAACAAGGTTGTTCCACAGGAAAATCTCAATTGCTTGTACGGCTCCAGATATGATAGGTCAATAATTCCCAACATTAAAAACTCATTAGCGGGGTGGCGTGCAAGTTATCTCTCCAAGTATCCTTTAAAATTACTACAGATAGACCCAATTCAAATACAAATCTATAAATAAATCATATGCTCCTATGTTGTGCCCATATCCTCAATAGAAGCAGAAAAAACAACCCGGGATCACAGTTTATATTACAGAAAAGACAAACAAACAAAACTGTGATACACCGACAGCCACCCTGTGTCAGAATTCCAAAGCTGTCCACAGGCTTCAAAAGTTTGGGGACCCTGGCCTAGGATGTAGCTAGCTTTATTGCATGGTACAGAGACACTTAAAGTATAAGCAATGCTAAGATTAAAGGCTGGACTCAGGTGTATGTTTTCCCACCTGGGACTCATGAAATAAAATGAAGACAAGGGGGTTCTGCAACCAGCCTCCATGTCTCCAGGACAGCACGGGAAGCGGACTCAATGGGGAAAGTGTCATATAGGGAACAAGGTTATGGTTTCGCACTGTGTGCTGTATGCATTATCCTGTTTGTATTACATCCGTTTCGGATTTTTGTTATCCACCCGCAGCATTGTTTATGGTACATCTTACAGTGTTTTCTTTCTTCTGTTGTTTTATTCTAATTTTGTAATCCCTTTTAAGTCTCAGAGCAAAAGGTCCATGATCTATACGGCAAATAAATATCCAGGCAGGCTTGATGCTCTGAAATGCAGAGCTTCAAGAGATGGAATTATTTATTCATAATGTTTAATTACACAACTATTCCCATAAATCTTCACTGGTACTTCCCTTTTCTTGGTTTATTTTACCCTTTGTATGCAATACCTCTCTCCCATTAACAGGGTTGCCAACTCTAGGTTGGGATATTCCCAGAGATTTGAGAGGGGAGTCAGGGGTTTAGGGAGGGGAGGGGAGGGACTTCCATGAGGTATAATACTCTAGACTCCACCCACAAAGGCAGCCATTTTCTCCAGGGGAACTGATCTCTGTAAACTGGAGATCAGATGTAATTCCAGGAGATCTCCAAGCCTACCAATAAACAAACGACCCCCCCACACACACACACACACAGGCCCTCTCTGCACTCACAACTTACTGAAAAGTATCTCAGCAGTCAAGCCTTGAAACCTGACTTCGGATTTCTATGCCTGCTGTCCGCACCAGTTTTACACCATCAGCTGTATTTATTCTGCAGCTACAATTTGCACTTTTCTAAGTTGGGGTGCTGGAACATCACTTGTGATGTGTGGTGAGCAGTGTCCATTTTAAAAAAAAAATACGCAGTTGTCGGTTTATGAAGCAACGATGGCGGTCTCTCTCCCCAAGCCGCGGGAGGGCGTATTGCACACCAGCGGCCTGGAGGGGTGCCACCTCAAGTGACACCCCCGCAGAGCCTTTGCGATAGGCTCCAGGCCAGGGGGCTTTTGAGGGGTAACCTCATTGATGGTGTAATGCTGGAGAATCAAGGCTCCCCTCCGCCCTGATGGTCCAGCGACTGTGTGGCCTTTGGGCACAAGCTGGTTTGACCAGGACAAGTGCCGGAGATCGAGCGGAAGATCGTTAAAACACAGCGTGGTCAGAGAATCTGACCGACAATGAACGTGAGTTCTGAATACAATGGACTTTTTTAAAAAAAGCAGATCCCCCCCCCGTGTGGGAAGAAGTGGATGCAAAGAGGGATGCCTCTTATGCGAATAACTGATAAATGACGCGAAGGGGGAAAGAGGGGAGGAAAGTAGTGCGTGTGTTGTGAGAGACTTACTTGATTTTTGACATCGTGAGCGAGTTTCTTGAGTTGGGAGAAAGTGGTGGGAAGTGTAAACAAATCGGAAAAATGGCAGCCCAGCGTGCAAAGTTAAAAACGAAACCGCCAGGCAGTCAGAATCCCAAACTGGAAGAGGGTGCAGATGTCATTAAACTACTGGCGGATATGCTCAAGCTGGTGATAGAACAACTCGATGGTATTAACCAGCAACTGACTGTGATGAATAAGAACTTTGCATCTCAACAGCTCCAGCTGAATGAAACGGAAAAGAAAGTGGAGCAGGCTAATGAGAAAATTCAACAGATGGACACCACAAGTAAGAAGTTGAAGAAAAGGCTGGGAGAGGTGGAAATAAAGCAAAATCTTCAAGAAAACCGTGTACTTCAACTACAGATGGAAAAAGCCAATATGATTCTCAGGTTCCAGGGAGTTCCTGAAGCAGCAAAAGAGGACCTGAGGAGTTTGCTTAGTGAGATCATCGCTCCAGTGATAGGCTCTACAGAGGATGAACTAATAAAAGACACGGAGGTGGCCTATAGGGCATACTCCAATTATATTTTTAAAAATAGCCTACCTGGAGAAATTGTGGTCAGATTCTCAAGAAGACAGACCAGAGATGTTATTCTAAAAGCAACACCAGCAACTCCACTGAAAATGGGAAATGTAATAATCAAGGTGCTAAAAGACATTCCATTTGAAATTCGGCAAAAGAGGAAAAATTATAAAGATTTGATTGCTTTTCTTCAAACTAATGGAATAACGTACAGGTGGGTGATCCCGGAAGGTGTCATCTTTAAGATCAATGATAAAAGAGAGAAGATAGACTCCATTTTCAAGGCTAAAGAGTTTTTGCGGCGTCAGCTTGGAACAGAGGAAGAGTCTAAGGAGGAAGAAACGAAATCCAGTGACTCTGCTACCTCTGGAACGGAAGAAGACTCTGCTACAGAAACGGGTGCTGGACCTGCCAAAGTTGTCTAAGATTTTAGAGAAAGAAAGCTGAAGTAAAGGCAGAAGGACTGGGAAACTG